>NC_069732.1:3575000-3945000 GCF_027358585.1 Pangasianodon hypophthalmus
CAGAGATCAGAAACAAAACTAGAAGTCAATCAAACCAAGCTGAGAATCAGATCTGTAATGCCTCAGGAATAAAACACTCCATGTTGTGCTGTTGTAGGAAAATAACCAACAACAGGGTGGTGTCATGAGGTGGAGTTACTGTTACCACCCTGAAGCTGATTAATTTCCTACAACTGCATATCCTGAAGTGTTTGATTCCTTTTCTACCACAGGAATTTGCCAACGGTTACAGGTTGTATTTATTAAAGTACCATACACCAGACTTTTTATCCACTTATAGTTACATTTAATGATGTGGAATATCCTTAAACAATTTAGTTCCTGTTCTTGCAGCTTGTCATGTTACGGAGAAACAAAGCACGCAATGCGTAAACTCCTGTGTCCTGAAAATGTCTGAAAACTTACCTTACAGCTTTACCTCTGATTGTTACAACGCACTGACACTGGAGACTCCTTCCATAAATGTTATCTAAACCTCTCCACAACATTAAATGTAACTATAAAGGGATATGTTGTTTATGCTGATATTTTTTAATAAGTAAGTCATTGTATTTGTTGTCAAATTGCTGTGGTGTAAGAGGAATAAAACGCTGTTATTGGAAAATAATCAAACAACAACTCCAGTTAGATTTTTGGAAAGAATATCACATGCAATAGCCAGCTTTGATTTTTTTTCATACACTTATTTATGAGCATTATTATCTGTATAAATATTGTGGATTCTGTAACACAGCCCTTTAAGGTAAAAGCTGCAACAGTTACCTTAAAATGTCCAATCCATCGTCCATTCATCCGAGTGAAGAGCAGCTCTGATGGAAACGGAGAACCAAATGCCCTTATTACTGCCGAGGTCACAGTGATCAGAACATCAGTTGTGTAATATAAATATGACTTTTTAAAAAATCTCAGCTGAATGCATAAATCTTCGTGTTTCGGGTCATCTTGACTCGGAAAGCGCACAGAAGGTTAATGTGCTTATGCTAATAATGCCCCTGTGAACCGGCTGGAACTGAGAGAAAGAGAGATGCAGGAGGAATAAGGAAGGATACACATGGACAAAGTGATCGAGAGAAACAGTAAGAGAGAGAAGAAGAAATAAAGTAAGAGTGTGGGTGGAAGAGGACGAGTAAGTTTCTATCTACAACTTTGTATCTACAAGGCCACACAATTAATTATGTTTTAATCTTATTCATGCTTTTTTAGATTGCTAAGTTAAATATAATAGACCTGTAAGAGCTAATGCGCTAGTATTAGTTATCATTATCATCATCATCATCATCATCATCATCATCATCATAACCACAGGAGTTGCTATAGCAACAGTGCAGGTACCATGAGATCATGTTTTACGTTAGAGTGATGTCCACTCACAGTACTGTCTGAACTCAGAGGCTGTGTGTGTGTGTGTGTGTGTGTGTGTGTGTGTTACTGCTGTCACTGTGAGTACTACAGGTCCACAGCGACGCCCCTGACCCACATGCCGACATGAAGCAAATTTCTAATCACAGGAAGAACAAACAGAAAATAAAAGAAATCTGACTGCAGCTGAAAACACCTGAAAATGTCATTTTTTTTTAACACAGTTTTACAGTTTGACTCACTTCAGTTCAGTTTTGATCAGTCTGATCGCCACAGTACAAAAAATGACAGCAGGAGAATATATCTTAAATATAGTCAAATTTATCTCGTATTTACTAGATTAATTTTCTTATTCTGCTGGCAGAGAATTTTGCTACTTTGTAGAAATAAATGCGTAAAATTCGAAAATGTATCTGCCAATAGAACAAGTCTATTTCAAGCATGAAATTAGTAAAAAAAAAAAGAAATGGGTTTAATAATTTTGGTTTGTTGTAATCTTATAATAGGAAATACTAGATACATTGAACTATATTCAAGATATTTTCACTTTCTAAGATGTCATTTTATGGAGTGCAGTTCAATTAAGCTCACTTAAGTACAGTTCAATTCAATAACCTGCTAAAATCAGATAAAGCCGAAATTAATATGGCCATGCCAATAATGATAAACTGAATTGAAATTAATTGAACTAAATCCAGTCTAATTGTACTGAACATAACTGAACTGAACACAATTGAAGTGAAGTGAACTGAATCGAATTAAACTCTACTGAACTGAAATGAACTCAGCTGATCAGAATTTAACTGACCTTAACTGAAATGAATTGAACCAAACAAACTTTACTAAACTTAACAACTGAACTGAACTGAATTGAGTCAAACTGGAATGAATCTAACTGTACTGAATTGCACTGAACTGAACTGAAACAAAATGAATCTTATTGAACTTAATAGCTGAACTGAAATGAATAATCCTGAACTTAACAACAAAACTGAATTGAACTGAACTGAAGTGAATCAAACTGGAATGAACCTAACTGTACTGAATTGAACTGAACTGAACTGAATGGAAACTATTCATACTAAACATAACACCTGAACTGAATTGAACTGAACTGAATCAAAGTAAATCATAAACTTAGCTGAACTGAACTTAAATAAACTGAATTAAACTTGAACTGAACTGAATTGAGTTGAACTGAAATGAATGGAAACTAATAATACTGAATGTAACAAATGAACTGAATTGAACTGAACTGAATCAAAGTGAATTATAATGAACTTAGCTGAACTGAACTTAAATAAACTGAATTAAACTTGAACTGAACTGAATTGAGTTGAACTGAAATGAATAGAATCTAATAATACTGAACATAACGAACTGAATTGAAATGAATCATACTGAACTTAACAGCTGAACTAAACTTAAAGAAACTAAATTAAACTGAACTGAATCAAGTCAAACTGTAATGTAGTGACCTGACCTGAGCTGAATTGAACTGACTTGAATAAAATCAAATTGAAACAGATTGAAACAGATTGTTTTTGTACCCAGTCTAATGCGCAGTGATCGTCGGCTCTACACTCAGGCTTATTATTTTTTCATGCTGTCACACAGTGGAGTCTCTGAAACACAAGTACCGTCCTGTTTGTCATGTCATTACTCAGTGCTGAGCTGAGAGACAGGCAGAGAGACAGGCAGAGAGACAGGCAGAGAGACAGGCAGAGAGACAGGCAGAGAGACAGGCAGAGAGACAGACAGGTCAATCTTTCTGTCTGTAGTAGTTAACAGTCCTCAGTTTGCTTTCAATACAGCATCGTCAGGCCTTAATTACCGCCGGTCACTGACGGTTTTCTCTGATTACTGTGGAATATCTGATATCTGATATTCGATCAATTATTCATCCTCTTCTATTTTCACTGCTCTCTCTCTCTCTCTGTCTCTCTCTCTCTCTCTCTCTCTCTGTCTCTCTCTCCACCTCCAGATAGACATGTTTAAAGCAGTGATGTGAATAAATTAGATCATGCAGATGCTCATTTGCTGTCTGAGCAACTTTTGGAGTCGTACTTGTGCACATCAAATGCTTCTCTTCCCCTTTGTTCTTTCTGTTGATCACCACCCACAGCTTTTCCTCTCTCTTTGTCTTTCTCTCTCTCTCTCTCTCTCTCTCTCTCAGGACCGCTGGTCACCACTCAGACATCCAGCACCACACCGTCCCGGTCATTCTCGTCCACCTCCAGCCCTTCCACCATGCGCCCACTACCTGCCACTTTTCACCCCATCGGCGCCATAAACAAAGCCCCGGAACTGCGCCCCATCACTGCTACAGTGCCCGTGACCCGTCGCCCCCCACGCCCACGTCCACGCCCACCTCAGGAGCCCGAGCTGCAGGAGGGGTGTGACCCGAGCGTAGCGCGAGGCGTCCAGTGGCCCAGCGCTCAGAGGGGCGAGACGGTGGAGCGACCCTGCCCTAAAGGATCACTGGGTAAGAAAATCAGGACCCAGGAAGAATTGTTTATTTATTTGATTATTTCTTTCATTCTTTATTCAAAGCTATCCTCGTGCTCTTTTGCATCCCACAATGCATCATTTCATTTTCAAAACACATACCAGAAAACTACAGCAAAGAAACAACAGCTACAACTACACAATCAGTCAGTCTCTTATGGATGTGTAGCAACAGCTACTGCCTTTTTTTTTTTTTTTAATTCGTATAAGAATCAGTAGTAGCTATATTTAGCTAGCTAGTTAATAAAGCTAGTTAATAAAGCAATATTGCACGAGCAAGAGTGCCATTATACTGAACATCGCCACGGCAACAACACGATTGCGAGTGTGATGTTACTTCATTGTTCTTTTAGTAAGAAATTAATATCAAGTAACTAACATTTCAGACACAATATGGACAAATATTTTGTTTATTTTTGCTCCATCAACAGAAATAGTTCCCAAAGAAGCCACAGCTGTATAGAGCGTTGCATGTTGCTATGGCAACACACAGACAGCCCATAGAGTACAGTAACCGTTTAACTGTAATGAACTATTGCTAGAAATGGAATTGGCGCTTGACCAATCAAATTAGCGGACCAGAACTCACTGTTGTGTAAACACAAAAGTACTAATCGTTGTGAAACTACTACAACTGCAGAGCTGTGGACGTGTGAGTATAGAAGGCCTAGACTGACTGGGTAAGAACGATAGGACTGTTGGAGTCACTCAGTGACTCTCACTCATCATTTCTCTACTGCTTTAGCTTCCTTAGTTTTATTGTTGTAGCTTGAGTAAGTTTCTGCTGTGTTTTGAAACGTTACACAGTAAAGAAGAGAGAAGCTCTAAGCTCAGCTCTTCTGTTTTATGGTCTTTTTATGGTCGTTTTATATCGGTCTATTCCGATGGTCAGGATCCGTCTCTGCTTCATATCTCTCATGTTCAAAATGTGTTCAACTGATTCATATCTTGAGTTTTACAGTCACTGCGTTCCAAATAATTGTTTTTATTTTGTGTAATGATCTCATTGGCTTGTATTTATTGGGCTGTAAAACAGTGCAAGGCTGGTCTAGGGCTAGTTTGTGTCTTAATAGCTTTTCTTATCTCTCTCTCTCTCTCTCTCTTTCTTTCCTCCAACTGATTTTAGGCATCGCATCTTTCCAGTGTCTGTCTGCCCCAGTACAGTGGAACCCACGAGGTCCTGACCTCAGTAACTGCACCTCTCCCTGGGTCAACCAGGTGGCCCAAAAGGTCCGTCATCTCTCTTCTTTATTCTACCACAGCGCTGTTAATTTCTGGATTCTGATTGGTCAGAAGGTGTTGTTAATTTTCTATTGAATACTCGAATATGATTGGTCAGAAGGTGTGCATTATTTTCGTATAGCAGCACAGGTAGTTCCGGCTGCAACATGAACATTGATATTACTGCACTCGTTCTAATTTATTATTGTTTCTATAGTAACAGATACACAGGGACTTGTATGGTGGAAAATCAGACCCAGGAAGAATTGATTATTTATTTGATTATTTCTTTAATTTTTTTTTTTTTTTTAGCCAAAGCCATTTTCAAAATACAAACCAGAAAACTACAGCAAAGAAACAACAGCTGCAACTGTACAATCGCGTCTCTTATGGATGTGAAGCAACAGCTACTGCGTTTGTTTTTTTAATTCCGATAAGAAACAGTAGTAGCTATATTAGATTATGTAATATTAATAATAAAGAGATTTAAAAACAGGTTTTTGTTTAACAAAATCATTTTTATAATTGTTGATGTTGGGAAGTTTTTTTGTTTGGAGACGTTTATTTAACATTTATGGAAGAAGTCTGGGTTGTAATTGCTCTCGGTCTCGGTACTGCTTTCCATTTCCTCCGTTTTCTCTGTATATTGACAGATGAGAGAGAGAGAGAGAGAGAGAGATTGTAGCTATGACATAGGTGAGAACAGGAACTAACTTGTCTCTTGGACGTTCCACAACATTAAATCTAACTATAAACCATTAAGTTGGTGTTCATTAATAAATTAAACATTGTACTCGTTAGTGGTGTAAGTGGAATAACAGGCAGACACTCCACATAAACGGATTAAAAACCTGTGTAATCTTTAATATGGTGATGTTTTCTTTAAGGAGACATTTATTTAACATTTATGGAAGGAGTCTCCAGTGTCAGTGCTTTGTAACACTCAGAGGTAAAGCGGTAAAGCTTTTGGACATCTTCAGGACAGACGAGTTTACACGTTGTGGTTACGCGGTAACATGACAAACTGTTTTTTTTTTTTTTTTGTCTTATTAACTTCAAGAGAGAGGAAAAAGTGAGGCTGGCTTATACTTTGTAGCTGCTATAACATAAGTGAGAACTGGAACTAACTTGTTTTGTGGTTGTTCCACAACATTAAATGTAAGTACAAATGGATAAAAACAAACATCTAGCTCTTGAATATATGACTATTTGTTAGTGTTGACAAATTTGTGTGGTGTAAGAGGAATAAAACACTTCAGGGTGGTAACAGTAACTCCGCTTCATCATACCATCATGGCGTTGATTACTTTCCTACAGCAGCACATCCTAGGCGTGTTACTTCGTTACATATTTACATCCACATTGGAATGTTTAAGATCTCACGTTGGTTAAATGACTTCCATGTCACTTAATGTAGGAAAAGGAATCTGAGAAAAATCCATGTAATATATGGCATATGTTGTTTTGTTATACACATATATATATATATATATATATATATATATATATATATATAAATATAAATATATTTTAATTATGTATCAAGTCTCACCAGCCATTAACACAGCTAGCTAAAGTTTTAGAGAATATTAGCTAGCAAGCTCACTTCCCTTTAGAGACAAATTATATAACAGCACTGAAACTAAACAGAATAATACAATAATAAATACAATAATAAATGAAATCATGTTCAGATCAGGAAAATATTTGTAAGCGAAAGTTATAACAACACCGGTGTGTGTGTGTGTGTGTGTAGATAAAGAGTGGTGAGAACGCGGCGAACATTGCCAGCGAGTTAGTGAACCACACGCGGAGTCGGATCCACGCCGGAGACGTCAGCTCATCTGTTCGTCTCATCGAGCAGCTGCTGGACATCCTGGACGCTCAGCTTCAACCTCTGAGACCCGGAAACAAAGAGTCAGCCACCCGCAACTACAACAAGGTTCTACACACACACACACACACACACACACACACACACACACATACAGAGAGAACCACTAAATACCAAATATTCCACATGTAAATGTATCAAAATTAACTGAAAACTGTATAAATAAAATGCAGTATTCTGTGTTTTTGTAAAGTAGTTTGTGTGTGTGTGTGTTTGTGTGTGTGTGTTTTGTTTTAATTTATTCTGCTGTGCAGCTACAGAAGAGGGAGAGGACCTGCCGAGCATACATTCAGGTACTGCAGCATGTCCGTGTCCTTCTCTTACTCTATCTCCCTTTCTGTCTCTCTGTCACTTTACTAAAAAATTCATGTTTTTATTAATTTACACAAATGTCACATCATATATTTTATCCACTTATAGTTACATTTAATGTTATTGTACATCTTTGAAACAGGTTCCTGTTCTCACTTCGTTATAGCAGCTCTAAACAGTCGTTCCCTCACCAGCCTCTAATTTCTCTCTCTCTTGAAGTTAATAAGACAATAAAAGCACAACGTATCATGTTACTTAGAAAGCGCAAAGCGCAAAAGTTACAGCTTTACTTCTGACTGTTCAAAGCACCGACACTATAGAAAATTCAGGGAATAGGGAATGAGCTGTTACTATAGAAACGATAACGTATCAAAATAGAGAAGGTCTTTCTGTATAGTCACATTTTGGACTATTTGCCCAGTTTGTCTTCCATCCAACTAAATAAATAAATAAATAAATAATCAAGAATGTGATTTGGCTTCTTTATGACTCATTTTCTGACTCATTTGTGGATTTTAAACTGCTCTATGAAAACAGTCAAGCTCCGAACACAACGTTCAGTGCTTTTTCTCGCCAGTGTTATGATTAATTACTGCTGAATAAAAAAAAAATTGGATCCCCAAGTAAACTCCCGCTCAGCTTTCTAGACCAAAAAAAAAAAGAAAAAGTAAATAAAAAAAAAAAATGTGTGGAACTTGACGAGACCCCTGGTGGCTGTGGTGGATAACCTGGTGTGTGTGTGTGTGTGTGTGTGTGTGTGTAGGCCGTGGTTCAGACAGTAGATAATCTGCTGCGTGTGGAGGCTCTGGACGCCTGGAGAGACATGAACAGCAGCGAGCAGGCTCACACTGCCACCATGCTGCTGGACGTGATGGAGAAAGGAGCCTTTCTGCTCGCCAACAACATGTATGACACACGCTTCAGTGACCACGCCCCCAACATTGGTGAGCGCGCACACACACACACACACACACACATACAGACAATCCCACATTCCCCATTGACAAGCTCAAATCACATACTATGACCATTTTTTTTTTGCACACGTGTCTCTCAGGGTTCTGTTCCTGGCTTTCGTCTGTTTTATTATCCTCATGCGTTTCCCTGGTTGTCTATTTCCACTGAATTTCTTCGCAGATGGCGCTCAGATCTTCCTCAGTACTCCACCATCGGCCAATTTCCTAAAGCTAAAGAAAAAACCCCACCCTGAACGACTTTCCTAGTAATCTTTATAATTAACACGCAATCCTCAGCAGTGTCCGAGATTTATTGTGCAATTAAATTCTTGGTCTGTTTTCACTTTGGTTAACGGTTTCCTACATTACCCACAATGCTGTTCAGCCACCTGCTGAAAGCAGTGCTGTGGGATTTAGACCTCACATCATCTCTATGTGAAGAGAGTGATGCAGCGGCGCTTTAGTCCTTTAATCTGGCCAGCTCTCGGACCTCCTCAAACAGATCAGCTTCCAAAACTACACGCTAATACCTCCATCAACACCATCATCATCTCATCATCTCGTAGATCGCTAACTAGATACAACTGCGTTGTGTAGCTGCATTGCATTCTGGGACTTTGAGTCCAGTGTTCGCACCAGTGTCTCCACTACTGGATTTCTCATTAATATGACACTGGAAAGTGAGAACGTTCTTGCTCTTTTGTTTTCAGGAGCTAACATGAAATTGAAATGAAGTGAAATTGCTTTCTCCTGTTAAATGGCACTGTAACTGATCCCGCTGTGATGTCGTCTCACGGGAATAACGACAATACAGCGCCAAGCAACAAATTAACACCAGAATCATTAAACATCGGAAATATTTCAATATAAACATCATTAATGTGTTTCTATGCTAAGGCAGTGCTGATGGGGAGGCAGGCTGCTCTTAGAAAGGTAACTGAGCTTCATGTAAACACAGATGAGCAAATAATCACATTTTCTTGAGCAAATAATCACATCTTCTTCTTGTTACTCGAAATACTACACTCCCTTCAGAAACATACATTCTATCTATTGTGTTTTATCTACGGATTATTACCCGCCTTTGTCCCTCCTTCCCATTTACACCACTCACTTAGATTACTGTAATTAAATGTTTTAGCCTCTCTGTAAAAAAAAAAAAAAAAAAAAAAAGAAAACCTCAATAAAATTTAGAACTCAGTGGCTCGGTTACTCAAACGCTGAAAGATCTGCAGTTCTCTAGCAAAGTCACTGGCTTACACAACCGCACCAGCATTTATTTATTTAAAACCGAGCTCAAGACATGCCTCTTTATACTGCAGTACCCCACACACACACACACACACACACACCTTTTTTCCTTTTGATTTCCAGTCGAAAATGTATTCTCTATTCGTTATTACACTTCATTTTTACATCGTGTATTATACAGTGACCTTAGATCTTAGACAACCTCTAATTATTATTACTATCATTATTATTATTATTATTATTATTATTATATGCTGTTCAAATACACGGCAAAAAATCATGTGAGGAAATGAAAACAATAAATAAAAGAGAATCTAGTGGGATTATAACAAAATAATTAAAGAGTATATATTTTTGTGTTTTTTAGCAATGAAAGTGGTTTATTATTGTATTGAAATAATCTTATTTCATTCAGCAGGTGAAATTAGCTACCAGTGAAATGATTACATTTGGAATAAAAACAAATTTGCTTGATATGATTATCTAAAATGAGTGAAAATGATGAAAAACTTAATAAATTTGTAATAATCTTTTAATGAGAAATATTAGACAGATTAAGTCTGCTGTATCTTCAGAGCGCTTGCCCGTGTGTGAGCGCTGTGTTTTTAGTGTACACAGCCTAAGTGCACTTCAAACAGGGACTTGGCTCTTTTTTTTCCGTCCTTTCAGCTTTGATGAGACTTCAGACCACTTCTTGTTCATACCCACAATTGGCACTTACACCCACAAAGGCATCAATTAAAGCGGAAAAGGGACGCGAATCAAACGGAGCCTCGATTCTTCTCTTACTCTAATGCATATTCATGTGCTTAATGTTCTTACTCTGGCACGACACTGCAGTAACTTCCGTTTTTATTTATTTATTTATTTTACAAACTGAAGAATCTTTATCTAGTTGTGATTTGAGGACAGTTGGCGTCTATCCTTCCAGATCCTCGCAATCACGTGACCCAACACGCAGCCATTTCCTCTCCTGGGAAATTTGATTTTATTTGTTTTTTGAGGTTTTTCTTTGTTTTTTTGTTTTTTTTTATGGGTGAGTTTATAGGTGTTTATATACCTTGAGGTTCTTTACGCAGAATGCAGAACGTTAAGCTTCGTTTTACAATGCACAAATCAAACAAAACATTGTAGACGGGGTCAAAGTTCATTTGACGTGTTCATATACGTGCTAAAAGTGAAGCGAGTGGAGCAAACATCCTAAAGCGCTAATTTAGCTCAGCTACAGAGACCTGAAGAAGAACTTCTTTTCTATAACAGCGGCTCTGATGGAAGTGCAGCCACAAATCACAGGTTTATATTCATGCGCTCGCTCTAATACATTATCGTTTCTATAGTAACGGCTTAAACTGACGTTTTCTGTAAGGAGGTAAGGAGAGGTAAAGCTGCAACATCTTCAGGACAGAGGAGGTTTTCTTTTATTAACAGATAAACATTATGACAAAAGACACTCTCAAGTAGGCACAAGGTTAATGTTTTAGGTTTTTTAATGTTTTGTAGGTTTTTTTCCCCAATGAAATGGCCTGAAAACGTTCATTGATGCCTCACTAAATGTTTGTCGAAACATTACACCACTATCGCTACTGATCCTAGGAGGGTGAGGTAATAGTTTGAAATATTGTTTTAGACACAGACTTTCCAGATTTCTTTTTTTGTTGTAGTTTTAAGAATGAGTACTGACTCCTGACCATTCCTGTGTACAGTTATCACCTCTTCCACAGACACTGAACCAGCTGGAGCAAAGACGCCCATGTACAGGGTCACGTAAAGTGCAAATTATTCAATGTGTTGCACACTGAGTGTGGTAAATGGACACTGCAGTGCTCTAACCCCTCTAACCCTGTGTGTGTGTGTGTGTGTGTGTGTGTAGATCTGGAGGTTCACATACTGAACACAGACATGGATCTGCAGGATTTGGCCTTCCCTCAGAGGAGCTCTGGTGATAGCAGCATCCTTCTGCCAGCCTCCACCGTCAAACAGTACAGCCGCAACGGTTAGTCACATGACTGCCTCTCTCTTTTCATCTTTCTGTTTCAGTATCTCTCTTTTTATTTGTCTTGTCTCTTTCTCTATCTCGTTTATCTGTCTATCTCTTTCTACATCTCACTCTAAATCTCTATCCCTCTTTCTCTCTCTCTCTCTCTCTCTATATATATATATATATATATATATATATATATATATATATATATATATATATATATATATCTTTCTCTCGCCATCTCTGTTTCACTGTCTCTCTTTTCATGTCTCTCACTATCTTTGTCTGTTTATCTGTATGCTTCTATCTCTTTCTTTGTCTCTTTCGCTATTCACATCTCTCTCTCTCTCTCTGTCTTTCTGCATCTCTCTCTCTCTGCCTGTCTGTCTCTCTGGAAATCTCTCTATGTCTCTCTCTCATCGGGCCTCATTTATCAGTCTTTATGTAATGTGTAAATATTTGCATAACATAACAAACTAAAAAGTTTCAGCAGAGTTACAGAAGTTTCAGAAACGCTGAGTTTCTTCATACCCGCGTGTTTATGTTGAGGAACACCAATCACCGGTAAATTACCAGGGGCGTGCACGGCACAGCTGATTTGCATTTGGTAACGCCCACAAAACTCCATAAAAGGCAAAGCTCACACAGCTGTAAATAGAGTTTCTCAGAGGGAGGAGTGAAAGATATTATGACTCACGTCTACACCAATCAAAAATATATTATTTAGCAGCGTAGCAGCACCTGAAAAGGGCAAAATCTGGAGCTGATTTACAAAAAAAGATGAAGTAGATGTGAGTTAATTGAGGTCAAAAGAAAATATGAATTTTAATTTTTAATTTTAATATCAATTTAACATGAAAACAGGAAAAAAAAATTGATCTATTGTGCCCAGGTGATCGCTAACACCAAGCACTTCACACAGGGAAACTGCCTATTTTTAATTATTTTATTTTCCGTTGTTGCTTATTCAAAGTGAAGTGCTTCGGTGATTCTCAGCCAGAAATCCCTGGCGCTCCCCCGATGTTAGGAAATCAGAAGGACGTGTGTCCATAGCACACTAGGCAGTGTACAACATGTTACAGCTTGAGACATACCAGATCGGTCACTTATCATTCACTTAGTGCCGGCTCTAATAAAGTGTTGCACAGCGTTAAGAGAAGATGCTACAGCAAACAGAGCCTTACACACCACATGAGCTTGTGCTCCTTTTATACAGCCGCATTGTTCATTAAAAAGGTCTTAATTGTCTTAATTTATGGATTTATGTTGGATTGCTTTCTTTGTTTTTCATATTTAATATTTCTTCAGTTAATGCCTTTAATATGAAATGACTGGATTTCACAAAAGATTCATTAACTGTATGTGTAACTAAAAATACATATAAAAATATATAATATACAAATAATAAGTGATTTAAAGTTGACAGCGTAATCCGTATATAAACGTGCAGTAACTCATCATAAATTATATGATTCGAAGCCGATCAATCAAGGTTTACATTACTTACTCACACACTCAGGAGCATGAGTAGGATACGAATGTTTTTTCTGAAATGACGGGATTTTCTTGAATACTATTTATTTTATTTTTTTTTTGTAAAAGCTCTTACTAACGATTTACGAAAAATCCGTCCGTATCCAGCTTGATTAATGAGGCCCAATGTCACTATCTCTCTGTGTGTTTGTGTGTGGTTCTGTCTCTCTCCCTCTTTCTCTCTGCATACCTCTCTCTGTCTTTGTGTCTCTCTCTCTCTCTCTCTCACTTGTTGTATCATCACATTGTGCACGAGTATTGCTCTGTTTGTGTTGCTGATCCATCCTGGGAACTCGGTGTCTCATCTCTTGAACATGATGATGAATAAACTGACTTGTGTAACTCGGCTGCTCTCCGAAACACTACATGCCGTCATATCCTTTAAAAACTCCGAGCGCATCATGCTTCCCTCGTCTTTCAGCTCTCCTGCGGGTGTTATTAGTTTCCCCCTGCACCAGTACGTCTGACTTCACTCACAAAGAGCTTCAGAATGAGCTCAGGAGCTGCAGCATGTGTGTTAGTCATGTAAGAAACTCGCACTGTGCTGTGTGCTCTAAACACACACTCAAGTAAAAAAAGAGCCTGAAGAAGGCCAGTTATTTAACCACCGCACACGTAGTGAGGGTTTAACACTGAGACACTTCACATCAGTATTCGAGGAGCAGTATTAAGTCCAGACCATATTGATCCAGCATATACTATATTAAAAATATTGTATGTGCTGGATCAAGTGTCCTGTTCATCTTCATCATTAGGTCTATATTAGACAGCTACTATTAAATTTTATTTATTTGATTTAATTGAATTCAATTCAGTTTTATCTGTACAGCACATTTAACAATGGACATTGACATAAAGCAGCTTTAGAGAAATCTATAAATTCAGGAAATACATTTTAAATTTATAAATTTATCCCTAATGATCAAGCCAGAGAAAAACTCCCTGAGACGATGTGAGGAAGAAACCTTGAGAGGAACCAGACTCAGAAGGGAATCCATCCTCATCTGAGTGACACCAGAGTGCGATTATAAATCATTCCCTTCTGTAACTGGGTACTACATGGTCAAATAGTGCAACTGTGTAAATTGTGCAACAGGAAATTCATTATAGTTTGCACATGAAGTCTATTTTGTTGAAGTTATCAACTGTTCACTGATGGAGACTTGAGAGCAAAACGGATTTAAATCTTTGTCTAATTTTCATTCGAGTCAGCATGGAGTATAAAATTCAGTCTTTGATTAAGATGCCATTTCCAAAGTCCACCTGATGATCTGCAGTCCATTTCCTGAGCCTCTGATAAAGGCTTGTGCTCCTGGTTTGATCATTTTATCACTTTTTTTTTTTTTAAAGTTAAGCACAGAACATTATTGATTTGAAAGCAGTGCACGCGTGGGGGTTGTTTCAGAGCTGAGCACCGTCGACACCGACGTCAAGGCAGAAAGATTGGGTTCCATGGTAACTGAGCAATAAGGCTTGTAATGCGAGTGCAGTCTTTGAGGCGTGCTGCAGTTCAGAAACCTTCATCAGACTTCATCAACGTTAGCATCTTTTAAGAAAATAGCGAAATATATTAGCATGTGTAAGAGACGTGTGATTGGCTTTGGGATAAAAGAGGCGAGACAGGCGTAATTCTCATCAAACTGCGAGAGCCTCTGATGGCCAATCGTGCCGCGCGTCGGCATGCGCACTCACTGCAGCTTAGCGCAATTCCCAGTCTGCTTTACGCACTCATTGGCTGATAATGACAGTCTAATCAGATTAACAAAAAGCGCTGAGACAATTCCTTTCCTGATGGTTTTTTAACGGCGTTGCTAATAGAATAGCCGAGGATGCGTGTAGATTACTATCATTTCGGGGGCCGGCGGAGCCATCTCAGCTCTTTCCTTTCTCCGTCTCTGCACCATCTTATCCTCGGCTCTCATCTCTCCATCTCTCCTGCGTCTCTTTCTTTCAACTCTTTTCCCTCTCTTCGTCTGTTTCGTCAGCGGCGGGAGACGGATTCGAATGATTGAAACAAAAGCGTATGAAATATTCATAGGGAATAATAAAAGAGAGCAGCGAGCGCTGCGAGGATGAATGTGCCATCGGCCTCTGTGTTCATTTTCCCTCGTTTTTTTCCCCCCAGAATTCAAAACGAAATGGTGCATTCCATCAGTCTAACACGCCACCGTTCATCTTATTCCCTTCCTCCTGTCAATCCTTCACACCGTCTCTCCGTCTCCCTCTCTAGGTCAGGTGAAGGTTGTCTTTTTGCTTTATAAGAATCTGGGCTCGTTCCTCTCCACCGAGAACGCCACTGTGAAGATGGAGGTGGAGCCAGGGCCAGGGCCAGGACCTGGGGGGCGGAGCCTAGCCGTCAACTCGCATGTCATCGCCGCATCCATCAACAAAGAGTCAAGCCGAGTGTTTCTAACTGTGCCTGTGGTGTTCACCTTGAAGCATCTGCAGGTATACACACAGAAAAACACACACTCACACACTCAAAAGCATAGCTACAGGACTCCTGAACATCAGCGTTGGCCCTGAAGGCTGATCTTTTAACTCACAGGGTCAAACTCTAGACATGCTTATAAGAAATAAAACTGAGATGCCTGTATTTTCCCAAAATAGCAGGTTTATGCCTCTACACACACAGACACACAAACACACACACACAGAAAAAAAGAAAAGGTGATTACTGTAGAGTGACGGCAGGTTGAGTAGAATGTGAGACTGAGCACATGTATATCCCGTGTTTTCTGTGTGAAGAAGCTGTGATACTCATATTCAATACAGTTTATACCATTATTATTATTATTATTATTATCATTATTACTATTATTATTATTATTATACAAAGTTATATATGCTAAGCTGACTCACAGCAATGCCGAAACAGAAGAGGAATAAAGCACTAAAGAATGTCGTGCTGTTATAGGAAAATAATCAACAACAGGAGTGATGTGATGAAGCGGAGCTATTTATTAAAGAACAACCTGACATACTTTTTATCCATTTATAATTACATGTAATGTTGTAGAGCTCGCGTTGTAGCAGCTATAAACAGGCGTTCTCTTTCCAGCCTTTCTTTATTCTTTCTTGAAGTTAATAAGACAAAAAAACCACAGCGTGTCATGTTACTGAGAAACCACAAAGTGTAAACTCCTCTGTCTGGAAGATGTCAGTAAACTTTCAGCTTTACCTCTGACTGTTACAAAGCGCTGACACTGGAGACTCCTTCCATAAAATGTTAAATAAACATCTCCTTAGAGAAAACTTCAATATATCAAATGTGGAGCGTTCGCAATACAAGTAACTGTGTGCATGGAAATGTCATTTGAAAAGTCCTTTTGTGTGTGTGTGTGTGTGTGTGTGTGTGTGTGTGTGTGTGTGTGTGTGTAACACTGAGTATGGTGTATGTGTATAATGATTAAATTTGAGACACAGCCCTAGATATTACTGGGTAAATAATAAATGTCAACTCTATTCTTTTTATTGAAGGTAAATGAAAAACAAAGTGCCTGTTGTCTTTGTATCTACATGTACCGTGTGTGTGTGTGTGTGTGTGTGTGTGTGTGTAGCTGGAGAACCATTTCAGCCCAAACTGTTCGTTCTGGAACTACTCGGAGCGCTCGATGACGGGTCAGTGGTCGTCTCAGGGCTGCAAGCTGCTGGACACCAACAGCACACACACCACCTGCTCCTGCTCCCACCTCACCAACTTCGCTGTGCTCATGGTGCAGCACGAGCCCAGTGTAGGTACACACACACACACACACACACACACACACACAATGCACCTGCTCTCTCTAGGCTTCTTTTCTTTCTTTTTTTTTTTTTTTGCTTGTCTTCTTGTTTTCTCGGTACACACTGTCAGAATTCATTTCCCTGTTTTACTGTTATTCATATTTTCAAAACATTTACATATCTGAAGGTTAAAAAGTCGCATTCCGTACACGCACCTCTCCCTAAACGTTCAAAATCAAGTTCAGAATTAATCTCTGTAGGATAATACATAGCCTTTATACTTTTTTTTCCCTCCACTGCCAGTCAGATATTCAGATGATTAGAGATTACAAACTTTTAGCAACAAGAAACTACATGCTAAGATAGCTAGCTAAGCTAGCATAGCTAACATCAGTGATGAATAACATAGTTTTGGTTGTTAGAGTTCTGTTATATATTGACATGTTTGGCTAGTGATTTAAGAAATCTGAGAAAATGACGCTGCGCTCGTGTCAACCTGCTTTAAAAACATGCTAGTTTATTAGCAGCTACATATCTAATTAGCTATTAGGGATACACAAATATTACAACAGTAGTCTTGGAGCAAATTCATAAATACACATGAATATACAATTAGGAAACATCATCATGTCCTCCCCTTGGCTAGTTAACTAGCTCACACGTTGCTAACTGCTAGTTAACTAGCTCACACGTTGCTAACTGCTAGTCAACTAGCTCACACGTTGCTAACTGCTAGTCAACTAGCTCACATGTTGCTAACTGCTAGTCAACTAGCTCACATGTTGCTAACTGCTAGTAAACTGACTCGCAAGTTACCACCTGCTAGTTAACTAGCTCGTAAGTTGCTAACCGTTGGTTAACTAGCTCGCATGTTGCTAACTGTTAGTTAACTAGCTGGCACGTTGCTAACTGTTAGTTAACTAGCTGGCAAGTTGCTAACTGCTAGTAAACTAGCTCGCACATTGCTAACTGCTAGTAAACTAGCTCACACATTGACTAGAGGTGAACACAAGGGATTTTCAGTGACAGTGTATTGTGTTGCGCTACTGCTAGTGGTGTTATTGGGTATATTATTGCTTTATTATATCATAAAGAAGCCCTTAATCGCAAGTTGTGGAGAATTATTTCATTTTTTTTTATTCAGTATCTGATTTTGAATACGTCAGATTCACACACAAACCGTACCTGAACACACTGAAGTGAAGTAGCAGTCATTAGACGTAAATGTGTGAACCGAATTCCTCTAAATCACCGTCAAACAGCATGAAGAATAAGAGTTATACGCTAATAGTCAATAAAGTTAGTCTGGTTAATAGATTGTGAAGTGTGAAATATTAAATTGAAATAATAAAATAATAACAACATTTAAATGCATTTTTGGTCTCGTGTCCCACCTAAGGAGTTTTATAAAGTCTTTTTTTTATCATGTCCCTATTTCATCTCTCTCTGTCTGTCTCCCTCTTTTTCTCTCTCTCTGTCTCTCTCTATGTTTGTCTCTCTTTCTCTCTCTCATCGTCTCACTCTTTCTCTCGCCCTCTCTCTGTATGTTGTATCTCTCTCTTACTGTCTCTCTCTCACCACCTCACTCTTTTTCTGCCTCTCCCTTTTTCACTCTTTTCCTCTCTGTATATGTCTATCTCTCTCTTTATCTATCTCCCTCTTCCTGTTTCTCTCTCTGTCCCTCTCTGTATGTCTTTCTCTCTCTCTCTCCCTCTCTCTCTGTCTCCCTCTTTATCTATCTCTCCTTCTCTCTGTATATCTATCTCTCTTTCTGTCTGCCTCCTCCTCTCTCTCTCTCTCTCTCTCTCTCTCTCAGTACCAGGATCAGATGCACGAGGTGCTGCTGGTTGTGATCACGTGGGTGGGGATTGTCATCTCGCTGGTGTGTTTGGCCATCTGCATCTCCACCTTCTGCTTCCTGAGAGGCCTGCAGACGGACCGCAACACCATCCACAAGAACCTGTGCATCAACCTCTTCATCGCCGAGCTCCTCTTCCTCATCGGCATTAACAAGACGCAGTACCAGGTGAGTCCCACTGCGATCACAATTCTAACTCTGTATGTAACG
Organism: Pangasianodon hypophthalmus; assembly: GCF_027358585.1. Taxonomy (NCBI): domain Eukaryota; kingdom Metazoa; phylum Chordata; class Actinopteri; order Siluriformes; family Pangasiidae; genus Pangasianodon; species Pangasianodon hypophthalmus. The sequence goes on from NC_069732.1 coordinate 3,593,810, forward strand.
TAAGCCATTTTAAACACAGCTATATTTCATATTTCAGATAAATCACTTAAAACAGATCATTTAAAATACCATTGGGCAGCAGGTAATGTCCCATCCAGGAGTGTATTCCCATCTCACGCCCAGCGTTCCCGGGATAGACCCCGGATCCCCTGCCACCCTGACCAGGAGAAAGCGCTTTCTGAAGATGAATGAATGAATGGACAATTATTAATATTTTAATGCTTATTTAATTTAATATTTTTAAAAATATTTTCTATTTGTATCATTCTTTTTAGCAATAGAAATTGCTATTTTTTCAATAAGTTATTTTTAGAGTAATATAATAATTATCGGTTTATAATTAAAAAATGACAAACTGACCTTTAAATATTTTTTAGAAAAAAAATTGACGAAAAATAAATGAGAAAATAGTAATATGGTTCAGTGCTGGTGTGGGGTATTAGTGAGTTCTCTCTCTCTCTCTCTCTCTCTCTCTCTCTCTCTCTCCCTCTCTCTGTAGATCGCCTGTCCGATCTTCGCCGGCCTCCTGCACTTCTTCTTCCTGGCTGCTTTCTCGTGGATGTGTCTGGAAGGCGTGCAGCTCTACCTGATGCTGGTGGAGGTGTTCGAGAGCGAGTATTCCCGAAAGAAGTACTACTACCTGTGCGGCTACTGCTTCCCGGCGCTGGTGGTGGGCATCTCGGCGGCCATCGACTACCGCAGCTACGGGACCAAGAAAGCGTACGTGTGAATCAGTCCATTTGCGGGCGACGCCACAGCGGTCGCGACCCTCTCTGAAAAATGCTTAGCGTTGATGAGCGATAAGTTGTTCGTAAAGCCATTTGGGGCGATGCGTCCCTCTGAGAGCTGAAACGGATCCACGCTGTTCATCCGCAGCGTCCCCGAGGGAAATATGCCTGATTTATTTCCAATATCAAATGGTATAGATTTCAAAAAAAGGCTGTTTTTATTCGTGCTATTTCTGGCACTCGAGTGGTATGAGGTTGCTTTGGGGAAAAAAAAACAAAACAAAAAAAAATACAGCAAGCCATGCTGGATTGTTTTTATATTCGTTTCCAGGTCAAATTATTTAAAACTTTTTTCCAGTATAGTTTGTATAGAGGATTAAAGCAGACACATCTTCAGTACGTATACACGTATATAACATTTATTTTCACATTTCTTTTATTTTTTCTGATTTTATTTCATTCCAAGGTCATCTGTCAGTCAACACTGGCAGGTGGGATTAATTATTAGCATTGGTTTATTGAAAACTAGCGAGTTGATCACCTGTTCACGTTATATTATAGTACCGTTAGCTAGCATCAGCTAATCAGTCCTAAGTCCAATTAACAAATGAACAGAGAGCATGTTAACACTATGCTAATAGCAGACGTAGAGAGTAGCAGCTCATTGATACAGGCTACTTTAGAACCTTTGACATTGTTAGCTAGCTTTATTATAAATGTTAGCTAGCTAATAGTACTGTCACGCAGGTCTATAATTAAATATCTAGGCTTGTCCATGAAGGTGCTCAGTGTCGGAACTGTTTTTCTTCATTACGTTGCTTTTATTCTTCCGTAATCAAATAAGAAAAGCTGATTCGCAGGTGGCTGGAAATAAAAAAATTACGTGGAATAGTTTTTTGTTTTTTTTTAATTATCTCTCTACCAGTCTCTTTTCCATTTCCTTGCCATTGTGTGATATAAGAAGTTCATTACGATACCTTCCTGAAATGTGAATATACGATCTGGGATACGATCTGTTAACTGCGCTTAGGCTAGGTTACATTGCTAGGAAGACTAGTTAGCTAGCTAACCCGTGTTTGATGCTTGACAGGATTCGATGTGAGCTTCTGTCTCAATGTGAAATTGGCTTTGCAGCTTTTCCAGAGCAATTTCATGACTAGCTGTGCTCTTTGTCTAAATAAATAAATAAATAAATAAATAAATAAATAAATAAATAAGCAAAAATGTAAAAGGAGCCACCCCATTTTGTTTGAACCCACTCTCATTTTTATTTCATTTTAATTTTTTTGTAATTAATTTTTATTTTATTTTTTCATTTATGACTATACTGATACAATCTATCAATTAATGGTGGATTTAGTTTTGTCCGTTTTGGTCGTCTGTACCAGCGTTTCTCCAGTTTGGGGTTTGGGGGAGGGGTTCATGGAGAAAGGGTACTTCACAGGAAATTAGAGTTCTAATTAAATCAATTTCTGTAATTTTTCTCCTAGAAATTAATTTAATGTAATTTGAACTGTTAGTATGAATAATTGGATTTAATAAGTAGCTAAATGCTGTAGTGCAGAACGTAATCATGAATGACACGGTGCGACAAAAGCAAAACGGATATTTAAAAAAAAATACCTGAAAACTTAAAATTAATCAGAAAAATGAGTTTAATCAGTGAACTCAATTCACTCATCTCAAAAACGGAGGTAATTTTAATTGTCGTTATTAAAAAATCTATTTCTTTTCTGGTCCATTTAAAGGAAACTTGATTTAAAAGATCATCGAAAAGCCAAAACGTTTGAGAAGCACCGCTCTGTACTAATAACTTGTGCATGTTTTTAGTCCTTTGTGACGTCCTCACATGACAAACGTCACCTGGTCCTGACAAAACAAATGATTAAAAAAAAACATGCAGCAAATCTGTTTCTCTTCGGTTACTGAGGTTAACGCTGTGTTTAGGATGAGATGTGATCAGAGTGTTAATTAAATGAGGAATGATTATATATCAGTGGAAGGTCCTCGCAAGGATAGAAAGACAGAAAACTACAACACGTAATATTCTGTGCAACAATTTTTGAAGAAATCCAATTTTTAATAAGTTTACATTTTGTTAGTGCATTTTTTCCTTGTGCTCATGGTACGAGTTTCTTTTAAAAACATATACATTCGAAATTACAGACTACGGTTTTAAGATTTGAAAAAAATCAGAACCTCAGAAATACAGATTTTAATTGATATAATTTAGGTCAAAGGAGAAGAATCCAGGATTCCCATGCAAAAGTAATGTAATAATGATAATAATAATAATAATAATAATAATAATAATAATAGTAAGTAACATATTTAAAAATTTTCTTCTCTGCAATTTTTTTTAAATGTTGTTCTCCATAGTTTTCTACAAACACTCGGTGCCAGCTTACCCATTTAGGTAACATTCTACCTAGTTAGGCTGTTAATATTAGCTATATCAGGAGAAAACAAAAACTTTAGATGCACTTACCTCGTTATGGTTCATATCATTCTACTCCATGTCTCTTCACTTCACTTCATGGACGTGAGAGTGAGAGATGATTGTGATCAGCTAAATCCTGTTGATTTTTGATTCCTCTTTTGATTCCTGCTGATCCTGTTGAAGTTTGATCATTCTGAAATCGTCTACTTCTCCCTGGGAATCCTAGAGGCCTCACTTTTGGCCTAATGTAACATAAAATCTGTATTTTCGAGAACTAAATTTCTGAGATTTGCATTTAAGGTTCTGATTAATTTTTTAAATCTTCAAACAGTTCGAATTTTTATAGACAAATCTTACCGTGAGCAGTTTCAGACCAAAGGAAAAAAAAGACATAGGCAGAAATGTAACTTTATTAAATACAATTAAATTATATTTAAAGTGACACGTATATAATTTAAATATGTGAAATTCATATTCAGATACTTTTTATCAGCTTACAGGCTCCAATACCAGCGCAGCTACAGTCTTGTGGAAGATTAGACGCCGTCATCAGTCTGCTCATAATTAAAACCAGAGCTCAGCTTTTATTAGTTCTTTATTGCCTTTGTTTTGAACGCAGTGACAAAAACGGGACGGTAACGATAACGATTTCAGATTAAAGTGTGGCATCATTTCGAGCGCTTTAGCGATCAATAACGCTCCTCGTTTCAGGAACAAACCTGCTGTTGGCTGTGATTAATTATTTGTGTAAGGCACACTGTGTTATGAGTGTTAGTGCCGTATGATTGATGACAGAGCAGTAGATGATGTGTGTGTGTGTGTGTGTGTGTGTGTAGGTGCTGGTTGCGGGTTGATAACTACTTCGTGTGGAGCTTCATCGGCCCCGTGTCCTTCATCATCATGGTATTGTTCTGTCTCAGCTTCACCTTTTGGAAAGTTTTTAGATTTGGTCAGATCACACACCGATCTCTCGACTTCCTTTTTATCTTTTTTACACAATTAAGAGAGATTTTAAGGTTTGGAAAACAAAAGGTGCTTGATTAAATAAAATAACAAACTTGTAAACCCTGGATAAAGTGTGATGAACACTGATTTTTCTGTGAGGGTGTCACGGTGACATTTAACCCTTGTAACTTTTTTTCCAACATTGAATCTACGAAAACATACATTCAACCAATTAAAAAATGTTTCCAACAATTTCTGATAACAATCTGATTTTTTTAAAAATATGGTTTCATTGCTGACAGACTACATTTTGCTTTTAAATGAGTAACAGGGTTGATTTTTTTTTTTTTAAGCACAGAATTACCAAAAACACGAAATGTGCTTAACTAGCATCCATGCTAACAGCATGAGGACATTAAAGATAATCTGCTCAATCTGATTTGCTCAAAATGTATAATTTTAATCAATAATTTACTTTCCATCTCTAATTTGTGCAACAGGGACATACTTTCATAAATGACCTTGTTAGTTAATATCACAATATCACTGAAAAAGAAAAAAAGAATGACAGAACGTACTTTTCTTCTTCTCATGATCTTCAGGAAATTGTATGATGCAGCTTCCTGTTGAACATGTGATTTGTGGAATGTTCCACATATTTCACAGGGGTGAATGTGTGCGCATGTAAAAGATGACTCGCATGTAAAAGGACGTTTCAAACCTCAAGAGATGTTAAACGGATTCACACAATAATGCAAAACTATTTTTTTGAAGTATTTTAATGACAAGCGCTGTAGATTTTGCAGGTTTTATGAATGTGTTTAAAATGTATTTTACCTTTGCTTACGTATTTGTAACTGTAGTATCAGTGAGACACAAACAGCACTGCAATCATGGAATCACCTGTATGTTCTGTATAACCTCTGACCTTTGTTTGACCTCCAGCTGAACCTGGTGTTCCTGATGGTCACTCTACACAAGATGGTTCGCAACTCGTCCGCCCTCAAACCTGACTCCAGCCGTCTGGACAATATCAAGTAAGGGCTTTAAACCAAAGCGATTTTAAATACATTAAATAAATTAATATGATATTGAAATAACTTGAACAGGAATCTATACTGCCAATATATTGCCGTATGAATAACCTTAGTTGCAGTTATCACATTAATTAATGCAGATTTAACAATACAGCTTCCGCGCTAATTATAGAGCAGCTTACAGAATAGCACTTGATCCAGCACATCCTATTGTTTTGCATTTTTTTAGTTTATTTTTTTCATATCGCACTCTGACAATTACTCCATGTCCATAATCTACAAAGCCACAGGAGACTGAATCAAGGTCATGAAATCGAAATGCGTGTGCAGGATATCATTTATTTTATTATGCTTTTAATTCGTTATTTTGATTTGTCAAAATAATAAAATAACACCTTTTTTAAAAAACTAAATGTAAAGAAAATGTGCCAGTGGTTTGAAGGATGAAGTGATCAAGCAATAGAGCATGCCATTTCTGTATTAAATCCTCACTGAAACTGAACCAAACAGCGTGCAGGGTGAAAGAATTATGCCTAATATGGCAAACTGGGCGTGGTCATCCTAATACAGCAAAATCAGCATGCTCATTTTCTTTGTTCTGTTTCATGTAAAAGCCAACCACAGGAATGACTGCTGTTTCTTTCAGGTCCTGGGCTCTCGGGGCCGTCACTCTGCTCTTCCTCCTCGGCCTCACCTGGGCTTTCGGCCTTCTCTTCATCAACGAGAAAACGGTCATCATGGCGTACCTGTTCACCACCTTCAACGCCTTCCAGGGCATGTTCATCTTCATCTTCCACTGCGCCCTGCAGAAAAAGGTGTGTGTGTGTGTGTGTGTGTGTGTGTGTACGCACATCATGCTAGACAGTTTGTAAGACATGTAAGGAATTTTACTTTAACTAATCATGATAAAATCAAGAAGTAATGTCACTCATCATTCATAGCATCTTAGTTAACTTTTTAAAAATCATCTCTAATTAATTATGTTGTAATCTAGGGGCAAATGTACTGGTCCTAAAGCAGCCTTTAACATCGAGAGTACTGAAACAGATAGACGGCTAGATTGATTTTATTTGAATAAATCTGGGAATAGAAGTAACATAATGAACACCTATTAAATTTCTAATGTGCCTATTACATTTTTTAAGTATGAGTATGAGGAAATTGTACTGAAATAGTAGTGTATAGTATAAACTAGTGTAAATGGTAATATATCTGTCTACATAAAACATGTTATTTCGGATAAACAACATTCCGTGACCCTCGTATTTTAAGGTCAAGATTTGTTATCTTGTGATAATGACATAGAAAATGACATACCAGTCAAGAATTTTATTATTTTAAAAAATTGGGATAAAAAGATATTGCGATATCCACGATATCTCAGAAAAGAGTATTGTGACAATTTATGACAGTATTGATATTATTGATATCACATTGCCGAGCCCTAATCTCACTGACGGTAAACTAGGTAAATGTCAGTGGATTTGAGTTTGCTGGATGATTGATGAACGCTGTGTTAGCTGAGGAGAAATTATGCTAAAATATAAAACCTCAGCCCCTTAATAGATCAACGTTGCACTCTTTTCAGGATTTAAATTAATATTTCCAGTTTTTCATTATTTTCTCCATTTTTCAGGCATTTTCCATAACAAGACCTTTTAAGCACATTCATTAAAATTTTCAGATTTTCAGATATTCAGGCAAAACTTGAGGATTTTTTTGAATATATACTTCTTAAGCAATATCTTGCTATAAAGATTCTCATATATATTTAGTGGCAGTAAATAACCTTCATAACACGAGCTTGTTTTTGCTGCAGAAGTCAGGCAGAACCTTAAAATTCCAATGTCTTAAAAGTTTTTTTTTTCAGGATAAGTTACCCTAGTTTTGTGAAACTGTCCTAGTTTTAGTGCCATAGGCAGCTGTGTGTATGCGAGTGCATAATTTCTAATTTGTGTGTGTGTGTGTAGGTCCATAAGGAGTACAGTAAGTGTTTGCGTCACTCGTACTGCTGTGGACGCTCGTCTAACTCCAGCTCTCACGGATCTCTGAAAAACTCTGCACTTCGCACCAACAACCGCTATTACACCAGCAGCCAGGCCCGACATGCTGCAGCACACAGACAGGTAACTAACACACACACACACACACACACACACACACACACACACTTACTCTCAATGTAAACTCTGAATATTCTTGACTTTCCTTAACCATCTTTATTTACTGCATTAACAAAACACCATAATTAATATTAGCAAACATAATTGCGACCTGTTTTAATACACGTTTGTTTAAATATTAGCTCAATAATGAGCACCTGCACTAATTACTTGCTCCATAATTGAAATAAATCTACATAAATTAGCATAAATTAAATTGCTAAATGTTGATAATCAGCTGAACCCAGGTCAGTGAGTGTGAACGAGGGAGCAGCGTTTAGCCTCATCTGTTAATTAACCATCGAGTCAGTATTAATTAAGGCATTAATGTATTCCTCTTGGTTGTTGTGATCTTGTTTTTTGATCAAACATCAATGCATAAAAGTGTTAATTAATTTGTTCACACTGGTTTTATATTTAGGAAGCTTTTCTTTCCTTTTCCCCTAATGTTCAGAATCTCGTCTCAGAATTCTCTAATACTCAGATTCACACTTTCATTCTGTCCTTTATGATTTTTTTTATTGGTCAGAGTTTGCAGTAAATAGACATTTCTACATCTGGGTATTTTCGCCACATTCCCAGGGCATGTTGGTAGGGTTCAAACTCTGGACAGGGTGCCAACCCACTGCAGGGCACAATCGCACACACACACACACACACACACACACACGCACACGCACACACACACACACACACTATGGACAATTCAAAGATACCTGTCAGCCTACAATGCATATCTTTGGACTGGGGGAGGAAGCCAGAGTACCCAGAGGAAACCCCCAAAGCACGAGGAGAACATGCAAACTCCACACACACACACACACACACACACACACACACACACACACAGGGCGGAGGCAGGATTCAAACCTCCACCCCTGGAGGTGCGAGGCAGCAGTGCTAACCACTAAGACACCATGCCCACAGGTTCAAATTTATAATTAATTAAAAAAAAAGAAAGAAAAAAAGAAAAAACTTCCAATCTAGGCCATATACATTCCGCTTAGTTGCAACCACGCAGTCTGTTGGTTGACGAGTTCAAGCTGTGCTGTTATTAAACCTGCATTAATATCAGTGCTCGTGTTACGCTAAGCTGTTTCAGTTCAGTAACCAAAACAGCAACAAAAAAAAAGAAAAGCAGAATTTTTTTTTTTTACAAATACATTATTATTATTATTATTATTATTATTATTATTATTATTATTATTATTATTATTATTATTATTATCATTGCTGGTCAGAGTATGGTACATCAGATAAATAGGATATAGGAAACAAGTATATATAAAAATAATAAAACTGTGGAACAGTGTAACTGATGTTTCCTGAGGGAACCGTAATGTAAAATGTAAAGCTTCACCACTCATAACTGTAACTGAACAACAATAGTGAAGAGATATGTGTGTGTGTGTGTGTGTGTGTGTGTGTCTGTGTGTTCTCAGAGCCGGATCCGTCGCATGTGGAACGACACAGTGAGGAAGCAGACCGAGTCGTCCTTCATGGCAGGAGACATCAACAGCACTCCCACCCTCAACCGCGGTGAGACACTGTGTCCCTGTCTCTGTCCTTGTCTCTGTCCCCATCTCTGTCCTCCTCTCTCTGTCCTCCTCTCTCTGTCCTCTTCTCTCTGTCCTCCCTCTGCTCCCATCTCTGTCTTCATCTCTGTCCCTGTCTCTGTCCTCTTCCCTCTCCGTGTCTCCATTCACTGTCTCTCATTCCTAGTCTTGTCCTCCTTCCACCATCCCTCTCTCCCCATCCCTATTCTCCACCACCGCCCCCCCTCTCCCAGTCTCTGTCCCTCTCTCTCCACCTCTTTCCTCCATCCATCTCTCTCACCCCATCTCTTTCCTCTGTCCACCCTCTCTCCTGGTTCAGACCAGAAGTCAGTGGAGTTTACTTTATTTTGTAGGTTTTTTTTTTCATTTTAGAATTAAGTGTATGTTCTTAGGAATTATTAGAGAAATTATCTCAGGACTTGAGATATTATTATATTAATATCAGCTGAGGACACTCCACCCACTGGATATGAAACTTCTGATATCTTTTGTACACTTTTCTGGCCACAAGCTTCAGGATCTGTTGGCACTTCAGTGTCAGTTTCAGATCAAGATATAGTCAGCGGACTTAAAGTTCAGGAGAGAGAGAGACAGACAGAGAGAGCGAGACAGAGAGACGGAGAGAGCAAGACAGAGAGACAGAGAGAGTGAGACAGACGACAGTGTGTGTATTATGATTATTCCCACTGAAGGTCGTTAGCGGTCGCTGGGCAGATTTTAATATGAGTAGAACATATCATTAGTGTTCTCTTGATGACTATGATGATGCTGATAGTAATAATCATCATCATCATCATCATCATCATCATCATCATCATCGGCAGTGGCGGCAGTGGGATCAGCATTTCCGGGAGGAGAAATGGGCCGATAGCTGTGCTAGCTAAATCAGCGCTCTGTCTCTGCGTTAATTCCATGGGTTTTTGTTTATAACGAACTGATTAGAGGCTGAGTGAACGGGGGCGATTAGAGTGAGACACACACACACAGACACACACACACGCACAGCCCTGTTCTGGGGACTTTTAATCAAGCTGGCAGAGTGAGAGCGCGAGATGGAAATCTGCTCTGCAGGACAGAGATGGCGAGACAGAAGAATGGAGAGACAGGCAGAATGACGAGTGTCTTTTTATAATCTTAGAGAAAAGTTTTGCAGAGTCTGAAAGTGGGAGAAGCAGAACAATGTAAAGACCTGTTCACACACTCGCCCTAATGCAGCGTCTGGATGTCAGCCTTCATCATCTCAGATCTTCATCGTCTTTATCTCTCCATCACATGCTTTCTGTTATTCATTTGCTCTTATTTTAGACTTTGTTAGCATTTTTATGCCAAGATCCAGCACTGAGATGTTCACCAGATTTGCAAGGTGTGTGTGCGTGTGTGTGTGAGGGGGAGGAGTACAGTGTGCTTGTGTGTGTATGTGTGTGTGTGACAGCAGGGGTTTTCCTACAGGAACACAGTGGGACGCTTCCCAGCATGCACTCTTCTTTAAGCTCAGCATGTAACACACACTAACATTCCGTGTCATTAATGCAACTAATCACTTTTCTCCCACATTCTCACTCATTCAAATTCTTAGCCATAATGTGAGATCAGAATTGTCAGTCAGAAAAAAAAGGCCTCACGCTGTGAAGTGCTGCTCTCACGCAAATTACAACATACGCACACTGTCTCATTCACACGCAGACATGTGTTTGAACTTGAAACGTGTTTGGGATTTCAAAAAAAGCCTGTTTTACACCGTGTGTCGCGTCACTGCAGCACTGCCTGCTACCGGGATTCCTGCTCCAATGTCTCTCCGATGTTAATACTAATGCCTTACTATCCGTCCACTAAATTCTGCTTAACACTCTGCGTTCTTTCGCCCACCGGAGATCTTTTGCACACTTTTCTGGCCAGAAGCTTCAGGATCTTGAATTTTCTGGGCTCCGTAGTCAGATTATGCAAATTGCCCATGTGTAGTTCGTGTTTCTAGACCACCGCCTTTAAACACAAGCACTTGCCTTTGTGGGAAAAAAAAAAAAAAATCACACAAGACAAATAGGCTGAAGATCAAAGTCAGAATTGTGTGCAACTGAAACACGCAACTCTCGCGCAACTTCGGAATAGCACTTACATCTGTGGTTACGTCTGAGATCTGAATACTGATGTGCTCAACTTCAGTATTAAATCCTCACAACACACACGTAACTGAACTCTGAATACGACCCGGTGAGATTTTCAGAGCATGATATACTCACTGCGATCGCATCTTTAAAACGTTATTTATGAGTTTTGTGCAAAACAGTAGTGTGTAAACGAGATGTCTTTGCGTATCCTTACCTGCGTGCTCGGGAAAAGGGCTGTGGTTGGGCGTTTTCGCTGTCATGCGTACAGCCTCTCTCTGTGAAAGCAGGTGTGGCTGTGTTATGCTTTGTTAAGAAATGTTTTAATCATTTTGATTATTCGGCATAATTTTGTCTTCCACTGGCAGAAACGACCTTCTGCAAAATGTAATACCTGCTTTTTGGTGGTATTAGTTTACACACAATCTCTGTTCCAGTGGACATTCCGTAAATCATTACTTTTGTTAAATTATTCTATTAATTTACTTTTTGCCGTGTTTCACGCAGATTTCATATTCATAAGGCAATAATGTAAAACTGGACACACACACAACCCTTTAATAAATCAGTGCCTGAGTCTTGATATTTTCTGTCTTTCTCTCTCTCTCTCTCTCTCTCATTTAGCCCCCATGGGGAATCACCTGTTGGCGAACCCGGTATTGCAGACGCGCACAGGTTCTTCTCCCTACAACACCCTGCTGACTGAGACCTTCACACCTCCATCACCTGGAGTCTTTAACTCCACTGGTCAGTCTCTCTCTCTCTCTCTCTCTCTCTCTCTCGTATCTGTTACACCGCTGCATATGCTAACATCTGTGTGTGTGTGTGTGTGTATCTGTGTATTCTGTGTGTTCACATGCTGTCAGTGTGATTCAGACAAATGGACAGCAGCCGACCATCCAGCGGGCAGATTTAAAATCCCACCCGTTTGATCCATGGACTAAAATATCGATCTGAGATGAGGCTGAGGCGGGCAGAGCGAGGCAGCGTGATTGACAGCTGAGTGGGAGAAGAAGCTCCCTCGAGATTTAACACGTCGAGTAGCTCAGCGTCCGACTCGAATAACCCTGCTCTCAGTGACGGAGAGACAGACAGAGAGAAAGAGAGCGAGAGAGAGAGAGAAACGCGGTCTCTGTGTCAGAAGGGTGAAATTTAAGACGCTGTCTCTGCTGAATATTTTACAAAGTTCTCTCTTGCGCGGCGTAATGCGTCAGCCTCGACTCAGCTTAGCTTAGCTCCCCGCAGCCCGCGGCACATTTTTAGAATATTCACACAGGAGGAGGGCTTCATTAGAATGTCTAATTACTCTCTCTCCCTCTGTTTTTCTCTCTTTTTCTTTCTCAGCACAGGCGAGCGTTGATTAAAGTCATACCATGCATTAAAATTTAAACCCCTCCAGCACGAGAGTGTCTTGGCATTCGATATACAGCGACAGGTTCACGGAAAACGAAGGTGCCACCATGTGAAAGGCGTGAAACCTGAAATAATCATCGTTACAGCCTTATGAGGTCATATGAATCATGGATCACGCTCTCGCTCTGTCAGTGTACCTCTCACTGCTCTATAAAGAACCTCTCCTCAGTACTGCCCCCTTCAGGGTGATGACAGTGGTGCTGTCAGTTAGCATGGCGCTGCATGATGTCCACTGCTGTGCGTTTCTGTTTGATAAAGCCTCTGTTCAGACACGCAGCTCAAATCCAGTTCGTTTTTAGTTTCTACAGTATAAATATCAAAAATAAAATATTTAAGATTTTTTTTTATTATTATGGGAATGTCAAATTTTTTGTCATTTGGCACACTTGTCTGAAGTTGGCCTCAAGAACGCAGAGGTGTTAAAGTTGCTAACAAGAAAATCCCATCAGGCAGAGTCAAAAAAAAAAATAAATACCACAATATCCCATAGCATATGAGACGAGACGTGTGCCGGTGTGAACGATAAGTAGTCCACGTTTCTGAGCAAACAGACCACAGCCTTCTTGGCTTCTATTGTCTCACAAGACCAAAGTTTACAAATTCACAGACCAAACTTTCTCCTAGATAAAATCACTGCAAAGTGAAAGCAAGCGCTAACAGAAAAAAAGTCATGCGTCCTTTCCCCTTCAGTGAATCAGGTTTTCTGGATGAATTTTATTTGCGTTTGGTCTGACCACTGTTTTAGTGTAGCTTTCAGGTGTTTTCCATATAACTATAGGAGGGGGTCAAAAAACATAAATCCTCTGACTAAACCATAAATGTTGCTACGCGTGGTAAAAGAAGCAGCAGTCGCAGTTTCTGTGCTGAATGTGTGAACAGTCACAATACGGTGTTCTTATATAAAACGTAACACAAGGCAAAACTCTCCATGTTGTTGTTTAACTAGCTAACTTTCTTCTCCTCTGCACTACTCAGCATATACATGTCGGCATTGTTACTATAGTAACTGATGTGTTCATGCAAGAAAATCTGACTACAGTTCAAACAAATCGGATTTGGTCAGTTCTAATTTGCAAAGCTTAAATCCAAGTCTGTCTCAAATAAAATTTAAGCTTCACTCATTAATCATGACTTTCATAATAGAGGCTAAAGATCTTTTTCCAAATTTTTTTGGCTGGAAAGAATATTGTATGAAGCATTATCTGGGTTTGTATTTTTTCTTAATTATAATCCATTATAAATAAATAATGGCTCAAAAGTGATTTTTGGAAATAATGGCTCAAAAGTGTCTCTTTTATTGATTTTTTTTTTTTTTGGTAACTTTCATTCTTTTTTTTCATTCATTCCTTCATTCTCATTAAAGTGTGTATATATGGTGATCATTTACATTTCTTTCTCTTCTTTCTTTTAGTGCAAACACTAAATGTATGCACAATATAAATACATAAATAGATCATTCATTACATGTCTATGATATTGTGTCTAAGAGAAACGTAGTGTGTATTTTATTTTCAGGAAAGTGTTAATGTGAGAACTTGATAGCAGAAACACTGATTATTTATCTGACAAAAACTGTAATTTTGCCGAAATTAAGAATTTATGAAGGATTGTTGTTGGTCCTCTCATCTCCTCATCTCTCTCTGTCTTTCTGTCTCTCTCTGTTTTTTTCTTTTTCTCTTGCCATCCTGTAGGAACCTTCCGTGATCCAAGTAAGAGCCTTTCTCTCTCTCTTTTTTCCCCACTTTATTTTAATGGCCACTGTTACCTTAATGATAATCTCTTCACCTGTGCAGTGAAGCCTCGTGTTTCTGTGTACACAATTTCCACTCCCTGCTAATAGCCAGTCTTCTTTCATAAGCCTATTAATCTTGTGCTGGAAGTGTCTTTATTGATTTAATCCCAGATTTTTGTGCTGTGAATCTCGGTCTTGATTAAAAAAGGTAATGAAGTGTTCACTTTACCTCTTCTCCCTCCCTCCTGGAACACAGAGAGCACTCTGGCTAGGAATCGGGACCATGGTGGAATGGAGACGCTGCCACTAAATGGCAATTTCAACAACAGCTACTCGCTGCGTGCTGGAGTTGCTGGCCCGGGCGGACAAGGTGGCAGCTGTGACTTCCTTGGGGGCGGATCCGATGAGAGTCCACCTCCTTTGCTGAACCCGCGTGGTGCGGAGACACTAGGAGGGATCCGGCGCAACCTCTCTGACGCAGCCGCCTTTGAGAAGATGATCATTTCCGAGCTGGTGCACAACAACCTGCGGCAAGGAGGCGGGGAGAGAATTGGTGGAACCCTGGTGCGAGGACGTACGACTGGAATGGGGGTTGGGACGGGGGCAGGGGCAGGAGCAGGGGCGAGTGCAGTGGCCGGAGTGGATCGGGTGACTGCTGCGGAACAGGAAGCGGAGGATGAGGGCCAGCGGCACCGGACGCCACAAGACGTGGAGCTGTTATACAAGGCCCTGGAGGAGCCGTTGCTCCTGCAGCGCGCCCAGTCGGTTCTCTACCAGAGTGACGCCGATGAGAGCGAGAGCTACATGAACGACTCGAACGAGAGCCACGGGCACAGTGCAGCCGCCACGGGCGCTGGCACAGGTCCGGACTCGCCTGCCCGGGACTCGCTGTACACCAGCATCACCAACCTGCGAGACTCACCATACCCAGACAGCAGCCCCGACGAGCTCTACTACAGCTCGGGCAGACCTGCACTGGGCAGCGCCATGCACACCTTCTACCCAACGCCCCCAACGAGGCCTGGAGCCGACACCCAAACCCACGCCCACACCCACAATCCCCCCGAGCCCGCACACGCTGAGGGGGATGGACAGATGCAGCTGGTCACCAGCCTGTGACTGCGAGTAAACCCCCCAGTCTCTCACACCCATTCTGTTTCTGTTCCTTTCTCTCGGTTTGCTAGTTTGGAAGTGTAAACAGAGAGAAGTCTCAGCTCGGTCTCAGTGGCAGCAGGTTCTATAAGGCAGCTCTGAAGCAAACCTAGTCCACACACTCCCTTGGTTGATTCCCAAGTCCAAAGCTCCCTCAGCAACTGAGGATATTTTCAACTATTCCCCATGGATTTTGTTGGCGATACCTCTTCTGTTTTTTTTTTTTAAATGCTTATCAATTCCACAGTGTTTTCTTTTCTGATTTTACTCCCTTTTCTTCTCCCTTTCATCATTTATTGAGAGCTGATGCGTCTGGAGAAGGGAGTTCACCGTTATGCATCAGTGTGCAAAGAACTCTCTGTCTCGCTCTGAAAGCTCTTCAGTGTTGCCAAAAATACATTTTTTGAGCCAGAACACAAACTGGAATGCACGCGCACACACACACACGCACACACACACACACACACACTCACAAACACAAACACACACACAAACACACAAACACACACAGAAAGTGCACAAACATAAGTGCTTGTTACTGAACGTCAGACCGTGAAGAACTGCACTCATGAAGGCAGCAGCAGGAAGAAGCTGCCCCTGTGGAGTTGCCTTTATTCCCTTCCCCTCCTCTGGCTCTCTTTCCTTCTCTCTCTCTTCAGATGGACTCTGATGTACAGGACTCTCAACGAGACTTGACACAGCTGCACCTGGCCACAGGACTTGTAATTGATGCTCTATTTAAAAGGAGTTTTTGTGTGTTTCTGAGACCGGCCCCGTGGATCATGGACTCTGGGTGCCTCTTCTGTGTTACTGGGGCTTGGAGAACTGTTTTTTTTTTTTTCCAAGGTTTTCCTGGGTGTTCTCCGAGCCTACTGAAATACCTGTACATACGAACCTTCAAAATCAATAACACAAAACCTAGCGCCAATCCTATTCTGTAAATAGAGACCAGATGAACAAAAGCAACAAAAAAAAGTATGAACTAATACGAGAGCAACCGATTTCTTGTACTGAGACAAAAAAAAATATATAAAAAATACAGAGTGACACAAAAATTGAAATAAAAGACATTTGGGAGTTTGTGATCTAAATGACACAGTCAGTCCATCTCTCCCTCCCTGTTTCGTTCACTCTCTCAGGCTCTCATTTACCCCTGCCCCATTGAATTGTGGGAGAACTGTGTTGACAGTGTGAGAGAGAGAGAGAAAGAAAGAAAGAGAGGGAAAGTTTGTGCAGAAACAAAGAAACTAGAAACTAGCCCTGGCACAATTTTTATGTATTATAACCCATCGTTAACGTTTGACAGGTTTCATGACTCGTGCCTCGGGAAAGGGACGCGGGGACAGGGTGATGCGGGGAGGGGTGGGACTGTGGTTTATCGACAGCAGCCATAATGTAGTGTTGGTTGTGTCTTGTTAGACTGATGTAATAGATATCAGATAACTAGATTACCGATACCTAGGACAAAAAAAATCTCGGAGACACAAAAGATGGGACGCAATTCAATCACGAATCATGTCACGAGCGAAGCTGTATTTCACTGTTTCTAAATCACGACAATCTGCCATAATAGCCGAATCTGGTTCGACGGTGGATTTGTGATTTGTCTGTGTGTGTGTGTGTGTGTGTGTGTGTGTGTGTGTGAGAGGACGTTTGGTTTGAGTGCGTACATTCGGGTGCCTGAAATGCTGAAGTGCTTGTACTTAAGAAGCTATTTTTTGCCAGGTTAGTTAGGCCCGTGTTAAAAGAGGAAGCAGAGTAAAAAATGTATATCTATAAAAGAACGCTATATTAGCTCCCGCCTCGGAGCCTTCGCTAGGTGTCAGGAATACTGTTATTTTGGAGCTCAGTGCCATGGAAACTGGGATCATCAAGCGTCACGCCTGAAAAAGCAGGCATTAGCATTTCATTAGGACGGCAGGCGCTGCTGACTAACGAGACACGTGCTCCGCGTGCTAGAATCACCGTGTTTTAATGTGTTCTGCAGCCTCATGCAGAGGTTCTCATGTGTCTTCAGAAATGTTTCCTTCTTTTGGGGGGCCTTTTTCCACTGCAAGTACCAGAACTTTTGGCACTAGAAAACCAGAAGTATGCTTTTTCTTTCATTGACAGTGGTCCTGTATATCAAAGGTTACAGCTGGATGGGTACTTGGGGCGGGGCTAGCAGCACGGTTCATTGTTCAATTGTGGTGATGACCTATTTACAATGTTACTTTAGGATTTTTTTTTTCCAGATTTTTTCGTCAACAACTGGTTGGAATAAAAATCATTTTAATTTCAGCACACCTTTTGTCTTGTCATTACCATTGGCAAAAAAATTTAAAACCCTTCTTTTCTAGCTGCCAGCTTTTTTTCTTTCGTAATTTTGTTTTTTTTTTTGCAGCCCAAAAGAGATGAAGGAACAATTTTAGTCAAAGCTTGACAGTTACTTCACTTCCATCTCTTTAGTTGATGGAAATTTACCAAGAACTTCAAGTTCCAAGTGGTTCCTGTTTTTTGTTTTTTTTTGTCCTTTTTTTTTTATTTAAAAATGTGCAGTGGAAATCCGCAACTATCCTCAAATTTTAATTATTTTATGATATATTGTTATTTAATAATTTATCAATTATTTATTCTCGCTAGGGATAGGAGATGTGGCAAAATCTCAAAAAATCATGCCACATGAAGACAATTTCACAACATAGCATATGTATCACAATATTATATACGTATAAACTAAGCAGTGTCGTGATATTTTTGTTTAATACCTTGGCCGTATCTTTATTACTCTGTCAGTAAGTTATTTATGAATGATTACATGAAGATGAAGAAATGGACAGTTGGTACAAAATCAGATTTTCACATCCAATCAGCTACTGATGATACTCACTAACCTCTCTGAAAAGTGTATAGTGATGTAATTGGTCTTATGGGTCCAGCCCTAATTCATTGACATTGGGTTTTCTTTCTTTTTTTTTTTTTTAACTTTGCTGTCTGCTGTGCAAGCTGAAAGTGGGGAAAGAGAGAGAAAGAGAGAAAGAGAGAGAGAGAGAGAGAGAGAAAGAGGAGTGGAGTACATACATGTTTTATGCCCGTCTCGGGAACAGTCGGTGTCAATATTACAGTGTGTCTAAGGTGCCAGGGGAGAGTGACATCTGCTTTACAGTCACAAACAGACATGGAGCGGGTGGTGCATCCTCAACACACCATCTTTCAGTCACAGCATCAGCTCTCTCTCTCTCTCTCTCTCTCTCTCTCTCTCTCTCTCCGTCTGTCTGTCTGTCTGTCTCCCAAACTTTTCAGAATCTTCTTAAGGGATGTACGTGTGTGCAATACAGTGCTTGGGAGCTTGGACCGTATTAATGGCTAGATGGTTGCTGTGGGTTTTTTTTTTGTAGGTCTGCTTGCCCCTGGCCCTGGCAGTTGTGCATTAAAGGAGAACTCAAGTGTGTTTCAATCTAATGTCTACAAACACAAGCAAGTGAGGAAAGAACAGAAAACCTGTTTACGCCAGATCTATTTATAATAAATAAAAAGTCTAATCCTGCATTCACAATAGAAGGCGACAGAGCAACATGTATATGTACGTGTGCGACACGGAGCTGCGATTTCAGCAACAAAGTGATATTTACATTTGAGATATTCTCAACTCTATGCAAATTAGATATGATGCAGTAAATCGATAAATCCAAGCGACTGCCTCAAATGATTCCTCGGACCAATCCAAAGGCGCGTGTGGTCCGACGTTTCTTCAGTTCCCCACAACTAATTCCGCAGTTAATTCCAGTTTACTGTTTGATGCACAAAAATGGATGGAATTAAATGTGTATAGAGACAGTACAAAGAAAAATAGAGCTTGGAAGAGAGTAGCAGAGATCAGTGGTGCCTCCGGTGAGTGTATGTAGCTAGTACAGCTTGCTTTGCTAATCTAATCTTACAACGAAGTTAGCATGAAACCAAGCACAAGTAAATCAAATCTTAAATAGATGTTAGACAAAATTGTCAGGTGTATAAATCGTATAGTGAACTGTAGTCTATGCATTTTGGGTACTACTGTTCATCATCGCAACAAATAAATAAATAAATAAACACTGCAAAGTGCACACACACAAGAGACAAACTACAAGTGACACGAGTGACTTGTCGCTCACTATTGTGAATGTACAGTAAGTTAAGGGCAGTTATTTAATTCCATCAATAAACGTTTATATAAAATACGCATTTTTATAGCTTGCTTTCAGAGATGGGACTATTTTTTCATGTTACCAGTGTAGTGTGGCTCAGATGGTGCGTGAACACCGCTGTAAAGAGACCGGAACTACTTCTTACTGCTCCAGTGTTGGATAAATCAGAACAACTTTATTAGGACTTTCTGCCATGTCCGTCTCATCCTCACACTTTTATTTTTAGGGATATGGTTAGCTTAGTTTGCATCATATGGTCAAACTATTCGCCGAATTCAGCACCTGCCCCTAGGCTTTTTAGACTTAGATTTAAAGCAAATGTGTTTTCTGTTCTTTTTCTGAGTGCAGGAGAAACTGTGGTAATCGCATGTACAGACGCAGTGGATAGCGATTAAGTTGAAAAAACGCTGGAGTATTCCTTCAAGGCTTAAGAGAGTATAATCAGCTTTTTTCCCCAAATGCACATTTTGCTTCCTTTGCTTCCCTTGCAGAAATGTTGCGTGCTGATGAGTAGCGCCAGCGCACATTGGTCTTTTTGACTGGTCAGCGAGTTTGACCATTTGAATGCATCCTTATGGTAAAAGTGAGAGGAAAGAGGCCAGTGCTGAACGATGTCCTCTGAAGAGCCATTCTCCTGAGTCATGACTCTCTTTGCACCTGCTGTAGCTCGGTGCCACTGCAAACGCTCGCTCTCGCCGCTCTTCCAGCCCAGAGGACACACTGTTTACCGCTCGACTCGTCCCTCGAGACAGTGGACGTGCGTCACGCTGCGTCTCTCTCTGCGCCCTGTCTCCCTCCTACCCTTCTTTCTCTCCTCTCTTATTCCCCGTATGCCATGTCTCTGCTTCTGTCATTCACATTCCCCTCTTTTTCTCTGTGTTTGGTTTCTCTTTCACTGCAGTGTTTTCCTGCGGCTTCATTACTGTGGCACTTACGGAGGAGTGGCGTTTCGATTAGTCAGAGGTTTTGTTTACATCCCACTGATGGAATAACAGAGTATGTGGGTTAATGATAGTGATTATACAGTATAAAGCGCCACAGGACTTAAAGCCTTCTCGTGGGATTGCTACCACCTCTGAAATCCTCAACACAACCCCTGATTATCATATTAATGCTGAGAACTGTAATCTAGCCATATCAGCCCACCCAGAGATCTCGTCGTTCTTTCTCTTTACACTCTCTGCCCGTTTATGGTCTCCCGAAGGGCGTGAGAGTGCCGGGATCTTCCTTTCTTCATGCATTAAAAGGACACAATGTAAAGCCTCTTGTTTCGATGCCACTCTCTCTCTCTTGGCTTCATGCCATAATGGAGTATTGAGCAGTAATGGCTGCTGGATGTGGGCTGGATTTGAACTTTCCACTCCTGCCCACTACTTTCTAGCTCTTTGCCCCATCATTCCCTCAATGTAGGTGCCATCGATTGGTCTAGTTTCCCATCATCAGACTTTAACCATGATGTTCTGTTCAGATGAAAATAAACCACTTTAAACCAGTAGCTATTATTAGTAGTAGCAGAGAAATACTCAACATGCACTTTGTGTGCTTGGTTTAATTATAAATATATTTTTTAAATCATAAATATGATGTTCAGATCATTTTTGAGAATAGCTAGATAAACAATGATATTTCTATAAACTCTCTAAACAGGCAATCAGGATCAGTGGAACATCCAACACCAACAGTGAACAGAACATGAGGGTTAATCCTGATCTCTGTCTGTGAATGCCCCAGCCTCTGGCTATGCCTCCTCCCTGCTGCCTGGCCTTATCCCAGTCTCATTGTAGGACCAGCCATGTGGGGCTTCAGGATATATAGGAGCTTTAAGACTAGCACTTACTGTACAGGGAGAGATACTTTGTTTTGAAGCCTCCATCTCTCCACTGAGAGGAGCTAGAGGTTATCAGCCACCTTCTGATTTTTAATCACTTGGCCACTGCAGGATCGAGTCCTTATTTCAGCACCACAGCAGGTAGATCTGGAGAGCAGAGTGTCCTGTCACTTATGTAGCCACCATACCGCCACACACAGCATGAACCGCAGAGATTAAGGATGAGGATGTTGCCTTCAGACTAATGGATACAGTAATCAAGTAGCATCACTGGTTTTGTCCTTATTGCTCTATTCAGCATACCAACAGTACAGCATGGATCAGGTTATTCTCTGGTGTTTTTCTGTCACTCTAAATGTTCTTTGGGCTCAACTTGAGATCCAGTAAAGCAGTAAAGTGGTTAACTGATCCATAACACAGGACCCAGATCACTGACAGAGCCTGAGGTCCAAGACTGAAATATACACACCCCAAAGGCCACAGCAGTCACAGATCGTTTTCTAGTCCAGGGAAGAGGTGGAGAAATACATGTCAAACATTCATCCATGTTGGTGTAAACTGGTGCTTTGCTCTTCTGTGTGTTTAAAAAGCTACTAATGTACAGTCGCTGGTCAGTGGGGTGGGGCCCACATGACACTTCTAAAAATAAAGGTTCTTTAGAGCAATACCAGACAGGGTCTCAGCAAAAATTTCCAGTCCGTCTACTTCTCAAAGACGACACAAAAAGACTTAAAATTAGCCCCCAAAAGGTTGGGCTTTGGACATGTCTTGTTTTCTTTTTCTGTTTTGGCATGGGAAGCAAGGTCACAGTGGTGAACACGCATTTCTGATTATAACAGGTGATCCTCATCTGTTACAGCCATAGTCTCCCTTTTCCCTCTTCCAGATTTTGCAATATATACTGTACAACAGAAGTGGTTCTGTTCATTGTAGAACTCTGTATGCATTTACACTTTTCCTTTGTTTGCCTTAGCCTATATTTGTGGAAATTTAATTCTGATTATTTGCTTTAAAAAAAGTCCTTGGTGGACCATTCTAGGAAAACTGTTGAAAGCTACATAAATCCCTACAAGAATGGGATTTTTTCCTTACAGTAGTTGTTCCAAGTTGAAAGCTAAAATCCCTTAACTATCCACTTTGAAGAACTGCTTTTTCTACAAGTGCATGTATTATCTGTGTGCAGCACAAACTCCAAATTAATGATCATTACTTTCTTCTTAATACCTAGAACATGTCAGGCTTTTACCATTTAGCTAAACTATCTTGGTACTTGGTAGGGTTCTTGAAGGATAATTAAGGGTTCTTAGCTTCCTAAATATTTCTGAAGGGGAAACACTTTATCTACGTAGAATCTTTAATGGTTCCCTCAAGGAGACAACCAAAGAACTCTTAAGGGTCCTAAATTTTCATAATTAGACTGTAAAAGCCACTGTTAAAGCCTTGAAGAAACGTTTACACTCTCTTGCACCTTAGAGAAAATAATTGTACCTGTACAGTCCCTTTCTCTGACAGTGCAGTACACTTAGATATCTGAGAAACCCAAAATTGCAATGTCATACGAGAGAACATCAGTGTTTGGAAGACATTTTTCTTTTAATGAGAAATTCTCCACAAGACAAGCTGAACCATTATTGGTTCTTCCTGGTGCTGCTTTTAACTGTGTAGGCAGATGTTCAGAAAGGTCCCTACACCACTCCGCTTATGGGATTATGTTTCATCAGAATTCACTTTGAGTTTAGAGAGTGAGTGAGTCACAGAGCTCGACATGCATGACGTGGCAGGGGCCAGGCGAGCGGCACCAGTGTTAATTAAAAAACCGACACCACAAGCAACGTGATGACGCATGACGATACCCAAATCCGAGGTTCCAAGGTTTTCTGTTAAACACGTATATGTGAACATGCATTTTTTAAAAAAAATAATAATACCATAATAAAGTATCAGAGATGAATATTGGCACATTCCTACCACTCAGTTTGGCGTTCTGTTGCGTTTTTATCTAATCTGCAAAGCTAGTGAGTGTATTATCTAATAAACCCTAATAAACCTGACCCAACTCACTCAAGGGCTCTGTAATGAGCTCCAGAGCTGAGTCAGGTGTGTCTGACAGGGAAAAAACAGTAAACTGTGCACTTCTGTGCGCCTGTGGGACCGGCGTTGCCCTCTCCACACCTAGAACGTACTGAGCTTCAAAAAAGACGCGAGTCGCTCCTTGCGTAAGCAGTGTTTGCAGCATGGCATGGACCGAGCAATGATGCATGAGATGAGATAGAAGGCAGGACGCCATCACCAGCTGGAACGGGAGAATCGTTTAATTCTCACTGAGTTTCCTTGTTCTTAGATTTGATTTTCTTTGAAATGTTACGGACTTATTAACGATGCTCCTTTGTAACATGAAAGGATGAATGTTGAGCCCTGATTTGCTGTTTTCCCTTTTCCTTTTTTTTTTTAATGAATGATGTGTTCATGCTGTTTGTTTTCCCACGTTGCTTTGACAGTGCTCTGGGCCAAAAGGGGGACGGGGTTCTGTAAGCGTTTGCGTCATCGCAGGTCAGTTTGACCCTGTATCAGCACATATTAATAAAAAAAAAAGAAATTTGACTAAAACCGGCTGGTTATCTTTGAGTGCAGTGAATCTGAACACTGTATTGCATTTGCATTCACGCAGAGTCAGATCATCAGAACAATAACTACTAATTGATGTGCATTACACAACTGTTAATCATCATGAACAGAGACGTGGCATTTTGTATTCACAGAATAATGGGCATGAAGGTCATCACTTATTTTCCGGTGTGTGTGGGTGTTTCAGCAGGATAGCTCGGTAATTTTTAAGGTAGCTCAGCCCTTTGATTAGCACTGGTAGTAGCTTGTATTTGTGCTCATTAATGGGATGTTCATTTCCCTATTGCGCTGCTGCTCAGAGCTGTTTAGCGCTTTACACGTTATAATCAGCCCATTAGAGCCACCTGGGGTGCCGTGAAAGTGTTTTTCCTCCTAAAGCACAATGATGCTTATTCAGTAAAGATGCGTACGGCAAAATCTGTTCATTAAACAAGCGTACGTAATTTCACAGTCAGTTTCCTTATTCATCAGTTATATCTTTTGAGGATCTACGATCAAAACCTCACGTCTGGTTCGGAGTGCATGTAAATTTCAACACGACATTTTAACAACTGAAAAATGCTCAATTTTCTGTGATCAAAATCAACATCAGTTTCATCAAAAAGTATAGTAAATAGCAAGCAGTAATAAAACTAACAAATAACATCAACAACCAGTTGCGCACACAGAAACCTCATATTTACATACAAGTAAAGGGGCTTAGCATCAACATATAGGTTAAATATGAATCAATAAGCAGATGTGGATCTTTATCAGCTCATTAGTCCTTTCATTGATTAATGCGTACATTTAAATAAAAGAATCATTTGTAAACGACGATCTAACCCAGATGTTGAGTCTCATTAGGAGGATTGCTGGAGATCACACCTTTTTGAGGTTATTACATAATTTCATATCAACACCAAACACAATTTTATTTATTTAGGCTGAACATCTTCCAGCCTTTTGTTTCTATGAAATGAAGATATATATTAAGCTTTAGTTTAATCAGACCTATTTGAATATTAAAATTATTGTTTAAAAAGAAAAGCTAGCAATAGTGTTCACATATATTATATGGTCAATAGTATGTGGACACCTGACCTTCACACTCATATGTGGTTCTTCCCCAAACTGTTGCCACAGAATTTTAAGCACACAATTGTATAGAATGTCTTTGGATGCTGTAGCGTTACAATTTCACTGGAACTAAGAGACCCGAACCTGTTCCAGCATGACGATGCCCCTGTGCACAAAGCGAGCTCCATGAAGACATGGTGTGTGAAGGTTGGAGTGGAAGAACTCGAGTGTCCTGCACAGAGCCCTGACCTCAACCCCACTGAACCCCTTTGGGATGAACTGGAACACCGACTGAACCCCAGACCTCCTCACCAACATCAGCGCCTGACCTCACTAATGCTCCTGTAGCTGAATGAACACAAATCCCCACAGCCACGCTCCAACATCTAGTGGAAAACCTTCCCAGAAGAGTGGAGCTTATTATAACAGTAAAGGGGAACAAGCACATATGGGTGTGATGGTGAGGTGTCCACATACTTTTGGCCATAATGGTTCTGTTTTCTACCTAATTCTGACATTAAACAAAAGCACGCTTTCATAACTGTCTATATTTGTCTATGAATGTCATTAATTTCAGTAAAAACAGTCATTAATTTCAGTAAAAAAAAAGATTTGCAAAACTGTTGAACCATAATTTCCTCTAATGAGGATATTTACTTTTATTTTGTGTTTTCCAAAGACATGTCTTAAAGTGCTCTGAAACCATTTATTTAATGTTCAGTGTTGATGCTAGAGGACTCATTTAATGAACATCAGACTCAGTGCTACATTTTTTTTGTTAACTAGTTAGATGGTTGGATGGATAGAGGCAGTGCTTTGGGTAACTCCAGTAGGTGCATCTGAACTGTTACTATCACTCTGTCTATTGTTTTTTCAGCTGCTATAAGCTACTGTGAGGTTTGCTGGTAATGCTTATTACAACAGACAAATAGGCTTTCATAATGAGGCTGTATTTTGACTGAATTCTTTGTCTAACTACTTAGCAAGCTAGCACACTGGCTAATTTGTAAAGTAAGTTCTAATTTCTGTATGCCTGAGCAGACAAAATTTGATTGATTAAAAAAAAACAGAAATAATATGTATTTAAAATATTTCCTAATCAGACCTAGAGATTGGAGTATTCATTTTTTTATCATTCATGCACACAAAATAATAAAACAGGGTGTATGATCATCCGGGTAGCAAGCAGCAGTCACTCACAACTGAAATGCAGATGCTGACAGCTGTAAAATATAATATTACAGTATACGTGGGCATGATGTTTAAGACTCCACGAGAAATGATGTCAGGGCAAGAGCAGTAATAATCTGTCCAGTAGAAGTAGAGCAAGCTTCTCACTGGGTTTAGCTCCTTAACAACCTCAAATCTCTCCTGTTCCTCTATTTAAACAGAACATCTTGCTTTAATTATTTTGCCCAAATTGGACATTTGATGCCTACTTGGCATGTTGCTGTCTTCTCCTTCTACTATATTTGCACTTCCTGTCCACTGAATGCTGACACTGATTAGAATTTTTTTTTAAAATTCAAAAGAAACTATGACAATGAAGAAATAAGAGAGCAAAATGAGAACATCACACATGTACTACACATTCTGGGGGAAGTGGAGCATCATGGTGTGTGTGTGTTATAGCAGAATGATTGACAAGAGTAAGTGCTATTTGACGAACGATTTTGTATCTCTCAGTGTATTCAGTGTATTTTAATTAGCGCTATGGAGATGCAGTATATATACACATCATCTCCTGTTGCTTTTTCAGGACGAGCCGAAGCCTGACAATTTGATGCTTGAGGCATCATTCTGCATGCTGATTAAGTAAGAGCTGCCTTTTCCTCGCAATCAGAGCCAAGAGGTTTACTCCACAACAAAAGCGGCTCTGTTAGACGTCTGGAGATGAAAACATGCTCCTGAAGTGCTAATTCCTCCTGCTGATTTATTCACGAGCGGGGTGAGCGGGTCACCGGATCTGTCAGCGATAGTGCGTTTAACCTCTCCAGCGCACCCGCACAGGCGAGGGAACGGAGCAAGCGGCTCTGTTTCATGCTGCGCTCTCTTGAACCGCATATGCATATGGAAATGAGACACTGGAGACTCATCCTGAGAAAATCTTCCAGAGGAACCAGGCAGTGAGGGCTGAGCGAACGCAAACACCCACAATTCCAGCGCCCACTCAGGGTGCCATCACACCCACTCACCTTGGACAGGGACCAGCTCAAGTGTTTGCATGTTGAGAAGTGTCAGCCAAGCATTGTGCTTTTAGAAAAACACAACTCAAAGCACGGCACCATTGAGTGTTTCTTAGAGAAGGGTAGGAATGTGAGAACACACCAACAAATCCTGAGAACATTACGTCACAAACGAGTTCTGAATCTGTAGCTGGATAAAAGCCTGTCTGAACCTGACCACCACAAACCAAATAAAGATAAGACTTTATTCATCCCAAGGGGAAATTCGAGCTTTCCAACAGCATACATAAAGGACAAGGCATGAATACACGTGAAATAAAGTAAGAATAAAATAAAGATAAAATAATATAAAGTAAAATAAATATTGAAAATATTGAAAAATAAAATACAATTTAAAGGTAAAAATCTAAAAATGTATACATAGCATAGATATAAATAGTAAACCTATATAAAGGGTGTCCCAAAAGTCTCCATACATAGTGGAAATTAACAATTTTTAGCAAATTTTCTTCAAAATTTTTCATACTTAGTTTATATTATATATATAAAACAGACACCTGTTTTTCAGACGTCTCTGACAAAAGAAAAACATCGTGACAAAAGAAAGCATGCTTATGGCTGGATCGGGAAGCTGTCGCAAGGTTGCGATGGACTTTAACAAGAAACGACACGACACTGTTGCCAAACTTAACAAATTAACAAATTAAAAATGTCAAAATTTAACAAATTTATTCACTTAGCTTAATTAACAATTTCACGAAGACGGGAAGTGTTGTACAGCAACCGAGAAATGGACGTCCACGAACATCCACTGACAAATGCACAACCGACGTGGTTTAAATTTGTGTTTAATTAGTTAGCTGAATGCTGTGCATTTTGGCTGCTAACATTTTGCATTAAAAAAAGACTACGTGTGACACAAGCAACTTGCTAATGAGAATGTAGAGTGACATTGTGCTTGCAGCTAATGGATGTGTTGAGAATGAGATACAAAAAGAATTAAAGATAACAAAAATAAGTAAAGCACAGGGAGAAAACAACAACACATAAGCCATGAAAACTATTCAAAATCCAATATGAATGTAAAAAATAGACATAAATGTGTATTGTTCATAATATAAATATAATTTTTTAATGCTTTTGTCAATGAATTTGTGGTGAATAACTAATATAAAGAAAATAAAGAAAACTTTATTTATAAAGAAATAAATATAAATATAAAGAAAACTTTACCACAGTAATATTAAGTCATATTTACAAAAGATTCCTTGTCAATATTTTGTGATACTGGGACATCATTTTCAAAAAACTTGAATGAAGTAATGTTTTTGGTTTCAAATATTGTAAACAGGCTTATGCAAATTTAATACCTGAACTTTAGATGTATTAATAAACGCACACAATTGCCGTTCCTGTAGTGAGTTTCATGCTGTGGTAATATTTAGAGTTAGTGGCAAGACTTTGTGGAGACATAATGGAAACAGTGCGCTTATATAAGTCCTTAACCAGGAAGTGTTAATGAGTAGGGAAACAGGAAGTAAACAACAAAACTCATTCAGCTTTTATTTGTATAGCTTGTTTTGTTAGGTTTTGTTTTCAATAAGACACAGTTCTCTGTGCAGACTCAAGTATTTGGGCGAAGTGTGAAAGTGTTCTTATTCCTTCATGAGTAAGCCAGAGGCAACAGTGGCAAGGAAATCTTCCTGAGATGACATGAGGAAGAAACGTTGAGAGGAACCAGACTCGAAAGGGAACGTATCTGACACCAGATTGTAACTCATTATTCTTCTATATCTGCTTACTATAAAGCAAATTCAGAGGGTGTTCGGTAGGAACAGGATGGATCAGGATGGATCAGGCAGGTCCGGAGGCCAACTCCCCAACCCCCAAACAGGCGGCTCCCAAGGCCAAATCACACCTCTGGCTCGGTCTACCTCTCAGCCTGGGAGCAGGCCGGTCCGAGTGCTTGCTGTAATAACAGAAGGAACAAGAATGTCCTGTGAACAGGCCCAGGAACACTCCTCTGGACCGTACCTCTCCCAGTCCACCAGATAATAGGTACAATACACCACTTTGATTCGAGTAAGCTGAGTACTCTGTAGGCTGGTTCTCCTTTGAGCTCCAAAGGAGGGGGATACAAAAGCATGGAAATGATCCGTCTATTCCTCGACCCCGCTTTCCATCTATGTCCACTGATACACAATGAACTCAAATAGGAGTGTTATTCACTTGATATGTGTTCTCAGAATATCATGGAAAATATGTGAAAACTGTTTCAATTATTAATCTGCACTCAGTCAATTAAGTGCCTGAAACACTGTAAATGTCCAGTGCCAGGGCCAAAACTTACATTTTTCCCCAACCAGACCAAGAAGCCCAGTGACGGCTGCTCATGATATTAGATTGGTGGAATAAAATCTAACATCTATCTGTAGCGTGATCATCACGACTTGATGTCAGACAGTCAGAGGTAAAGCTGTAACGTCTTCAGCTGTAATGTCTTTTGCGGTTCCTCTGTCCCTCAGGCTGGTGAGGGAACAACTGCTTATAGCTGCTATAACATAAGTGATCAGAGAAACTTGTTTTGTGGACTTTCCACAGCAGTAAACATAACTATAAATGGATAAAAAGTATAATGTGTCATTCTTTACTAAATAAAAATACGGTTCATGTTTGAAATTGCTGTGGCATAAGAGGAATAAAACACTGTGGGACATGCTGAAAATAATATGCTTAGGTCATTGATTGCATTTCTAAAACGGCACACCCACAAGAGTTTTATTCCTTAATTAAAATGCTTCTAAATGTGTGGTCTAACCATGTTTACTGTGAATGCGTCTACTCCTGAGCAGGTTTGCAGTTTGTAGTAACAACTTCCAATCTAGGCTCATGTCCAATCAACAGTCTAATCCAGCTAATTTAGCAATCAGTAAGTACACACCAGCAGTGTCTAATTGTGATTCCTCACAAGCGTCCAACCTACTCTTGTGTTTTGAAACAATCAGCAGGTCATCATGGCTGCTCTTCTTTTCCTGAGTGACATCACAGAGTGGCATGTGTTTGTCTTTTCTCTCCAGCTGACAGATTTAATGACACGTGTGACATTTACGAGATGAATGAGCCACGGTGACTGACGGAAAGCAGGACCACACATCCGTCTACCAGAAAGGCTGACTGCCTGTGTTTGGCCTGGTTGTGTTGTGAAGCACAATGCTCAGATTTGGCAGGCGTTTTAAACCTAATGACCTGCTTGGCAAACCAAACAGCGGCGTAAAGGACCATGTGACAAGCTACAAGATGTAATCCGATAGGTTTGTTTTAATGTGTTGGAGTTTTTCCTTTTGTATGTTCGTAAACACGTTACATTTATGTTTTTAGAATTTGGAAGATATTCTCATCCAAGATTAGAGACTAATGCTGTTTGCACAAGTGCTAGGATGGACTAGTCGCTTACTGAAAAAGGACAAAATCAAAACCTAAGACTTAAATTGCACTTTCTATTCTTTTCACACCACATGGGGGTGTCCTGCGACTGCCTCATACATAAATCCAAATTTTTTCACCAAATTATAGTAAAGTGTGCTTTGTGCATATCTATCTTAAAAATCGAACAGGGCAATAAACGGCCCTGCTTCAACTTCAGGTCAACTGGCATGTGATCATAAAGATCTAAGATTGCCTGAGCTTTCTCCTCCTCCAACACTCTACAACACTCATGGAAGTAAACAAAGAACTGTATATTAATTTAGCATATTGATGTTATTAATACTAATAATAATAATCCATTGCATAGGCTTAATAAAGTGGGATAGTAATCATCTGATTCGTCTAGCTGGAGTGTATAATAGTCATTTGCCTTACTGTGTGTTGCTGTCTTTGGCTTTATGTCCTCAGATATATCTCCTCTGTATGGTGTCATTGGAGATGGGGATTTGTTTTTTCAGCTGATTCGCAGCGAGGCTCTCTCTGGTCATGTCGACTGCAGCGGGTAAAACAAGATCCTCTGCAACTGTGTGAGCCTTTGTGCGTTTCGCAATGCGAGGAGCGAGTTTGTACGAGTTTATCAGAAGTGTTTGCTTCTGAACATTGCACATGTTTTTGATCATTTTTTTGAGATGTGTCCAGATCCTGTTGCTTTCTTTTGAAAAACTGAACAGGCTTGTCTTTAAGGCTTGAGTGTTTTGTGTCTAAATACTGTTTGAATTTCGAGAGTTTCATGCTTTCCTCAGCCAGTAACTCACCGCATGAAACACACTATGGCCTACACAATCCATGCTTGTCTTCTGTGCACATAAAGCCATAATTTATGTAATCCAGGTCTTATTTTCATTTATCTTGCTTAGTTTTTAGCCTTTTATAGGAAGAGGGAATTTCATTCAGTCTATCAATGTTAGCACCAATAGTTTACAGCTGAATTAGCGACAAAATTGACAGAATTCGATTAGATAGAATTTTTTATTGGCTATAACAACTGCTATAGTAAGCGTTCCTTTTTTATTTTTTACTTTTCTGAAACTATAATTTGCTTTACTGTCATATTTTTTCCACAGCTTTCCAATTTGTTGTTTTATTATTTGCATTTAGAGATTTTTTTCTTCCCAGCAGTCATAAAGGGCCCAATCATAAAGGGCCCGTGACCCACATTTGGGTCCCGACCCACCAGCTGAGAAGCACTGTTTTATATGATGTGTAGTTTTGAGGGTCAGGAACAATGCTTAAGTAGGGTCGAGGGATTTAATCAGTTCATTCATCTTCTGTAACCACGATAATGTGATTACTGTGGCATTTAAGCAACACTCAATTCAGCATTACAGTCTTGGCTCTGTTCCAAAAAGAAAAGAAAACAAAACAAAACAACTTTCGCCACACCATTACACCACCAGTGGCGTGGACTGTTGACACAAGTCAGGAAGTATCCATGGTTTCATGTTGCTCTGCCAAAATTGTGACCCGTCCATCTGCAGTTTGTCAGAGCAGCCGTGGTTTTTTTCCGGTCTGTACAGTTTTAGTGAGTCAGTGGCCCCTGTAGGCTCGGCTTCCTGCTGAAGCTCGTCCACGTCACGGCTCGGCACGTCGTCGTGTTCAGAGACGCTCCTCTGCACACTGCTGTTGTAACGCCAGTTTATTTGGTTTCCTCTCACCTTCCTGTCAGCTTGCAGCAGTCTGGCTGTTCTCCTCTGACCTTTATGCATTAACAAGCCACTTTTTTCCCCACAGAGCTGATTTTTTTTTCCCCTTCACACCTTTCTCTGAACTCTAAAGACTGCTCTGTGTGTGTGCATGTGTGAATGTGTAACTTCCAGGAATGAATGGTTACTGATTTTTCTCAAGCCAACAAATCATTTCACAGGCGCTTACACCATTTTCTGATGCTTTTCTGTTGCTGCCACGTGATTAGATATTTGCATTAACTAGCTAGTGTTCCTAATAAGACCTGCACTGATGCCTTGATTTATTTTGGCACATGTAAAAACATGTGCAAACCTGAAAACAGATGCAAAAATAAATGTGCAAGCTGATTAAGTAACAGGATCTACTCAGGATCGAGTCTTTCACCTGAGCAAATAACACATCTGGGTTGTGTGTATGTGTGTTCGCATTAATTCTTACGCAATCTGGTGCATTTCTACAAAAATGTGTAAAACACAGGACAAAGTCACTGCAAATAGATTAGGATTGTGTATGTAAATTAGTACAACTGTAGGGCAGGTATTAAATCTGTGCAAGTTTGTTTTTACCACTTAGAAACAAAATTGAATATTTTTATTAAAAATTTTTAAACTCTCAATATTGCAGAATAAGAAGGAGGTTTCTTGAAATTATGACTTTTTGCCACACAGCATATTTACTCTTATAAATACACTTTCTCTCTCTCTCTCTCTCTCTCTCTCTCCCCTACATTCTTCCTGTGCATTCATATTGTATTAATATTAAATATTAAATGGGAGATCTGAACTCACCGTTGTGATCAATTAGCACACACAAAAACCTTATTCAAGACTTTAGTGTGTAAATTATTTGTCTTTACTTAAAATTGCTCATGAAATTTTTCTTTTTCTAAAGATCATTTTGAAAAATAAATGGATTGTCTGTGTATAGGAATACCATGGCTAAAACAGTATACGTGAAATTAAAAAAATATCCATTCCATTGTGCTTATAAACAAAAACTGTTAAAGTTCAGGTCTAAAATACTTAATTACAGAAAATATCATTTTAAAAAAAAAAATTGACAAAGGTTTAGGTCTATGATGCAGTTAGTTACAGAAGTTACTTTATTTTCAGTTTATGAAGGTGAGTCAAATAAAAACCTTTTTTTTTTTTGCATTGTTTATTATAAATATGTGTCACAAAATTATACACTTTATAATCCTTTGACATTTCTGCTCCATTTCTGCTATGCGAGTGTTCCAACGCTTAACAAGTATCTGGATTCCTCTAAAAACGAAATTCAATTCTAATTTAATATCATACTTTAAAGGTTTTCATTTGACTCACCCTTGGAAAAAATAGGGTTTTAAAACAAACAAACAAACAAACCAATAAAAATGTTCATTATAATAATTTGGGGCTTCGTGTAGAAAGTCTGTAAGGACACATCAGAGCGACGCTGCACTGAGAATGTTAAACAGTAATTACAGTAATGCTCTGAAGTGATTTGGAGTTGAAACAGCCTTAAACTGATGAAGTGTGGACACTGTGTATGAAAGGGTTAAATATCAGTTCCTCCTCTGATTTTACACATGATGTTAGTTACTCAGTTCTTGTGTAACTCACCCACAACACGCCCACTAACTGCACACGTAAATGAGTCACTCTGTAAATCTGGACCCAAGTGGATTCATCAGTATCCACATACAGAATTTTGTTTTAGAGATGAACGTTAAGGTTACTTGATTATCATCTTAGCTGCCTCACAACTCCAGGGTTCCTGGTTCTATCCTGAGCTCGCGTTACTGACATGTTCTCCCCGTGTCCCTGTGGGTTTCCTCCGGGTTCTCCGGGTTCCTCCAGCCTCCCAAAAACACGAGACCATAATAACCTCTTTGCTGAATTCTGTAATCTGTGCGATAGCGTGTGTTCTCCATGTCAGATTATGCGATGGAGATCCTCTAACGTTAGGGAAAAGAAAATTACTATGTTCTGTTTACATCATCAATCAGCTCATTTAGAGAACTTGCATAAACAAACATTTTTCAAACCGAGTTTGAGGTAATAAGGACATTTTCGTTGTTACCGTATTTGTAGGTGTCCCGCGAGTTTGGAATAATCCTACGCCTTCCTCCCATCAGTGGAATTTAGACAAGTGTCATAGAAGCACTCACACTGTGATGTTTTAATCAGAAATTAAATGTGAAGCAAATGTGAGACCAGAGCGAGGCGAGCGCGACCCCAGCGTCGGACCAGCACGAGGCGAGCGCGACCCCAGCGTCGGACCAGCACGAGGCGAGCGCGACCCCAGCGTCGGACCAGCACGAGGCGAGCGCGACCCCAGCGTCGGACCAGCACGAGGCGAGCGCGACCCCAGCGTCGGACCAGCACGAGACGAGCGCGACACCAGCGTCGGACCAGCACGAGGCGAGCGTGGGGCGAGAGTGACTCCAGCATGAGACCAGTGTGAGGCGAACGTGACACCAGCATGAAACCAGCATGAGACCAGCGTGAGGCGAGCGTGACACCAGCATGAGACCAGCATGAGGCGAGCGTGAGCCGAGCGCGACACCAGTGTGACACCGGGATGGGGTGAGCATGTGATGAGCATGATACTAGCATGTGCTGAGTGTGAGGCGGACGGGAGACGAATGTGAGACCAGCATGAGGCGAGGCTGAGGCAAGTATTAGGCACGTGTGAGGCAAGTATTAGGCGAGCATGAGATATGCATGAGACCAGTGTGAGGCGAGTATGAAACCAGCATGAAGCAAACATGAGGCCAGCATGAGACTAGCATGAGACTAGCATGAGACAAGTGTGTGACCAGTGTGAGATGAGCGTTCCTGCTGCACTGGCTGTGGGAAAACGCAGACCCCAGGCCGTGTGCTCCTCTGTGCTCTGTAATCAAACCCTCCTGTTAAATAAAAGGGGCAGAATGGAGCTGCACCTCGCTACAGCGCTGGAGCTAATGGGTTTGAGGCGGCCACCGCTGGCTTTTGTCTGAGAGACCCAATTAGCTGATAAAAGACAGTACACCAGGACGTTCATTTAGGAAGCGCAGAGAGCGGATAAAGTGATATCGGTGCAGCTTTTTTTATTTATTTTATTTTTTCCTTCTTAAGCGCAGCAGTATCTGTCATTACATTTTCATGATCCTCCCCTGAGACGGTGAATCTGCCTGGTACACTGTTTCAGTTACAGCTACAGCATGCAAAAGAGCCTTTATTTCTTTATTTCCCTGAGTGTGTGTGTGTATATGTAGGAGAGTGGTGAGTTTACTTTACAGTAAATTGTGTGTGTGTGTGTGTGTGTGTGTGTGTGTGTGAGTGAAGTGTGGGGTGAATGGTGGGTCACGGATGAGGAGTCACCCCTCACTGGGAGTACCATGAACAGGACAGGAGAGGGAGGTGAGAGAACACACACACACACACACACTCACCTGTCCCACAATTCACCACTGCTACTATAACATTGTTCTGTGTTTCCCCATCAGTGCTACGACAATCAGAAGAGATTGGCTTTCTGATTTCCTGCAGTCAGTGTGCAGGCCGTGTCTGTGTTTATCATAAAGTGTGTTTAATCCACATCATGGTTGTGTATCGGTGTGACTTCCTCATCATCATCATGAGCTGCTGCAGGACACAAAGCTCCACAGTGCCCCCATGTGACCATGTCTCACTCATCCCCCCCACAAACACACACACACACACACACACACCAGAAAATTGTGTGTAGAAGCAGTACAGACACTTCTTTTTGTCTTTTTTTACTTTCTTCTTGTTTCTTTCTTTGTGAAACACACACACACACACACACACACACAGCTGAGAACATAACTGACCTCATGCCTCCTGTTTATTAGAACAGTGCTACTTCATCTTTCTGCTTCTTATTCTATTTTTTAAATTTTCCCATTCTTCTTTCTTTCTCTCTTTTCCTGTCCTTCTTTTTATTTATTCTTCCCACCTGTCTCTCCCTTTTCCTCATTTGTTCTTTCTCTCTTACTTTCATTCTTTCCTTTTATTTCTTCTTTCTCTTTCCTCTCTCTTTCTTTCATTTCCCAGTTTATTCTTTTTCTTTCTTCTTTTCTTTCTGTATTGCTTTTATTCCTCTTAATTTTGACTTTAATCTTTCTCTCCTTCCATTCTCCCTCACTTTCTTTATTTCTTTCTCTTTCATCACTTTATCTATTTTCAGTTCACTTGTGGATTTGTCAGCAGGACTCAGTAGCACTGCAGTTTTGTTTTGTTTTGTTTGTTTAAATTGTACAGGAACAGTTTGTTCATATTTCTTTAAATGTAGTCTATATTTCTTGATTTATTTATTTTGCGCTGGACAATCAGTCTCAGCTGTTCCAGTACAGGGGTGTAAAAGCAAACACTGTGTATATTTCATTTTTTGGCCCACTCACTTACTTAAATTGGCTCTGAATAAAGTAAGGACCTTGTAGAGTTATATGCTCAGCATGATAAACTTTAAGCTCTAACTCTTTAAAACACAGGCTAAATCCCACATGTCTCAGCGCTCCCTTATAAGCACACAGATCGGGCGAGAGGAAAGTGGAACCGATGTCACAGAACCCTTAAAAAGCCTGGAATGGGAATTTGTTTTGCTTTCCAATATGAGCTTTCTGGCTAATTAGCCACATAAATAAACAGATCGAGACACCAGAGGCCCCTTGGGGCTTTCCCCAGGCCCTAATGGTTCAGTCCGCCTCACAAATAGACTCATCGATTAAGTGCAGATAATCGTGACTGAAGCTGTAATGAAAACAAGATCAGAGCACGGCATTGAACACAAACACTGAACACACACAGAGCGCTCTCTAAAGAGTTCATGAGGAAGGAAGGAAGCAGAGTAACATGAACCGACATTCATCCAACATCACTACATATTCAGTATATTAGGTACAAAATAATGGGAAATTAATTGTGTATTTGGAATTTTGTCATTGTTGAATACAAAAGAATGAATGCAGGAAAAAAACTATCATTCAATGCAATTAAAGGAGCACTATGTCATTTTAGCACCTTCTGCTCCATTTGAGGCAGATTGCAATGAAGACATTAAAAAGCCTCCTACTCCTTACCCCACCCCCTTCAAATAGCCTTTTAAGGAAAAAATGGGCCGAGCTGAGCTGCCGGATCTGGTCTGGGGGCGGAGCTAATTTCTGGGACAGAAAAACTGCCTGAAAAAAGAAACTATCAAGAGATGTTAATGATTGATAATACTATCATAGTTATTCTAAGCTAACGTTAAAGGTATTATACTACTACTACTACTACTACTACTACTACTTATTATTGTTATTATTATTATTTACACCACACGTTACAGAGCGGTTGAATTCTGGATTCTGATTGGTCAGAAGGTGTTGATTAATTTTCTGTAACACATTTACATTAATGGGCTTGTTCTGTTATTGTTTCTGTAATAACAGCTCATTCACAAGGACTTGTACAGCAGACACTCCACATAAACATGAATATAAAATGTGTGTAATAGTTGATATAGTTAAGTTTTCTGTAATGAGATATTTATTTAACATTTATGGAAGGAGTCTCCAGTGTCACTGCTTTGTAACAGTGAGAGGTAAAGCTGTAACTTATGACAGGAGTTTATGCTTCATGGTTTCTCAGTAACATGACACACTGTGGTTTTGTTGTTTTATTAATGTCAAGAGAGAGAAAAAGAGCGGCTGGTGAGGAAACGACTGTTTATAGCAGCTATAATGTAAACGAGAACAGGAACTAAATAGTTCCGCGGATGTTCCACCACATGACATGTAACTATAAATGGATAAAAGGATGACATGTCATTCTCTGTTTAATTAATAAACATTGCAATCATTGGCAATTCACTGTGGTATAAGAGGACTAAAACATCAGTATGTGCTGTTATAGAAAAAAAAAAAAAATCCACTTTGGGGTAGTAACAGTAACTGTTTCATCACACTGTATCAGTGATTACTTTCTTATAACAGCACAACACACACAGTGTTTTATTCTTTACATAACATGCTTAATTTATATAGTGCTATTCTCAGAGGGACTACTGGCAGGCAGACATTAAAAGAGAACACACACACACACACACACACACACACACACACACCTAATTAACAGAAAAGTGTGTGTAGAAGTAATATGAACTCTTCTTTTTGTCTTTTACTTTCTTTCCTTGTTTCTTTCTTCTATCCTTCTCTCTTTTTGTTTGGCCTAGCTTTCTTACATTTTCTCATTTTCCTTCATTTTATTTATTTTGGTTTTGTTTGTTTTTTTTTCCTCTTCGTGCAGAAACATTGCAAACTGGATCTCTAAATAAGTTTTTTAGAAATTATTTGAATTTCTAACAAATACCCCCCAAAAAATGATCATGAAAGTAGTAGTTTGTAAAGTTGCCTGTAATATAGAAATGTGCGACAGTAAAGCTTTAACAGTCCAAGCTGATCCAGTGTTTAACGGGGAGAGGGGGGAGAAAGAGAGGGGAAAAAAAACAAACAAAAAAAAAAACACTTACACAAACTCCACATCCAAAATGAGTCATAAGTGAAACAGATTCCAATCCTACACACAGCTGATCCAGTTCAGCAAAGCATTCAGTACCATCAGGATTTTAGTCATGTGTTGGTTCTTCAGGAAGGATCCTGAGCGACCGTGATGTAGAGATACAGCTACAGTACACACGACCAGCAGGAGGAGCCAGAGGACAACACTGTCACTTCAAGCACCAAGGAAGGCTGATTGATGTTTGCTGTTCCTATAATCAACATTCAACTTCCTGAATGGGAGAGTTTCAGTTCCACAGGACCCTATCACTGCACAAATCAAACAGGAGGCATTAATTAACCTCGCAGGAACCTGAATCAGTGACTGATTTCTAAATAAGCTAACACTGGTTAATAATATAGCAGTATAAAGTCTGAGTCATTGCCAACTTCCTAATACCTCTACACATTCCTGTACATAAAGCTATATAAAGCTTTATATAGTACATATTTAACACTAAAAAATGAAGTATTTGCAAACAATTTCAACATTTTACAATGTTAAAGGTTAAGTAGAAAGTGATCTGCTTTGAGTCAGGTTTTAAATGATTAATTACAGTGGATATTAAAAAAAAAAAAAAGTCTACACACCCCTGTTAAAATACCAGGTTTATGTGATGTAAAAAAATGAAACCAACATAAATCATGTCAGAACATTTTCCACCCTCAGTATGAAATTACAATGCATAAAAATTCATTTTAAAAACTTACACTAACCTAGTTGTATAAGTGTGCGCACCCTAAACTCATACTTTGTTGAAACATCTTTTGATTTTATTACACCACTCAGTCTTTTTGTCTAAGAGTCTATCAGCACGGCACGTCTTGACTCTGCAATATTTTCCCACTCTTACTTGCAAAAACATTCTAGATCCGTCGAATTGTGAGGGCATCTGCTGTGCACAGCCTGCTTCAGGTCACCCCACAGATTTTTAGTTGGATTCTTTTTTTGATTTGGATGTATGCTTTGGATCATTGTCATGCTGAAAGGTGAAATTCCTTTTCATCTTCAGCTTACTAGCAGACACCTGAAGGTTTTGCACTAAAAATCGGCTGGTATTTGTAGCTATTCATGATTCCCTCCACCTTGATAAAAACCTGCAGTTCTGGCTGAAGAAAAGCAGCCAGAAAGCAGCATGATGCTGCCACCACCATGCTTCACCGTGGGTATGGTGTTCCTTTATGTGCTTTTTTTGCACCAAAAGTACCTTTTGGAATTATTTTACCTTTTAACATTGGTCTCATCAGACCATAACACATTTTGCCACATGGTTTGGGGTGCTCTTTTGTAAGCTCTTTGCAGACCACGGCTTCAGCAGCCGGATGAAACCAAGATGATGTGAAGAAACTCCTACAGAAACAGCTGATCTTTATTTGGGGTTAATCAGAATAATTTCATTCTTAATAGCTGTATGATAATTACTTTTGACCATGAGATTGAATGTGATTGGTTCGTTCTGAACACAGCTACATCCCCAATTATAAAAGGGTGTGCACACTTAGGCAGCAAGGTTATTGTAACTTCGTTTTTTCTATTTTTCCCTAAAATGTTTGATTGTTTTTCACTTAATTTTTATACATTGTAATTTCACACTGAGGGTGGGAAAAGCTCTGACATGATTTATGTTGGTTTCATTTTTTTTCCATCACAAAAACCTGCCATTTTAATAGGGGTGTGTAGAATTTTTAGATCCATTGTATTATTAATAATTAACTATTTTAAAAACTTTAAAAAATTTAGATCATGATATTCACAATACCTCAGAAAAGCATGTTGTGACATAATTTATCACACCATCGATGTTTTAATCATCATATCGCCCAGCCTTAATGAAAAGGCGTTACAGTTTATAGCAGTATCTATTATGCATTTAGAAAATGTGCTAACAGAATGCATAATAAGTGCTGTTTATAACACATTATTATTATAATAATAATAATAATTATAATAATGATCACCAAGAAACCCACTTTGCTGAGTGTACTGTGTTTATTTATATTGAATACAAGTAGATTCACTCAGATTTGAATGTAGATTATTAATCTACATGTGGTATTGTAACCTAAAAATAATAACTTCAAACATATATTAAATCAACAGCTTGTCTAATCTCACAATTTAATCTACCCCAAAGCGGCGCTTTAGTTATATACAGAATTTAAAACAAAAAATAATTTATAAATTTTAGAAAAAAGTTCTAAAGATTTATAGTATGAGTTTCTTTCTCATTTAAGGGGGAAAAAAGTCTCAAAACAGTTTCATGATGCATTATATAAAAAGCTGAGCTTGATTTCTGTGGTATTGGTGATAGGATGTATTATTAAGGAATTATAACAGCTCGTAATGCATAATAAAGCAATAAAGCACAATGAATTTTTATTAATCATTTTAAAAATGTGTATGTATAACCCTTTATGAATGTGTTCACAGCTCAGACATAACCTTCACAGAAAGTGTTACCAGCTACTGTGTGTGTGTGTGTGTGTGTGTGTGTGTGTGTGTGTGTGTGTGTGTGTACCTATTCGTGTGTATAGTGTCTATACAATGGTTGATAGCATAAGATAAGCTGCTGTTGTTTTTGGGAGCTGAGGTGTGGAAAGCGTCTCCATCAGTCCATCTGATGTTCAACCTTGGCTCTTTAACAAGGACAGGGGCATCAGTGTCTCGTTCACACACACACACACACACACATATATACACACACATACACACGCAAGCTGCATGCCTCGTTTGCAGATTTGACTGTCTTCTCCGGTCCACTGGGAAAACACAGATGCAGGTCTGTCTCTGTATCTCTGTATTTGTATGATGATGGCTAACACGATAATCATGTTTATTTTCACTCAGGACCAATTTAAGAGCAAAATAATTTAATCAAACTTAAAATAAAAGTGTCATTTTCTTTCACATTATACACTATTATCCGTTACATGTATAAATTATTAATGGTTATTCATTTTGTCACGATAATCCTTTAATGCTAAATATAAACAAATAAATATGGCAGTACAATCATGCAATTTTAGTTCTCATATAGAAATCTATAAGAGGAAGTCAGGTGTTATGGAAGGTATAAAAACTCAGTGTCATGCTGTTATAGGAAATTAATCATCAACCGGCTGGTGCAATGAGGCGGAGTTACTGTTACAACCCCGAACTTATTTATTATTTTCCTATAACAGCAGAAGTGTTTGATTCCACTTTTACCAGAGCAAGTTGCTAATTACAATTTATTTCTTAAAGTATGACATAATAGTTTTTATCCATTTCATTTTACTTCGTTAGTTCCTGTTCTCAGTTGCATTATTGCAGCTATAAACAGTCATTCCTTCGCCAGCCTCTCTTTTTCTTTCTCTCGAAGTAAATAAGACAATAAACAAACGCAGCATGCTATGATACCAAGAAACCGAAAAAAGCATAAACTCCTCTCACCTGAAGATGTCAGAAAACTTAAAGTTATAGCTTTGACTGTTACAAAGCACTGACACTGGAGACTCCTTCCCTAAATAATAAATAAACATCTCCTTACAGAAAACCTCAATACATCAACAATTACATGTGTTTTTTTTTTATTATTTTTAATGTGGAACGACTGCCATACCAGTCCCTGTGAATGAGCAGTTACTATAGAAACAATATCATATTAGAACGAGTGCATTACTATAAACCTGATATAACCGTCATGAAATCAGTGGTACACAGGTCAGTTTATCCTCTAAACTTATCCTCACGCTGAACAATTTGCAC
Source organism: Pangasianodon hypophthalmus (assembly GCF_027358585.1). Lineage (NCBI taxonomy): Eukaryota > Metazoa > Chordata > Actinopteri > Siluriformes > Pangasiidae > Pangasianodon > Pangasianodon hypophthalmus. The sequence goes on from NC_069732.1 coordinate 3,636,384, forward strand.
TTTTGCCACCTTAAACACACCCGTCAGCCCTGTTTAGGCATGTTGATGAGGTGAGTTTGTAGCCGGGAATAACACCAGAACTGATCAGCAGTTTTTCCAAATGCCAGTTGATATGAAGTTGTGAGAAAATCTCACTCAGCGAAAGGCAAATTAAACCGAGCAGCTTGGCTTAATTTTACTGAGCTCTTTTAAACTAAATCGATTCCTACAGTGAACACGACACGACATGATCCCCCTCCTCCGTCTGTTTTCCCCCTTCCTCTCAAAATCCTTTTGCATTCCAGGGCTGAAACCCACACGGTCTCCTTCCTTTCCGCCATCCGCCCCTATCCAGATGGAGAGAAAGAAAGAAAAGGAGGGGGGATAGCAAGCTATTTATCCCTCAACACAGGCCTGATCGGGGAGGGGGAGAAGCTTTCTGTATTCTCCTCTTACAGCGCGCACACACACACACACACACACACACACAGTCACTGACTTGCATTCTAATCATCAGTAGCTCAGTGTGATGTTTATTAGCCTGAAGGCCTTGATAGCTGTTTACCCTAAATCCTGCGTCATGTGTTTGTGCTCACGCTCTCTCTCTCTCTCTCTCTCTCTCTCTCTCTCTCTCTCTCAGGATGTGATGTGCAGAACCCAGCCTGTCACACGACACTTATGGAAAATGTATGATATAACCGTACGAAGCACGCACTTCCTGTCCCATCTCGCTGTCCCATCTGCCAATCCCCGTCTCGCTTTCAGCGCCTCGTCTCTGAACGCTTGGACATTAACACACAGTGGCCATGCTGGGCCTCTTTCTCTCTTCACACTTAGAGCTGCAGAGTTTTTCAGCAACCGGAGCTCAGAGCAGATGTGCACAAGCATTTACACACACACACACACACACACACACACACACACATACCACAGATAAGTATAAACCATACAGAGACCAGAAATCCTGTTTACTCCAAATCCAGTAATTATATCTAAGGGCCTTTCGTAGGACACTTTCATGAATTCTTCAGTAAAAATAATTTTCCCCATCAATTCAATCCATCAATTATTCAATGGATTCTGATCAGTCAGAAGGATTTGTTTAATTTTCTATAATAGCAGCTCTGACAGTAGTGCAGCTGCAAATCATAGCAGCTTTCTACAGTTACTTTCTATCATTTCTATAGTAACAGCTTACACAGGGATGCGGACGACTGACACGTCACATAATCTAAGCCTATTAATAAACAGATGATGTGCTGCTGTTTAACAAAGAAAAATGTTCCATTAATGGAAGGAGTCTCCAGTGTCTGCACTGGTAAAGCTGTAACCAAGTTTTCTTCGGGACAGAGGACAGACAGGCTGGTGAGGGAACGACTGTTTATAGCTGCTTTAACGCAAGTGATAACAGGAACTAACTTGTTTCGTGGATGTACCACAACATTAAATGCAACAATAAATGTATAAAAAATGTGATGCGTCATTCTTTAATAGATTAGAAATTGTAACAGTCAGCAAATATGTAGACTTGGTGTGGTATATGTAGAATAAAACACTTTAGGATGCGCTGTTATAAGAAAATAATGAACTTCGGGGTTGTAACAGTAACTGCTTCATCAGATCCTTAATTAGTTTTAATTCAAGTTTTCTGACATCTTGAGGTTATAGGTGTTTACCCTTTGCAGTTTCTCAGTAACAAGAATAAGAAAAAAATTCGCACCTTATCTTCAAGAGAAAAACAAGTGAGCCAACGTTCGTTTAACGTTATAGTTAAATGCAACTATAAATGGATTTTAAAAAATTGTCATTCTTTAATAAATTTTAAAAAATGTTAGTTTTTGGCAAATTGTGCTCGTTCACCAAATAACACTATTAAAGGAATACTCCAGCACTTTTTAACCTAAACTTTTTACTCCAAATGCACACAGGTCTAGGGGCAGCTGTTCATTCATTCGTTTTCAGTAAGCACTTTATCTAGTCAGGGACACAGTGGATCCAGAGTCTATAACGGGAATACTAGAGGTAGGAATACACACATGTTCATGCCTAGGACCAGTTTAGCATTAATCTACCTTACCAGCATGTTTTTGGGCGGTGTGGGGAAACCGGAGAGCCTGCAGGAAACCCACACGGACACAGAGAGAACCTGTTGAACTCCACAGAGAGAGTAACTCCAGCTCAGGATCGAACCAGGGACCCTGAGGCATTAAGTTCGCTCACTAACAAGACCAGTTTTTTATTACTCCCTAACTTATGACCTGATTGGTTGGGAGGTAAAAAGGCATTTGGTGTCACTTAGTATTTTTCTGAACTTTTTTAAACATGTGGAAGCTCCACTGTGACCTAGTTGTGATATTAGAACTGTACATTATACAGTAAATGAAACATTACAAACTGCACTTTTAAGGCACCATTTTGCAGTGCTAATATCTCCATCATCCAGGCTAGATCAGTAAGCCAGCTCTCATAGCAGTGATTAAAACATCCATGTGGTTGTCATGGCTGTGTCTCGGTCTCTGACGGAGTTCTGGAGGACCATGTAAAAAAAACATTAAAAAAATAATAATCACTGCACGCTAACAAGCTCCTGCCTTGGCCACGAGCTCAAGGGTGGCCAGCCAACAGCAACACAATAATCACAAACCTCACTCTCATGGCACCAAGCCTCCAATCTCAACCATCTCTCCCACACACACACACTCACACTCAACACATAATCACACTGCGTTCTAATACACTTGGGTAACAGCCACCCTAGCATGGCACACCGTTAAATGACTGTGGCGTGCTGTAAAAAGTGCGCAGGAGCATTAACAACTGTGATTTGGAGTAAATTGCAGAGCTGGAGGTTTTCGTTCTGGGTGCAACTGCAGTGGAAGAACATGGTTTAACCACTGAAGCAACACACACACACACACACACACACACACACACACACCCCTCCAACACGTAGGCCATTGCAGTACTAGCAACCTGTGAGGCTGTACCTCCTGTAAAGGCAATGTCATGAAAACTTTGATTAATAAACTACTACCCACTTCAACTTTTTGTTTTTCCTCTCCCTCCATCTGTGCTGTTCTCCCTTTCTCACTTCTCTTTTCTCCTGTTCTCTCCCTCTCGCTCTCTCTGTCTCCTTCTTGCTAACATTTCAAAATCAAATACATTCCAGGACTCCAGAGGCGTATCGGTTTAAACGGAAAGAGAGCGCGGATCACGCAAGGCTTTGTCGAGCTGGAAAAATAAATACAGATATTTTGGTGTTTTAACATCTGCAATAACAAATAGTATAGATCAGGGTTATTAAAGAAAATTTGTGAGGGTCAAGGGACATTAAAATTTCTTGGAGGAGCGACTAACATGACTGAATGGTGACAAAGGTTACCTTTTACTGCTTAACCATTTAATGAATTGTTAATGGCTACAAATAAAGCCACTTTTACACTGTACGATTTTCAGCTGTAACAAAGAAAGAAAGAAAGAATTCGTAATGCGAGATGACAGTGTTGTGTCAGCGTGCGAAGTTTTTAAATAAAACCTCAGAGTGTGAGTGCTGCTACAACGCTCATCTAAAATCCACCAATAGGAGGACGGCATACTCACAGGACAGCTATAATAATTGACAAAGAAGAAACGTGAATAAAACATGCTAATGGACAAAAAATATTTTTTATTACCTCAAGCACACTTTGAAAAATGTTTGTCTTTACACAATCCCATTTTCCACATGAGCAAATCTGTGGAATGCACTGATATTACCAGACCATAGTCTTCTTTCTTTATCATAGCTTTTTTCTTTAATCACAGGTCTATCATAACAGGATCTTCATCGTATAATCTCATGTGGAGAACACACGTTATAGATTTTATTTCTTTTAAAAAATTTATTTTTTTGATAAATTTATTTATCTATCAGCCCGTACCAGGTAATAAATATTCTAGAAGTTCCCCAAAACTAATGATTGAACCTTTGCTTTGCTGCATTACATTATTTAATGTCATCATCTTTGAAAATGTAAATCTCTGCATGATTGTGGGTTGTACAAATATCATAGAGTATTTTTCACACCATCCCAAACTCACATCCCTCTGGACGGTGATGTCTAACATTCATTAATATTAAGACTAACAAATGTATGAGGAGTTAGTCACTATGCTGAGAGGTTTTTGAGCCTCCTGCCCTCTGCTATTCAACCTCAGAGTGCAGTAACACACATGAGCATGTAAAAGCCGAACTTTTGGTTAAGCGTGTGTGTGTGTGTGTGTGTGTGTGTGTGTGTGTGTGTGTGTGTGTGTGTGTGTGTGAGATCTGATGCCAGGCCCCGGCTCATCTTTCCCGAGCTGAAGGGAAGAGAGTCACATTTCATCAGAGCTAAATCCAGATAAAGCCGCTTATTGTGACAGCTAATCCACTGAAACAATTGCGATTTCTCACAGCTGTGAGAAACGGTCAGCCTTTTACCACACACTCTAACACACCACTTTACAGTCAACCTCATACATGACACACACACACACACACACACACACACACACAACACAACACAGAGATAAAGATAATGTTTGCACTGAGATCCCAAAATATGTCACATAAGAACTAGATTGATTGAAATTTCAGGAGCCACCCACGCTCGATGCCTGCATCAGTGTCAGAGCTCGGCTTTTTTTATGGGAACTTGTTGCCTGGGCGATATGACGAAGGTATATCACTATCATGATAAATCACAATACACTTTTCTGAGACATTGTGGGCATTGCGATATCTTTTATATATGCTTTTTTTAAAATAACAAAATCTAGAAGCAGATTTAATCAGGTTTTCTAGTGTCAGAGTCTTTAAAACTGTAAAATGTTCTTTTAACAGATTTTGAATGTTAATTTATTTTCATATACTTTAAATAAAAGCATTGTCAAACTAATGTTTAAGGTTTTTTTTTTTTTTTTTTTTTTTTAAATGCAACTCTACCATTTTGCTGACAGTTTGTTCAAACCTGTATATGGTGATGCACATCATCTATCAGAGAAATGTCTTGAAATATCATATGATGTTTTTTGTCATATCGCCCACCCTATCGTCACCTCTACGCAAAACTTGGCAGGCAATTTGATAACACTTTAATTGGATAGGCCAAAGTAGACAATCTACAAACAGTCAACAAACCGACTATAGTCAGGTGAGCATCAGAAACCGGCCTAACAATTATTTCTAAACAATATATTAAAAGTTTAGAACTTATGATGATTTATGATTGAGGAGATAATCTATACACACTCTACAGACTCTCGAACCTGTCCCTTTTTACTTTCATTTTATCGAGTTCATGATTATTATACCATTATAGAGCACTGATGTATTCTGGATTGTGATTGGTCAGAAGGTGTTGATTAATGTTCTATAGCAGCAGCTCTGACAGTAGTGCAGGTTTATATTAATGCGTTCGTTCTAACAGAGTGATGTTTCTATAGTAACAGCTCATTCAGAGATGTTCACTTGCATTGCAGACGTTTCAGATAATCAGTTAAAAAGCATGTGTAATTGTTGATATGGTGAAGCTTTCTGTAAGGAAATGTTTATTTATGGAAGGAGTCTCCAGTGTCAGAGCTTATGTAACAGTCAGACAGAGGATTTCATGGTTTTTTTTTTTTTTTTTTTTTTGCAGTTTTCCAGTAACATGACAAACTGCAGGTTTTTTTTTTTTTAATTTTAAAATCAGAGGGGCAGAAAAGAGAGGTTGGTGAGGGAACGATTGTTTAAAGTAACTATAGCCTGATAAAAAAATAAGTATGATTGTCATTCTTTAATACATAAAAATAGTAAGAGTTGGAAAATCACTGTTGTATATGAGGAATCACTGTTGTCCATGAGGAATAAAACACTTCAGGATGTGCTGTTATTAGAAAATAATCCACTTCCTGGTGGTAAAAGTACCTCTGCTTTGCCTCAGGCTACATTCCTTACACAGATAATCTATAGACTATCAGCTTCTTCTTCTGCCTTTGCACCATTCGAATAGTCCAGCTTCTAGCTCTTGATGCTTGGAAGTTACCGGCGTCATTAACTGTCCACAGTGAATTGTTTTTCATGTAAAGCCTGAGGATGTACAGAGCGATTCGTATTGAATAGTGTGAATATAAATCATATTCAAATGATTCACATCACTTACAGGAGTAGTGTGAGGTTTCGTCAAGTGAAAGGAGTTGAAAGGTGGTACAACTGTAAAGTTTGGGAGAGAGAGAGAGAGAAAGAGAAAGGAGAGAGTGCAAAAAAAGGGAGTGGCTTTGAGAGGGAATGTTGGAATGGCTGGAGTGTGTGACTGAATTCCAAGCAGAGTGACAGCTCACTCGTTTGTCGTTTATCTCCAACTCCCTCGCCTTGGGCCATCATGTAAACAAAGCTGTTTTGTGTCTAAACCGTCCGCGCCTCCAGTCCTCAGAGGCCTGTGAATTGTATTGTACTGTGAATTGTATTGTACTGTGCTTCACTCGTCACACTGTTTGAATCGACCTATTGTTTGTGCGTTCCTAGAGGTTCAATGTTTCACTCCACTGTAAACATCTGTGAAATATTGACTGAAGGTGAAGAGTAGGCGGGGGAGGACACACGAGCCAGGTGCTCATCCAGACATGTCCTCTCACCTTGCACACTCCCACTCTCTCTCTCTCCGCTCCTCCCCTGCAGCAAACACTCATCCGACAGTGACGAAGGACAGCAGTCAGATAATTACAGGACGCACAGACACGGACGTGGCACCAGACGCCTGCCGTGTTTCTATACATGCCTAGTCTTAAAGAAAATATATTCTTTATTTTTGCATTGAAACATGTTTCTTTTCATGATCACTGATTTAAAGAATTTCAGGTAGTTAGGCAAATAACAACCATCACTGGCAAACTTTGCCCGGATTGAAAGAAAAAAAAAAAAAAAAAAAAAGACAAGGAGTCGTTTGGGAGCTGAAAGAGACGACTCATTGCTGAGCTGAGTCAAATGATGTGATTCAGTAAAAAGAGCCAGAATTCCTATCACCGTAACATGGACGTTCTGCATCCCATGAGCTCCATCCGGTTGAAAGATGTTTGACCATGTGACCACTGAGACAACCCTGGTGTATACTTGTATTACTGTAACCTACCACCTGCTCATTTCCCTGTACACGGTGTATAAACCACTCCGATTCGCTTCTTCGAGTAGTAAAAGTAATCAGACCAGCTAGGAAAGGAACTCCAAGTGTGTGTGTGTGTGTGTGTGTGTGTGTGTGTGTTGAGCCTCACTAATGGATGCTTTTAAGTGCATCTATTCACTTCATGGTATATTTTGAAGTGATGCTTAATGATGGTGCAAAGGCCTACAGAGCTTTTATCACCGGACACAACCAGAACGTGTACACGCAAACACACACACACACAGATGCTTGTGTGTGGTGATAACAGACAATGAGTGTGTCTGCAGCCCTATAGACATTGCCCAGTACATGAAAGTTATCCCAGCTGCTCAGAGACAAATTTTGTAATTACTCAGTTCAATGTTATGTCACACACACCCACACCCCTGATGGATTCCCTGCCATGTTCAAGTTCATTTTGCCAGTTCAAACAATTGTGGGTCTTGGTATGAAAACAGAGTGATGCAGGACGATGACGGCATGTGTCCTGAGAGAGAGAGAGAATGTGTTCCAGGGAGACGATTGGGATGGGACAGGCATTAGGTCATGCTAAATAACACACACACACACACACACACACACACACACACACACACACACACACACACACACACACACACACACACACACACACACACACACTGTCTGAGGTGACAGGAGACAGCTGTCTCTTTCTCTCAGCTTTTTCCACCAACAGCCGCACAGTTTGCACTTTTCCACCCCCAAAAAAAGTCAGTTCTGCAGTGACATTATGGGCTTGAGCTTGGGCATGAGCAAAATTATTTACATATCACATCATTATAAAATTAAATGCAACTTTAAATGGATAAAAAGTATGACCTGTCATTGTTTGATGAATAAGAATGGTAATAATTGGCAAAAAAAACACTTCGGGATATGTTGATTCCGGTTGAAAAACAGCATCAGGAGGATACCCAGGGTTGGGAGTCCATGACACTGACACGGAAGAATTCAGGATCAAACCTGGAACACAACCACTTTACTCCATTTTACGACAAATTAAAAGGAGCTATGTTTAGTTCAAATGCTCAAAACCTAGCAACCTTCTTTGTGTAGCTATACACTCAAACTAAATGCATCCCTTCTTCCTCACGCCTACATTAAACAATACTTCACATCCTACACACACTGAATGTATGTTTCAGTCTGTGTTGAATTGTCATGACAAAAGGTATACATCGTATGACAAAAGTTCCAAATAAATGGATTTAAAAATTGTTGACATGGTGATGTTTTCTGTAAGGAGATGTATGTTTAGCATTTACGGACAGAGTCTCCAGTGTCAGCACTTTGTAACAGTCAGAGGTAAAGCTGTAATTAGGTTTTCTGACATCTTCAGGACAGAGGAGGACAGACAGGCTGGTGAGGGAACGACTGTTTATAGCTGCTATAACGCAAGCAATAACAGGAACTAACTTGTTTTTTGGACATTCCACAACATTAAATGTAACAATAAATGTATAAAAAGAGTGAAGTGTCATTCTTCAATAGATTAGAATTTTTAACAGTTAGCAAATTGTTGTGGTATAAGTGGAATAAAACACTTTAGGATGTGCTGTTGTAAGAAAATAATGAACTTCGGGGGTGTAACTAACTCTGCTTCATCAGATCCTTAATTAGTTTTCCATAACAGCATGACGCTGAGTGTTTTATTCTTTACTTACCTATCTATCGATCCATCACTCTGCTCTATATATATATATATATATATATATATATATATATATATATATATATATATATATATAAAAATTTTATATATATATATATATATATATATATATATATATATATATATATATATATAAAAATGTTGAAGGATTTGCCTTTTGTCATCAAAGAGTATTGCATTCCACACCATGCATTATTAAACTCTCACATCTGATTGTGCAATAGTTTGGCTCCTAAATCGGTTGAAACACCGGCAACTTTCCCTGGTTCCTTTGAACCCACATCCACTCCAGTGCCAGCACCATGTCAGTAAAAAGCAGGTACCAGCTTGTGAGGCTAGTCTGAGTAAGGCCCTTTTACACACTCAACTGAGAGAGAGGGAAAATATTCAGTGTGTGTGGGTACTCATTGGCACTACGCTTTCTGGATTACAGGGATAAGTCAGGACGAGTCAGGATGAATCAGGATAACTTCGCTCCAATTCAGAGCCGTTCTCAGACATCAGCAGCAGAAATCTGAAGCCATGTATGGGCTCATTGTTGCTCACTGAACCTGCATGTAACCTGACATGTAGAGCTTCTCAAATTCTGACTGACTTCGGAGTATAGCGGCCAACTAAACCATATTTCACAAAAAACCTAATAAGTGAAAGTCATATTTTATACAAACGAAGCTGACAGAGGGTGCACTAACTTATGCAGAAGGGAGTGTCACAGACTTTGACTTCTATTTTGCATTGGAGTGTCCATTCACACTTCGAACAAAAACCACTGGTTGCACAGTACAACTATTTACACGAAAAAACAATTGCTTTTTCCTCAACAATGACAATATTGGCTATCTATAGACTAGACACTGCATTTGTGTTGCCAGTTCAGCTGAATGGTTAGCTTAAACGATGTTACCTTTCCAGCAGTAGATATTCAACTTTAGTAGCTAGTAACATTTGCTAATTAAACATGACTTACCTTGGAAGTGGAAGATTGAACTCTAAATTACTGAATTAACTTTCAAGCTACAAGCAACAAGTCAGCCAACTAACGTTAGTGAAAATTAGTTCATGATATTTTTACTAACCCAAAACAGCAAACTGTATGGTCAGTGTTCTAGATTTAACCAGTTATACTGTTGTGTCCAACTACTATAAATGACTGTTAACAGTGTGAGCGGCCATGTTGATTTGAAGGAGGAGACCATCCCGCATTTTAATTTTAAAAAAGTACATCATGTACATACGTGCTATAATCTCTAGCATTTTATACACTTGTGGCTACAACAGTGGCTTTTTTTTATCGTCTAGTGAACTATACCTTCATGCTAATGTTTGGAGAGAAAATTGCCTAACTATCTTGGTCAATTATTCTTGGCTGTTATTGCAGGTACTTACAGTAAACCTCAGCACTTAGGCACCATCTCAGTGGGAGTTCACTGATTATTTCTGGGGTTTATTTACTTATTTATTTATTGTACGTTTTGAAATCAGCAAACATGAGCAGGACTCACCAATTATCTCTGTTGAAACAAAATTCCATGTGCGCAGTTGCTGTAACAGTTGGGAAGAGGCAGGACTTTAGTAAGTCTCTTTATTCAAGGCTTCACCAGCAAAGCCTGGCTGGAGGTCAAACCAAGGTCAGATGGGGTTATCAAGAGCAAATCCACAGTCACAAGCCAGACAGGTCAAAGCCAGAAACACACAGACCATGGTCAAGGTAGAGAGCAAAACAAGGACTTAGGAACTCAGAGACCTGCAGCTTAGAAGAGCAAAAACACGTGCAATGGTTTAAGAGCTTAAGGAGAGAGGAAACAAGGAACAGGTGAAACTAATTAGAAGGAATGTGAGCAGATAGTGAGAAACAGAAACAGCAAACAAATAAGCAATGTGAAAAGCCAAAGGGGTCTTTCAGGGTGCACAGAGTGTGGAAAGCCCTCAGAATCAGAGCAATGTTGTTTCTTTTTACTGATGAGTGCAAAAATTAGCACCCGCACTGTTTGGATGGGTCAAAGAAAGAAATGTACTTCTATTTTACAGTTTGTGGGTGTATCCTACAACAGATCAATGTTACAGTTCAAAGGGCTAAATGAGCAGAATGAAAGGAAAACTACTGAAATATTTGCAACGTGTTTAGCGAGACCAGCGCTAGTTTGTCAGTTGGTGCTGCATTTACTTTATTTCCCTGAGAAGTTAGCGATAGTGTCACTTTACACAGTTACAATGGTATTTAATAAAAAAATCAATTATGTCAAACAGGGATAACTCACTAACTTCTTTTCTCATTCATTCATTTTCCAGCGATGTTCAACTTCATATTATTGATAACTCCGATGTAGAAGTAGTTGAGACGTTGGAGCATTAATGCTGGAGTCAGTGTTCCTGAATGCAATGCAGCAATACGACAAAGTCACACCGCGTTCGACTTTTCGTGCAATGTTAGCGATCTACGAGATAATGAGCGTACTATTGACGTAGGTATTAGAATGAAAATTGAAGCTTTGGAAGCTGATCTGAGCAGAGTCTACAATGAGGAGATAAGAAAGCTAAACAGATCAGAGCACCACTGCATTGCTCTCTTTAGGTAGATTTGATGCAAGAGCTAAATCCCACTGCACCGCTGTCAGCAGGTTGTCGAACAGCATTGTGGGTAGGAAATTGTTGAAAACATGTCAATGAACAAATAAGTTTAAAAACCCTCAGAATTTCATTACAAAATAAAGCCTGGACTCCATTGAATCCATCACATGTTAAATATATGAGATTCATATGTAAGTGTTCAGGGAGGATTTTTGCTTTCAATACAAAAAAAAAAAAAAAAAAAGTCGACGTTTTGTCAGGAAGAATGCGCAGAGTAGGAGGATGGAGTTATACAGGTTAAAATGTGGGTGTACAAGTTATCAGAGAATTTTTATCTCACACGAGAGATGCGCTTCTGAACTTTTGCACTGGTATAACTCTTTTTTTCCACTCTTATATCTTGATATACAATATTTGACTTTTTGTTGTTTGTGAAAATGAAGGAACATCTGTGAAACCAAACACAGCAATTCAATTTCTTTGTCTCTGTTATTTTGTCCTCACCTGTATATCCATATGTTTAGTGGGCTTAGACTGCAGCCCTGCAGTACACCTCACCTGTGTTCGGAATGGGAGCACTTATGATTTCTGCTGCAACACAGATGCCATCTAGCCTAAAGGGATAGACAGACGCCATCCAGAGCTGTTTTAGTATGCGTAGGAGTGGGATAAGCACCTTGCGTGTAGTATAAACACCTCAGGAGGCTCCTCTTGCCGTATTCTTGATGCAGAGAAAGATTAAGAGAAATCACTAGCTCTGATTCAAAACAATGGTGTCATATTTTGGTGTATTCATGCCCAGTGTTCATCACCACATTCCCCTGACCAGGAACCCTGACCTGACACCTTTTTTTTTTTTTTTTTTTGTGAGGTTGAAGCACACATATACTGTATGAACAATAATAATAATGAACAATAATAATGATGAAAATGTATTTAACAGAAAATCACGCAAAAGTCTTCAACTGTAAAAACAATATGAAATATTTTATTTGTAATACTGGACTTTAAAATTGACCTGCATAAATAAGTACTGCATGGCTGTTTGACTAAAACTGGAATTATTGTAATTTTCCCATCATTATTGTTCGCCACCAAATAATTAGCAATAACTACTAAAATGGCATGTGATTGAAAGCAAAATAGTGGTGCCTGACTCTGACAGAGTACTGTACATCATTGTCAAACAACATTTTTGGGTCACCTCGGCTGAGATCTGCTACTTACACACCGTGACCCTCGCACAGACACACACACACGCATGTCTTATCAGCGCTTTATCGGGTCTTGTGCAAGTCTGACAGATAAGCTGTGTTAAACATCTGCATGCAATAATGTGATAGAGTAACAAATGTTCTGTTCTCTGACATTCCTCCCTGTCTGGATTATGCATGTCCTCCTCACCCTGCACTGTGACACGTGTGTGTGCATGTGTGTGACTTTGTGCACGTATGTTTGAGCGTGGATTAGTGCGAAGGTTAGCTGCCCATTATCTCTGTGTGAGAGACGTGTACTGGCATCTCTGAACCATGATGCTGATGGTGGAAATGCCACAATGAGCTTTTGGGATCTGATAACAGTTTTTTGGACTGTCTTGATGCCACATTACCTCACTGCGACACAGACATGTCACATGTAAAACCTATTGACTTGTAAGGAAAACGCAGGTGCGGCTGCAAATGAGCGATGGCCCAGTGCCCACTCTACATTGCCTTGCATAAGTATTTACACCCCCTTGAATTTTTCCACTATTTGTGGTGTTACAACTTGTAACTGAGATGGACTTACTTGGGATTTTATGTCATGGATCTAAACAAAATAACCCATAATACTGAAGTGGATGGTGAAATAAGTATAGTTTGCAAAATGATTTAGAAACAAAAAACATAAATGTTATGACTGCATAAGTATTCACCCCCACTGCTGTGAAACCCTTAAATTAGTTCTGGTGCAACCAGTTGCCATCAGAAGTTTGTTGAAGTGAGTCCACTTGTGTGCAAGTAAATTGTCGTGTGATCTCAATATAAATACACCTGTTCCTGGAAGGTTAGAGAGAATACCTAAACAGACAGCATCAGTGATGACCAAAGAGCTATTACATCAACACCCAAACAGAGCAACATGAAATCCTAAATCCTAAATACTAAAAAATGGAAAGATTATAGCACAACTGCGACTCTGACTAGAGACGGTGACCAGGTAAATAAGGCATTAGTCAGAGAAACAACCAAAAGTACACTGATGCTACCGCCACCATGCTTCACTGTGTGAATGGTGTTCTTAGGGTGCTGAACAACCACATTGGCTGTTTTTCCACTGCACTCCTGAATCCTAGTTCTAGTTAATTTTCCACCAAACTGAGAGATGATGTAATCATGACAACAACGCTGATAACGCCATTATGGAACAAGTGCAGTTTAACTTTGTTTTCGGTCTGATCAGTTGTCTGGTTTGAAGAAGGTTTTTTTAATTAAAGTGAAATAATTTGAACTAGTTCTAAACATTTTGAAAATAATCAGAAAACAAAGTTTTTTTTCATGCTTTGTTTATGTCTGCCTATGCCAATACATATTTCTAAGACACATATTTCTATGTGTGTTTCCATGCACTACAATCCTCTGAAAAGCCTGAAGATGTTGTAAAAGTGTTTACAAAGACTACTATACCCAAAGCTGTTTTTTGAATGTGTATGGATAGAAAAGAGACAAAGCACTGTATCCTTGATCAAGGTCATTGTGATATTTGCTTTCATTAATTAAATTAAGATGTTTAGAGACATGAAAAACTTTTGTTTTGTTTTTTTTTTAACTCAGTTTGCACAATTTATCTCATCTTTATCAATAGTCCAACTTTTCCACCTCAGGCCAGGGTGAGGGGGATTCCACTCAGTTTTCTTTTTTTAACTTTTTTAACTGAATGGAAAACCCCATTGAGATGTGTTGACTTCTCAAATAGATATAATGTTTTAAAACTTTAAAAAAAAATATGAGTTGAACATGTCGACGCCCAACGTGTTGGATCTTAAAGGGTTAAATGATTAAACTTTTTATAGAACACTCTTATATTTTGAACAGCTCCTCCTTTCTTCTCCTCTATCCTCCTTTCATGCCCATAAGTGTTGTAGATGCAGACACGATAATAAATCTTGATCTAACACGCAGCAGGTATGCGACACAACTGAAAAGCGGGAACACCTGGAGGTTCTTGTTTTACTGCAGTTAAATCACTATCAAGCAAGAATGACAGTTAAAGAGCGATAGAGTTGAGGGCAAAGGTTTGTATTCCCCAATGGGTTTAAAGGGAAAATGTGTGTATTGTGTAACAAGACAAAACATAAGTCAGCAGAAGAATCATTTAAGAACACATTTTGCCCTAACTCTCTTGGTCTCCAGACCTGATTTGAAGAGTTGTAACAGAAACACTGGGATCTGAATATTATGTGTTCAGAGAATATGAAATAAAATTCACATTTAAATCACATTCAGAAAGGAAGACACAATTTTTGGCCTGATATCATTATAAAATAGTAGTATTCATTATAAAATTCATATAAAATATTCTTTATAATATACATACAGTGAGGTCGAAAAGTGAGACCACATTAAAAATGTGGGATTTTTTTATTATTTAAAATTGGAAATAAACAGAAGGTTTTAGAATGTTGAAATATTTCAAACAAAGGAAGTAAATGTTCAATATCTTGAGTATATAATATCCAAGATTCTGCACTATTTCTAGGTCCCTATTTAAATATAAGCAGATGTGTGATACTGAGCATTGTGCAAAAGGTTAAATTTTCCTCATATCTTATCTCTTCTATTGAAGCGTGTGTTCAGACGACACGCCGATGGAGTTGATCTGAAATGGATCATAAGGTTTTTCACAAACTTGCGGAGTCCGTGCCAACTCGTGTGCACGCTGGCATTAAAGCAAAAAGTTGACGAACCAAATACTAAGAAACTTTGAAATTCATGTAAATATTTTAAAGATTCTACTTTTCACTCAAGTTGTTGTTAATAAGATAATTTATAATGAAAATTGTTGCATTAAATTAGAAAAGAATGCAAAATAGAGGCATTTTCACTACTGCTCTCAGACCTTTTGACCCCACTGTATGTTGTAAGTTGATGTAAGGGTTAGAGTGCTCCAGATCTCAGTTCTTCTACACTGACCTGAAATAACTGTAGATAGTTTCTGCTAAAAAATAGTTTCATTCTTTTTTTTAGTCTTATTCTTGTTTTTATTGTATTGTTTGTTAATGTTTTATATTTACTGTGTCTTATTATTATTATTATTATTGTTATTATTATTATTATTATTATTATCATTTTATTTATGCTTGAAAGATGCTATACGAAAAGATAAGAACAATCAGAAGGAAAAATCAAGAAGAAGAATGTAGAGTTAATATAAAATTTATCTCAGATTTATCTTATTATCTTATATTGTTTTGTTTACCCAAAAGTTGTTAATATATACAGTTGAATAAATCTAAATGCTCAGTATAAAGATTCATCACAGGTATAACTTCATAATAGTGATGTGCTGTTTGTGAACAAGTCAGATGAACATTGAATGCTAACTTGTGTATATTTAATAAAGCATAAAATAAATAAATAAATAAATAATATGTAAAAGTAACAGCATTGTCTATGTACACAAAAATAAATCATATATATATATATATATATATATATATATATATATATATATATATATATATATATATATATATATAGCATCTATGGAAACCTCTTTTTAACCTAAGATCTGTTTTTTGACTGATATAGAAATAAAAATGGCAGTGAATCATTTAGGAGCCGAATGAGTCAAATGATCTGACTCTTTGCAAAGAGCCAGAATTCCCATCACTACTTTTTTAAAAACAGAAAAGCATCTTTATCTTTGTCCTAATCACACATTCTGCTCCACTGTCCTCCTTTTATGCACGTAGTTGTCCAAAATGTAGAGACAATAACTGCAGATTGATTTGATGTGCAGTGAAGATGCTGATTAGACAGATACACGGGTGAGCAGCATGTCTTGAGGAACACACGCTCACATTCCAGAGGACCTCTACATCTCATCTCGTCCATCAGTTCATCGTTTCTGCCCTCAGGGACATCCTCCTGCTTTTTAGCTGCTTTTTTTTTTTTTTTTTTTTGCTTTTGGAAGACAGTTAAGTAATTTATGGCTCGGTTTAGTTTTTGCTTGTTTTCTGTCCCTGGTCTCAGAAAGTAAAAGGGAAAAAGGTATTGAGCATTAAGAGGTAATGTGTTTCACAGGACACACTGTGCTGTTGAAAAAAAAAAGACTCATAAAAAGCTGTCGGTAGTTTCATTACGGGGATAAATGGCACACACCTTTATGAGAGCAAGAAAGGAGCAGAGCAGCGGCGGCACAACAGCCAATTAATCCCGGCTAATTCTACCAGGAATTGTGTGTGCAGAGTGGGGGAGTGTAAAAGTGATAAAGTGTGAGCCTGAAACTTGGAGATTTATCCGTTCCCTGAACAGATTAGGCCCTCTAACAAGACCTGCATTAAGGGTGGAGGAAGGAAAATGATTTGTCATTCTAACAGCTGGCGCTTGCGGCCTTGAGATTTACGAGCTAGCCCATGAAAGCTGAGGTAGCAGAGTGGAGGATTGTGGGATAGCACAGTGGGCGGGGAGGTGATATCTAGGTGTTCGTGCAGGCTCACCCTGCCAGGTATGCAGGTGAGGTACGTGTCTGGGAAAACACACACATAGTGCTGATCTCCTGCGTCACGCTCAGCGATCCCCGTCTCCACTGCCCGCAGTTCCGCCAGTATGACTTGCTAAATTTAGCTAATCGTCTTATCCTGAAATTGTTAAGGAGCGAAATTACCCAAATCCGGCCTTTTTCACATACAAAATAAAGCAAAGTATTTCACAAGCTTCGATTAAACCTCCAACAGCCATCTGTCATGCCCAATGACCTTTAGTTTGACCAAAACTGTGACTGTGGGGGGGGGGGGAGTTACTGTTACCACTCTGAAAAGAAATATAATGCAGCTTTACCAGTGACACTGGAGACTCCTTCCATAAATGTTAAATAAACGTCTCCTTAAAGAAAACTCCACCATATCAACAAATCTGTTATGTGAAGCCTCCGCTGTACAAGTGCCTGTGAATGAGCTATTACTATAGACATCTGCGGGAAAAAAATAATAATTTAACATGGCTGTGCAATGAGAAGTATGTTGCATAGTGTTACATTTTCCACCAGTGATATCCAACATCAACAGGAAACACTACATCTACGGTCATGACAGTCTTATATCAGCTAAAGTAGAGATCTTAATTAAACAACAGGAGTTTGCACGTACACCAGTCTTCATAAAACCCACCCAAGACTCTAACACACACACACACAGTAACACAAACAGGCCATAGTAACAGCTAACTCAAAACCACAAAGAGCATGAACTGGGAAAATCTGAAAACACTCAAAAAACAAAAACACTAAAGCTAACACCAAAACAAGGAGTGTTGAAAATAATACTTAACGCTAATATAGTGCTGAAAAACCCTATCCTGTGACGGGGTCATCCTCCTGATGGCTGGCATGTGGAGTGGAAATGACTAACATTCAACTTTTTTTATTTACAAACACCAGACATTTTTAACACATTTATGTCATTTTGTTCATCTAGGATCAAATTGACCAGAACATTATACGTTCTCTTGAAATTATGTTTGATGTTCATTAGTGAAAGTTCACTATGTGTTGTTGAGTTAGTTTGTCCTGGATTAGGTCGTGACCTCGGCAAGGCGAGGTGAAGCAAGTCTGCGTGCCATGGTGGAGATTTGCAAAGCAGCTCTGGTGAATTTTTAACTTAACTAAAATGCTGAAGAACATGAATTCAGCTGATAAATGAAAGTCAAGGAAACCACAGGTTTCTGTTTTCTGTGTTTTCAATATAGATTTATATCACAGTTTAAAAAAAGGTCCTAATGTTGAACTGTGACTGATCTTAGAGAATTTTCATGGATTTTAACCTTTAGGTCAAGTAGTAACCCTGTGGTAAAATGCTGTGGTTACTGCTGTGTCAATGTACTTAATGGACTTCATGATGTTTCTGCAAGGAAAAATGAACAGAGACGGTTTGTGGTGAAATTAGATGTGATATCTATCAAAAGCTCAAAAACAATGCATTATGTTACAAAGTCTCGAGTCATCAGTAGCATAAGTAGAACGATGTGTGGGGATAACTACCACACTCACACAAAGATAAACAGCTGCATTCACGATTTCTACATTTTATAATTGTTTCAAGCCTGTAATGCTCGACTGGGTTCATGCCACGTTTCCTCTGAAAACCAAACAAGATAAACAGAAAAAAAAAAAGCTGTAACAGTTTCATTCAAACCAAACAATTCTTACACAATTCTCTAATCTTTCCTTTTGTGTAATTTGTTCTTTGTTTGGTGGGTGAATGTTTAGTCTATCTACTTTTAGTTTCTCCTCCAAAGGAATTCTAGGAAAAATAGGATAATGAGTAAATAATCCAACTTGTTCGTGTTCATTACACGCGTGACTATATTCCATGTGCGCCTTCTCAGTCACCACTGCTGACGTGTTATGGATATGTGTGAAAAATATTACTTCAAATGGAGATCATATGTAGGGAGCTATCTGATAGAGTGCATGAATCTACAGCCGGGGTTAGAAAGAAATCAGCCTCAGCCATGTTTTTCGCTTCTTCACACCATTCTGAGTGTTTTTCTTACAAACGATGGTGGTGTGATTCATAAAAATGCAAAATAATCTGCCTTAAGATATCTGAAAACTGCAAATAATCTAATGTCTATTCTAAAAATGAAACCTATTAATGCTGGGTTTTTATTTTTGAAAGACAGGTGGGACTAGTACAATTAGAGAAACTGTCTCTGAACAAGAATATAATATAGAATATAATATCCTGGATCTCTGACTGAATCGAGAGGTTAGTGATCTCCTCCAAGCATGTTCAGCTACCATGTTCAGCTACCATGTGCCGTCACGTAAGCAACAGTTTGAAAAGATACAATGTTTTGTAACTATAAACTATATTGTAACTATAAACACATAAAAAGTGCATATAAAAGACATCATTTCTGTTTAGAGTTACATGTCACGCTGTCATAGGAAAATAAACTTCAAAATCACACCACCCCTTTAC
Organism: Pangasianodon hypophthalmus; assembly: GCF_027358585.1. Lineage (NCBI taxonomy): Eukaryota > Metazoa > Chordata > Actinopteri > Siluriformes > Pangasiidae > Pangasianodon > Pangasianodon hypophthalmus. Next base: position 3,655,966 of record NC_069732.1, read on the forward strand.
TGCTTATTTTCCTATAACAGCATGCGCCCGAGTGTTTTATTCCTTACACATAGCAGAGAATTACATAAGTCTCTGTCCTCCGTCCATATTTGATCCCACCACATGTGTGTGTATGGATAGCATGACACCAGATAATAAACATAATTTGTAAGAGTCAGCGTCAATAGCTGCGGAGCTCCTAGAACAAGTGTGTCACGCACATGTACAGACACGGCCATGTGCTGCTTGTCAGGAGGGAAATATGTTCTCCAGTGCAATGAAACAGAGCAGGCTGAAAACCGCTGTTGCATTCCTCTCTGTGCACCCACCCCCACACCCCCACAGGCCCACCCCACACCCCCACACCCCCGAATTCCCCTCCGCATGCAGCATGTTCCCCTCCACCGGCCAACCAGCCAATCAGCCGTCCCCTCCTTTTCTCTCCTCTTTTCCCAGAACCTCATTTTTTCCTTCTTGTGCTGCAACTTGACTCAGTCTTTCTCTCTAAAAAAAAAGAGTGAAAGGAGAAAAGTAGGACAGAAAAGGCAGTGCATCCAGTCTTCTTTACACCTATTACTTGGTTTGGTTACACCTGACTACACTCAGGTGAAAAGCCACAGCTGAGGAATGAAGTGTGTAAAGTGGTATAGTGAAAAGTGTGAGAAGAGAAAAAGTTGAAACATGTCATCAGTCATCAAACTCACTCACACACACACACACACACACACACACACACACACACACACCCTGAGTTTAAATTTATGAGCACAAACTTTGCATTGGAACACATCTGTGTTGGCAAACAGCTGTGTGTATGTGTGTGTGCATGCCTGCTTGTGCGCACGTGTCTGTGTGTGCGTTTAATATTATACCACAGACATGTTTTGGTTATAAAACAAAAGTTTTATATAAAAAAAATGAAAGGTAACTGCCAGCTCTCAATGTGGACTCTACACTGAGGGATAAATAAATATTCACACACTTTTGTTTTTTTTTGTTATTTAACCTACTTCGACTGCATATATCCACTTCAGATTTACACACATAGTGTCTTTTGAATTTTTACTCAGGAGCATGAATTTAAAAAATAGTGTATTAAGCATGTATGACATTGATTGGGAAAAAAAGTATTCAGAGACTATATTAAAAATATAAATATGGAAAAGTGGTGTACAAATAAACTGAGTTCTAGATGTAAATGCTGCAAAAAATGTTCTCATGCAAATTGCACCTGGTGTCATTGGTCGGGAAGTAAACAACAACTAGCAAACATCTTGAAGATGAAGGAGCTTCCTGGGGACAATGTAATTAAACAGCACTCGAATGGAAAAAAACTACAGAGCCATAGCTATAAACATCCCTGTCAGGACAACTGTTTTGATAATATGCATGTGGAAAATTTCATGGAAGCACAACTAGTCATCCCTGGACAAGTGCGCTGCACAAGATTTCACAACACACTCTCAGACTAATGATAAGGAAGGTAAGAGAGAAGCCAGCAGTCACGTGAAAAGAGTTGCAGGACGACCTGAAAGCAGCAGGAACAGCAGTTACACTCTGTCATTCGTCTCCGTTTCTACACCTCACATAAAACTCCTCTGCTCAGAACTCTTTTGGAACAACGGATACTGGTCGGACAAAAGGAAAAAGAACTCTGCATATGATCCCAAGTACACCATACCCATGGTGAAGCACGGTGGTGGGAGCATCATGATATGATACAGCTTCTCTGCAAATGGTACTATATATATGTATATAGTGTGTGTGTGTGTGACACCCAGAAAATGTCTCACAATCAGAGCTAATAGTTGCACATTCGTTTTATTGGTTTGGTTTATTAATACAGTGGTTACTTTAGCCTCAGGGGCTTTCACAGACAAAACAAGCAAGACGTTTATAAAACTATAAACATAAAATATAGCTTTCTGACAATACAATATCTCTGGCTCAGTCACTATTTATACAACACAAGCATCTTGCACACATATAAACACAGTGGCGCTAATACATTTGCAAACTCTGGATAGCTTTCTTTCTTTATAAATTGATTTATGTACATTTTTATTATGAATAATTACCACCTTGTAAAACTGGGAGAAGGTGATTGGCTGACCACAGTAAGAGGAAATAAACACTGTTGAAATGAGACCACTGAAATACCTTGTGCTAGAGTTTCAGAGTTCAGTCCTGCAGCTCAAGTGCCAAAGGATCGAGCAGGTCGCTAGTGTTCAGTGGTCTGCCTGCTCGACACCACCGAGATACAGAGGCAGGAGGGAGCGAGACCGGCTGTGTCTCATTTCAGTCACACTGCTGATTTGCAAAGAAAAGAAAGAAAGAAAGAAAGAAAGAAAAAGAAATATCTCTTTTCGCAAAATTGAACTTTGCTGTATCAGTGGCTATGATCAATAATGAAATGCACAAGAGGAAAGAAAATGGAAAACTACAGGACAGGGAAAGAAAAGAAAACAATTAAAAGAAAAAAATAAAAATATGCACGGAAAAAATAAAGGAAAACAGAAAAGAAAAAAGAAAAAGAAAACAAAAAATAAAGCAGAAAAAGTAATATAAGAATAATAGAAAAGTAAGAGAAAAGAAAAGAAAGGGAAAGTCTGTAACGGGCTTTTTGCACCCTTACACATTGGGCCTCATTTATCAACCTTTTAATAGTGTTGTTTTACAAATATAAGCCATAAATTACCAAGTGCGTTCACAGAACATTGACATTTAGCCACGCCCACAAAACTCTATAAAAGGCAAAAAGCTCACAGAGAGCTGAAAATGACAAAATGGCAACTAAATGGTGAAAGAGAACCTCCTTTAATTTTCCAATAATGCAGCTCAGCCATTGCAGCGTGTCGGCTACCACAGACACACACTAACTCTTCCTCCATTTATAGGGCACCATTACTTTTGTCGTAATTAATCGGCTAGTCTAATTTGTCTTAATTTATGGATTATGTTTTGGAATCCCTTTCTGATCGAAATGAAAAGAGTGTGTGAAACTGAAATAAATAAGTGATTTAAACCTAACAGCGTAATCTGTGTATAAAATCGCAGTAACTCATCGATAATTACGATTTGAATACGATCAGTCGAGGTTCACATCAGGAGCGAAACACAGGATACAGTCTTCTTCTGAAGTAACCGGATTTTCCTGAACACATTTCTTGTGGAAATGCTCCTGCGAATGATTTACAAATAAATTAATTCGTTTCAAGTTTGATAAATGAAGCCCAATGTCAGTTGTAACCACAGAACTCTTGTGATTGGTCAGTACATCTGTCCATCAAAGTGGCATTGCTCCAATAAGCTGACCTGTGGACCCTCTGCTTACACCACAGAGGATCCTGTATAAGTGTCACTACGGAATAATACAATTATTAGCAGCTTTGTCTACATATATTTACTGGATTTAAAGTAAAATATACACAAGGTTCACATAAAAGACAAAAAATAATATCTGTATCATATCTTATTTATGCAGGACTCGTAGGCAGTGGGTCGGCGTATGTATGTGTGTATGGACGTGAACACATTCTTTCGATTCTTCCTCTGGACATCATCCTCCTCCTCTTCCTCACCGACTCTCTCGTGTCCATCAACTGTCGTCGTTCGGTCCACATGAAGGCAGCGCTATGTGTCCACGTGCCCCAGGAGGGACGCTAGCACTCTGTCTGACGGCTGGACAGAGACAAAGGGCTGTCCAGGGACAGACTGGTGGGAGAGCGGTCTGCAGGACACGTTTTAAACATGGAGGAGATGTGGAATGCCTGCAGACAAGACACATAGTGAGAGATGAGACCTAAAAGCACATGGATGGAAATGTAAATGCTCCAGTGACAGTGAGGGTCTCGTACCACCCAGTATGCAGTGATTCCTCCTTGCAGGAAGCCGGTGAGGACGTCAGAGGGATGATGGCGGTAGTCTGAGATCCGGGTGAGCCCGGTGTACACGGCTAACATCACCAGCAGGAACTGCAGCAGCGGCCGCAACAGTCTCGCCCCGCGCCACGAGAACCGCGCCTGCAGGTAGAACTGAGACACACAGACAGGAAGTCATTGAGGTGCAAGGTCAGCTGACCTAAACACTGAGTTCTTTTGGAAACTCAATAAACACACCAACACACCCTCCTTCAATTAAAAATTCAATATAACTCAAATAATTTCGATTTCATTAAAATGACCATATCGGTCTCTGATAATGTCACTGTGATAACACCACCACCACCACCACCACCACTACCACCACTACTACCAATAATAGCAATTACAGCAGTTTTACTGGAAAACGTAGTTGGTAGCATGACTGCCACGTGGTCTCCAAAATTCCAAGATGGCGGAACTCTTTGTGATGCAGTATTATATATCTGTGTTATGTACATCTAAATCTATTTTAAATATATTAATTTCATGGTTGTACAGTGTAATATAAATATATAAGCGATATATGTGCAAGGAAGTATGATTTATATTTCGCATCTGCCAAATCAAAATGGCAGAAATTACGTAAAGGTTGGGACCGAAACCCAGTGCGTATCCGCAACCTGACATTTTCTGACATCTTCAAGTTTCATTGCAGACAGGAAACTTTCAGGGAAATGGACTGAAAACATTTTTCAGTTTTTCACAAAATTACTCATGTGAATACCTCAGTGTACTTGTTGCGGAGATGATGTACTGTACATGTGGCTTCAGAGAACAAAATGACGTAATTGCACATTAAATGAACAACCACATTTCTTACAGGGACTTCGCTGTGTTGCGCACGTGGCAGCTGGCCAATGCCCGTGGACAAACACCGTACACGACAGAGCCTGTGATTCATGACAGCCAAAATGAAACCACAGACAATGTGCAATTTTATGCTTGAGGAAGTGGTTTTGGTTTCTCACCACCCTCGCAAAAGTTCGGTTTGGTGATACGCCTCAAACACATAAAAATATTTGTATTTATTATAATACATATACAAAATACATATATATATATATATATATACAAAATACATATATATATATATATATATATATATATATATATATACATACACACACACACACACACACATATAGCACAAATCTGATGTAGATATGAGCTCATTACGGAAACCAGCTGGTGTGCACAGATTGTGGAAGTGAAGTGTTTTATGTGTATATGTGTATATCCTGAGCATTACTATTTTTGATTTATTTATTCATTTTTTTGTGTTTAATCCCGTCACTGATGGGCCAGAGAGGATTACAAAAAAAAAATTCTGCCTGTTGGACCATATTTTGTATAATTCAATTTCATATTGTTTCATTTGGCTCAGTCTGTCAGTTAATATTTGCTTGTGATATTAGGATTGTGTGAAATTTACCATTATCAAAAATCACCCCCTGTTACAATTGCCAATTGACAAGAGTCTCATCTGGGGCCCATTTCTAAACATTTCCGCTCATTTCAAGTCATCAGATACAGTAATGTTGCTTAAAATAGGCAAAATTATCTGTCATTACAACTACAGAATAGGTTTAATAATCTGATACCTCTTTTTATCATAATCTCATAATGAGAATTATTCAATAGATTTGACTCTTTTCATGACATTTTCACTTGATATCAGTTTTAGGTGTGTATTCACTCTAGTTTAACATGTAGGGTGTGTACGTAATGTAACTGATATTTCCTGCACAAAGATATTTCCTGCTGCACTTATTGTTCATCTGAGAGAAACGTTGCCATTAGCTGAAACTAAATCCAAATGAGCACTTAACCACTCCACAACAGTTTAACAGCTCCACTTGCTATTCAGGTCACTCGGTATGTGTACAGTTACTCACTGTAGTCCTTATATTGCTATAGACAATGTATTGGCACCCCGTTACCACTGTAGGTCCCGGTATTGCGATGGACAGGCTAGAAGGGTGCCAATACTTTGTCCTTAGTAACAGCGCAGAAAGCCAGCTAAAGTATGCATGACAAAGAGCCTGGCACTGGATTTCAGAGGGTCCTTCATCAGCCATAACCCCATCCCCATCTTCCCCCCGGTCTCTCTCTAATCAGCACTGCAGCTCTCCCGGCCTGACCGGAGACATGAACCCGTGAATGGATGGGCAAAAAGAATGGAAGAAAACGACTCATTTTCGGAGAGAGTCCCAAAATCACAGCCACCTCCTGACACATGACTGGCACTGAGTGCAGGAGGGAGGAGAAAAAAGAGAAGAATTGAGAGAGAGAGAGAGAGAGAGAGAGAGAGGCTGATGGAGAAAGGCAGCTTTGAGTGTGGCTGAGTGTCAGCATGGGTGAGAGTCACGTCATTTTTCCTCTTTCCCTCTCCATCCGAGCAGAGACAGAGAGAGAGAGAGAGAGAAAGAAAGAAAGCAAGAAAGAAAGAAAGAAAGAAAGAAGGGGTCAGTAGTGAAAGAAGCCTGTCCATCTCTCAGTAGGCCAAAGCCCTCCTCCCATCTCTCCCCTCTACAACCCAACCCATAACTAAACAAGGCTTCCTCTGTCCTCTCTCAATCCCTCTCTCTCTCTCTCTCTCTCTCCTTCTCAGTCTTCCTTTCTCTTTCTCTCTCCATCTATTCATCCAACATTTGGAGAAGTTTCTCTTTTTTCGCCTTGCCTTTGCCCTTTCTCTTTCGTTTGAAACAAGATGCCTTTGGGAATCTGCCGTTCTCAGACCCTTCTCCTTTCATGATGTGTGTGTGTGTGTGTGTGTGTGTGTGTGTGTTTGCATGTTTGTTTGTGAGCCAGAGTGAAAAACAGACATTTCTGGCAGCCTCCCATATGGCAGCACTGGAGGCCTACAGCGGTAAATCTCATCAGCGCAGTGGAGCCAGTACGCTCCGTAATTAAAGCACAGCTACAGCTGTTGGCTAAATATCTGAGCACGAATCGAATGTTTCTGTGTGTGTGTGTGTGTGTGTGTGTTTGCGTGACTACTCACAGCAAGATAAAGCATTGTGTACATGGCGAAAGAGGCGTGGCCTGAGAAAAAGGACTTCCTGTAAAAGAGGAAAACCGGGAAACAATGAATACAGTGAAGGTCTCTTGTGCCAGCGGTCCCACCCCAACATCTGCAGATCATCACGTACACGTCATGCACATCTGTTCCACATCGCCAGTCATATTTCACAAGAAGCAACATTTAAAAACGCTAATGCTCCTAATAAAGAAATCTCCACGCTGTTAAACACTCTTCTTCATGATTTTTTATAAGGTTGTTATATACGGAATAAAACACCCCGTGCTGTTCTGTTAAATAGGAAAATAATCAGCGACAGGCTGATCCTGTTGGTGGTGAAATTACTTTTACCACCGCAAAGTTGATCACTGTCCTATAACAGCACGCGCTTTATTCCTCTTATACCACAGCAGTTTGCCTGCAGTTACACACACCGATCAGCCATAACATTATGACCACCTGCCTAATATTGTGTTGGTCCCCCTTTTGCTGCCAAAACAGCCCTGACCCGTCCAAGCATGGACTCCACTAGATCCCTGAAGGTGTGCTGTGGTATCTGGCACAAAGACGTTAACAGCAGATCCTTTAAGTCCTGTAAGTTGCGAGGTGGGGCCTCCATGGATCGGACTTGATGGCCAGCACACCCCACAGATGTTCGATTGGACTGAGATCAGGGGAATTTGGAGGCCAAGTCAACACAGTCTTGAACTCTTTGTCATGTTCCTCGAACCATTCCTGAATAATTTTTACAGTGTGGCAGGGCGCATTATCCTGCCGAAAGAGGTCACTGCCATTAGGGAATACCGTTACCATGAAGGGGAGTACCTGGTCTGCAACAATGTTTAGGTAGGTGGTATGGGTCAAAATAGCATCCACATGAATGCCAGGACCCAAAGTTTCCCAGCAGAACATTGCCCAGAGCATCACACTGCCTCCGCCAGCTTGCCTTCTTTCCGTAGTGCATGCTGGTGCCATCTCTTCCCCAGGTAAACAATGCACACGCACCCGGCCGTCCACATGATGTAAAAGAAAATGTGATTTATCGGACCAGGCCACCTTCTTCCATTGTTCCGTGGTCCAGTTCTGATGCTCACGTGCCCACTGTAGGCACTTTTGGCAGTGGACAGGGTCAGCATGGGCACTCTGACCGGTCTGTGGCTACACAGCCCCATACGCAGCAAGCCGTGCTGCACTGTGTGTTCTGACACCTTTCTATCAGAGCCAGCTTTAACTTTTCAGCAATTTGTGCTACAATAGCTCTTCTGTGGGATCGGACCAGACGGACTAGCCTTCACTCCCCAGGCGCGTCAGTGAGCTTTGGGCGCCCATGACCCTGTCGCTAGCTCACCGGTTGTCCTTCCTTGGACCACTTTTGGTAGGTACTAACCACTGCATACCGGGAACACCCCACAAGGCCTGCCGTTTTAAAGATGCTCTGACCCAGTCATCTAGCCATCACAATTTGGCCGTTGTCAAAGTCTCTCTAATCCTTACGCTTGCCCATTTTTCCTTTTTCCAACACATCAACCTCGAGAACCGACTGGTCACCTGCTGCCTAATATATCTCAACCCTTGACAGGTGCTACTGTAACGAGATAATCAATATTATTTACTTCACCTGTCAGTGGTCATAATGTTATGGCTGATTGATGTATTTTACATATTAAAAAATAACATGCTGTACTTTTTATCCATTTATAGTTATATTTAATGTCATACAACATCCGTGAAACATGTTAGTTCCTGTTATCATTTGTTATTTCACCAGTTGCTTTTTTCTCTCTCTTGAAGTTTATAAGACAAAAAAAACAAGCTGCAGCTTGTCATGTTGCATCTTTTTCTATGGCTGAATCTCAGATTTGTGGAACTGAGCGCACTACATAGAGTCCACAATGTCTAATGAAGATATATACTACACACGGTCATATTAAAGGTCTCTCTCTCTCTCTCTCTCTCCTTTCTCTCTCACCTGGCCTCCTCCTCGGCTTTCATGGAGCTGTTGCATTTCACGTTATCCACATAATCGCCCTGTGAGCAGTTCAGCGATGCGTACGTCACATTGCACACTGCTAAAAAGTTGGGGCGGAGCCGACCCACGCTCAGCTTGGCCATGTTGGTCAGCGATTGGCCGATGCAGCAGCCGAACAGGAAGCTGCCCAGCTCTTTGTAGAGGGAGGAGATGTAGGGGTTTCTTATGAAGGCACGGGAGTTCACACGGCGGGAGCGCACGCAGTAACACTCAGCCAGCGCGATCTGAAACACACCACACACACAACATAACACTTTAGAGACGCAGATGGTAATTACACAAATGGTTTAAAAATATATATATATATATTTCAGCGTTTTCACAAACAATATGGTTACGCACTTTAAACACACTTTATTATTAATGATTAATGATCACATCAACTTCACACTAAAGCAGGAATTACACGGAACTTTGGTCTTGTTAGTATTGGCACCCCGGTTCCTGGTGTGATGTAATTTTGGAAGAAACTTGCTGGATCTTGAACAATTGAATAATTGTCTGAATTATATTACATACTTTTTGTTCCTGATATCAAGTTCAGATCTCTAAGAGACTAGCAGAAGTCTATGAAACTAAAACCCATGTTCATAACTGCGTGTCCAATAAAACACCAATTAATGAGTAAAAGATGCAAAACTGTATAACAACTGTTCAAAATTTTACAAAAGCATACTCAACTTGACATCCCAACTTTGCTGTGATAATATTAAGTTGTCTTTTTCAGAAGCATTTTGATCATTTTTGAGACACTGAAGGACAATCTTTACAAACCTTCTCATTATTTAAACCCAGTGAATGGTGCAATTTTGTCTTCAACTATCAGAACCGGATTTCCTCAAATTCAATACCTGCTTTTCGGTGGTATTAATTTACACAAGCTCTGTTCCTGAAGTGACTTTCAGGCTGCAGTAAATCACACTACACATGATAAATTAATCTATTTGCATTGACCCAGCCCTATATTTTACACTTTCATGGAGAAACGCCACAAATGGCATATTCATTAAGGCAAATACGTGTTATTTTGCTGATGTGAAAGACCCAATTCTCCATTGTCCATGTTAGAAAGTAATCAGATTTAAAGTGTTTTCAAGTTGGCATATGCTTTATCACACACTAACCCTTAGGAAATCAGGACCTCTGAAAATTGCTATGCATAATTTGCAATACCAATATCACATTGTGATGAATCATCTAGCCTTACTAAATAATTTATAATAAATAATAATACAGAAAGCATGTGATTTCTTTCATAATTTCCCAAACAGAATTTTGGCTGCATATAAATAGAGGCATGTATTTTTAACATGAACACAAAAAACAAACAAAACAACAGGACACAGCAGTTAAAGACATTAAGCTGTTGTTGTTCTGGGTGTTCCATGAAGAGATATCATCTCTGGCAACACTTACAAAAGCAACTGCGCTGATCAGAGTGTGTGTGTGTGTGTGTGTGTGTGTGTGTGTGTGTCTCACTGTTAGGCCCGTAATGATGATTCCTCCAGTAATAAGCAGGCTGTCAGGGATTGCCTCCCTCTCCAGATAGGGGTAAGTGATGCTTGAGTCTCCGCAGAAGAAGCCCCTCTTATACGGCTTCACAGTCTTCAGCTCACATGCAAAGAAAGGGATAGAGGCTAGAGAGAGAGAGGGAGAGAGAGCAAGAGTTTAATTACGTAAAACATCTGAATCAGTTTGAATATTAATGAGTCTATAAAGTCTGCCACAGAAGGGAAAATTATGTTGAAAAACTTTAATGTTTGGCTTTCATTTTAGTTATGCGACTAAGGAGCTGATTTAATAAACGTTTGCGTGTGCAAAAAAACATGCAATCTTGAAAAATCCTGTAAAACAAATAGGTGGGTCTATAGAGGTCTGTGTCTGAGCAAAATTCGAGAGTCTGTTTATTATACAAACTTACCGCAACATCATTTATATATATAAAAAAAAATTTTTCCTCCTTTGATGTTCCCTGTTCTACAAAGTCCTTTTTTAGTAGATCATGACAGACTCACTATTTGCAAGCTTGGATCTTAGTAAATCAGGGCTTAAAAGCAGAACACATAACATACGTGCGATTATTATGAAACACTCAGTATCCTCACAGTGAAATTCGTTCTGACAGATCTGCTAGAGACAAGTTTCATCATCCTTATTATGTGCAATTAGACTGTACTTAAGCTCTTTGCTCTGTAATTCCTGTCTTTTTGCTGAAATGAAGACCTGACATTCCTCACATAACTCACTCAGAGAGAGAGAGAGAGACAGAGAGAGACAGAGAGAGAGAGACAGAGCAGGATGACAGCATTGAAAGATTAAGGATCAGAAGGAGACGGTCTTAAAGAAAAGAGCAATTGTGAGTTTCGAGGAGGCTGAAAATGAAAATCCGTGATGAGAGGTTTCATCGAGGAGAAAAGAGAAGAAAAGTAGGGGAAAGGGTAAAACTCAGTGTATAATAACCGTACGACTGAATATCACAAATGCTCAACATTTAGATTATAGATCATATAGATCCTACAGATCCTAATAATAATAAAATGTACAGGTTCAGTTAAACATGCTTTAAAAGGATGACTCATTGCCTTCAGTAGCTTATGTGTAAGCTTTCATCCTCCCCTATCATATGACATATAACAGCCAAGGAGGCTGAAGGCTAACATGCTTCCTCTGAGACAAATTTGGGAGAAAAGGGAAAAGGGAAAAAAGCAAAAGAACTTCCACTAACTTTATAGAAATCTAGAATTCCAAAATGCTAAAAAGGACATATGGATGTATCCTAGATCTGTCAGGAAACATCTGAGAAAGACTTCACAATAAATAACTAGCTTAAAATTAAGTTTCTTTACCGCTATGTTTTTGTCCTAAGGGTGTGCAAACTTTTGTAGTCTGTATTATTTCACTGTGCAAAGTAGGTGTAAAGCAGTAGCAATGTATATCAGATATATATATATATTTTTTGCAAATGCTGGTTATATGGGTTTTTTCCATCATTATTTTAACACTGGTGAGGAAATGATGTCACCAACTCTTCACTTCAGACCCACATGGTTTTAGAGCAAAGATCCTGCTCTTTTGTGGTGGAAAAGTGAAAAATAGCTCCAGATTAGACACCAGTAGGTATAAAAGGTGCTCTGATAGCAAATCTGGGATTTAAACCTTGTATACTGTAATGATTTATAATCCTACGCTTCGGTGTCACGCAGAAGAGGGTTCTGGTTCGAGTCTGGTTCCTCCTCATGTCGTCTCAGGGGGTTTTTCTTTAGGTTCTCCGGTTTGTGATGGAATGACCCATCCAGTGTGTATTCCCGCCTCACTCACAACAATATCCGGAATAAGCTCCAGATCCAGGATAAAGCGCTTACTGAAAATAAGTGAGAGATTTCTTAATAAACTATCCCTTACGGAAAAATGAAACTTTCACACGTGACTTTGTGAGTGAGACGAGTGAGATTACATGTGAAAAACACGTGAAGCTACAATTCACCATGTTAGGCCCAAAAATTGCACTTCAGCACAAGTAAACATGTGACATCAGGTGAATAATGTGCTCATGTTAGAAATACAGGAATTGTGTAAAAAGAAAAAATCCACATAAGAAAACGAATGAATCGTTGGAAAAAACCATGCTTGTGAAATTCCATAGGTGAAATGTATAAAAACCCACATGATTGTTCACACGTGAGTCACGTGTGACTTTTCTGAACTGCTGTTACACTGTGAGTTCGCAGCAGGAAGGAAAAAATAAAATTCCTGCAACATTAATGATTAAACAGAGGCTTAAAACAAAGGAGCTCTCTCAGAGCACCTATTACCTGAGCCGTTTCCTGTCGGACACTGATAAGCAGACCGCAGGGAATTCTGGGAAGGCCAGGCTGTGCTCAAGGTCCGAATCAAACTGAGCAAACACACGCTACAGTGGGTAACGCGTGGAAGCTGTGACTTATGTATGTGCACACATGTCGGGTGTGTAAGGGAGAGACTCTCCGAGCGAAAGAGAGAGAGAGAGCCACGGCGAATTCCAGCTCGTTTCTCAGAAAACTCTTTCCCTCTTTTTCTCCCTTGACCTTGTTCAGTCCCATGCCCTCTCTCCTCAGAGCTCGACCCGCAGAGAGCATGGGATTGATCATTAACCCTCCCCTCATTCCCTCACCGCACCCTTTGGAACTGAGCCACACACACACACACACACACACACAGACACACACAGGGAAGCTCTAGGAGTACATGACTGTGAAGTGTGCACAACTTAAAACACACACACACATACACTAGATCAATACAGTCGAAAGTGCGACACTGAATATGGATTTTGGACGTGGGTTTTGTAAGGAATAAAACACTCTTTGTCATGCTGTTATAGGAAAATAATCAACGACGTGGTGGTGTAATGAAATTACTGTTACCAGCTTGAAGTGGATTCTTTTCCTATAACAGCACATCCTGAAGTGTATTCCTCTTATACCACAGCAATTTGTCAACAATTACAATATTTTATTTATTAAAAAACAAGTTGTACTTTTTATCTGTTTATAGTTACACAGATCATTTCCATGAAACAAGCTAGTTCCTGTTATCATTATAAATAGCAGCGATAAACAGTCATTCCCTCACCAGCCTCTCGTTTTTCTCTCATCATGCTGCTGAGAAACTGCAAAGTGTAAACTCTTCTCTCCTTAAGAGTTTCCTGTGTCAGAAAATGCACAGCTTTACCATCTGCTTCCTGTCCTTCCCCATGCAAAATTCTTTTTATGTAAATGTGGAAATGGAAATGTCTTTCTATCTTCAGCTTTACTGTGGCAGTAGAATCAGCAACTGTCTGATTTCCAAAAATTACTTTACAACAACAACAACAACAACAACAAAAAACCCTATGTATTACGGAGATATGTTCGTATAGCCACTATACACTTAATACACTACACACTATACACTATATATTTAAATTTGCTGTCAGTTACAATTCCATGTAGCATAAAAAAAGCAAGAAGTAATTACAAAAAGGTTTAAATGAATATAATAATATATAAATAAGAAGTTTTGAGAATATTTTGTGGGTGTTTGTCATAAGCAGCTCTAGCTGTTGATAGTTATATTAATTTGCCACCTCTATAAAATTTGACTCTATTTATGACTCAGGGTTCCACCCACGTTAATTGGTTCATTGCCAGTCTATAAAATAATCACAGGAGTATACAGAAGATAATAATAGTAACAGTAGTAACAGTAGGTCATTGTCTCAAGTAAACAGATAACCATGCTGTCTAGTCTCTCCTGATACTGACCCTGACCCGATGTATTTTTTGCACGTAGCACGACTACATATTTCATCCCACTGTCCCACGTGTCCTGGGATGGAATGGTAATAAATACTGACTTTGACTGGCTCCAGAGTGAAAGTTTCTCCTTACTGAGGCTTATGAGCCAGTTGTGGACGTCTGTTATCCTAGAAGAGAGTATGGTAGTTAAAGCTCTCCTCCAAGCACTTTCAGCTCTTATTCAGTATAATAGCTGTCATGTGATATGAGAGACCTGGGGATCATGACCCAAACAAAACCTAAAATAACTACAGTCTTTATGTCTATCATGTGTAATGAATGTGCTAGGAGTCCCTGTATCATGGCTGCTGACCAGGATGTTAGTGTGTGATCTGTAATTTCATATTTGATAACATTTTGCAATTTAATTTTGCTCTGTTTTTAGCAGAATATGGTACGTGCTGTACTGCGCCTGAATCCACTGCTCCAGCGTAATAAACCGCACTGAGGAGGAGAGGAAAAGACGGGTGAACACTTTGTGTTCGCGTGTAACCTTCATCAGTAGCTCCACCTCATCGCTAGTCCATACGTTTGTCATTTTTTGCTTTGGAATTACTGGTCATGTTGGTGTTTTTCTGCATTTTGTTTTTTCCATTGCTCAATACGCATCCTCTTAACGTTATTCCTGAGGCATTTGACGTAACAGTTCATGACGTAGTATCACTGTGCTCTCAGTGTTCTCGTGAGCATTTTCAAATCATTTCGTGTGAACTGAAATGTTTTCATAAACACTTAATACGGAAGAGATTTTTTTTTTAAACAGAGGGGTTAAAAACAAAATTTGTAAAGAAAAAAAATCTTGGATGTTAAAAATATCTTAAATTATCTTGTCACTGGTTGCGGACATTTAGGCAGGACTAGTTATCTATGGCTTTAAACACTGACATGATCAAATTACAGTACACTGCAGTGGCATATACCACTCCTGCTAGAACAACACGCCATCACCATGCATTAAAACACATGTTGAGTAAAAACATGGATGCTAGCCAGACTCACGGAGCATGTTGGCAGAGTCGAGAAAATAGCTCACATAACAGGCATAATATTAGCCAAAAACTTGCTGGCATTAAGTTTCTTTAAGTTTCCAAACACTAAAAGCTATACAGAGTCACTGACGTGCCTTTTTCGTGTCCAATTTATAAATATTGTTAATTTGAATATTATTTCATTCCACTGTTACTTCTCTACCATGACCCTGACTAGAATAAAGTTACTGAAAGTGTATGAGAGTCTTACTGTTCTGTTAAATGTACTTAAAAGCAAAGGAAAAACTTTTTTAAAAAAAAACATTAAGGGAGAAATAAAGTTTTACAGAGTATAATTGCTATTCAGAATAATGATCTACATTCCAACATCTAAAAACAAAAAAAGAAAAACGTATTTTAGGAATAAATATTACATAATAAAAAAGAAAGTGGCAAAAAAACAGATGAAAGAAAGAAAGAGAAACAGAAAGAGAAAGACGACAAACATGTCTGCTTTGAGTCAGATCCCTCCCTCAGTACCACTGCCAGCAGCACCACATGTTCCACAGTGCACTTCTGTCCCAGCCTTGTTAAGCTCTCTGTGTGAGTGTGTGTGTGTGTGTGTGTTAGAGGGGCTCTCCAACAGACTATCCGATAGCTTCGCTGCACTACCTGCTACAGTTCTGTAGTTCATTAAAATGGAAGACGCTGAGCCTGCTGAAGAAAAACGTCTGCCTTCTGCCTCGGGTCAACAGAGTCGCCTAATTACATTATTTATCGAAAGCACAGGAATAAAATAAGTTATATAACCAACTGATATGACTGCAGGCTATCGGCCAGTTCTCTATAAATTCCATATGGCAGGCAGCGTGTGCGGAGTTGGAGGAGAAAATCCTGTGATCTGTTCATGGTTCTATCAACAGCGAGGACTGATGATGTAAATTTGACTTTTCTGTCTGGATTCAGAAGTACAGAGAGAGATCTGTATGTTGCAGAAAAAAAATCGTTATTAAGATAGTTTCTCAGGGCAAAGTCACATGTAGACGTTGTGGGTGACTGCACACTATGAGAGAGAAGGCACTTAAACTAAAGCAGATCATCAACTACTTGTGAAGTAGACCACTAAGAATCGTTTGTAAAGTGAAAGAGAACAGTAAACTAAAGTTCATACAGTGCAAAAATAACTGTAAAGTAAAATACACCAGTAATTTTACAAAGATCATTTCTACGACTAATTTACAAAAAGATTCGACCCCATGAAACTATTAGAAAACTTTGTAAAGTTGTAAAGTAAAATAAACCTGCAGCTGTTTATAAAGTAAAATAAGTAACTTTAGAAATTAAATCTGATCAGTATGATTTTGCAAATTAGTTGTAAAGTAAACCGATATCTGTTTGTAAAGTAAATCAAACAAATATTGGATTGTAAAGTAGGCCAACAGCTGATTGTAAAACAGTCTATTAACTATTTGTAAAGTAACCTGCAACTATAAAGTGCATAGTAACGTAAAGCAGAGCAATAACTGTTTTAAAGTGAAACTGAACAGTAACCATAGTAAGGTTTATTAAGAAAAGAGAACAAATTCCTGTAACGTAAAATAGAGCAGTAACTGTTTATAACGTAAAATGGACCAGTAACTGTAAAGTTGTAAATTAAAATAAACCAATAATTGTTTGTAGAGTAAAATAAATCGGTAACTGTTTATAAAGTAAAATTGACCAATAATTGTTTGTAAAGTAAATCAGACAAATATCGGATTGTAAAGTAGACTAACAGCTGTTTGTAAAAGAGACTATTAGTTTGTAGTAAAATTGACCTGCATCTATAGAGTAAAATAACAGTAAAGTAAAATTCAAAATTTAAAAATTAAAATTAACCCCTAACTATTTGTAAACTAGTTGTAAATTAAAACAAACCAATAACTGTTCATAACTGTAAAATCAATCAGTAATGGTTTATAAAGTAAAGCAGAGCAATAACTTTTTGTAAAGTAAAATGGAACAGTAAGGTTTGTAATGTAAACAGCACAAATAATGTGTCTATTAAAAGTAATAAAGGCTATTGTGAAGTAAAACAGACACAGTAACTTATTGTAAATATTTACTAGTAACTGTTTGTATAGTAAAATTGACTAACAAGAGCTAATAAACTGCTTGTAAATTACAATTGTATTTCTTTCATAACTTTAAAAAGCGAGACCCTGCACTCCTTTTTAACACCTTATCCACTGATTCATCCATCCATCCCTTTCAGCTCATTGTAAGAGCAGCATTTCCGTCAGGAAGTGTTTATCGAATTTAACCAGGTGTTCGAAAATGACCACCAAACAAGAGCAGTAATCACTGTGAAACATGAACCCTGTCACTTCTGGCAGTTTTCCAGCACACGTTAGTGAGAAGTGTGAGTACCTTCACACCTGGTTATCAGTATAGACTCACTCTGCTGCTAGAAATTAGCACACCTTTAGTGTAGACTGGAGTGAACATCGCTGACCGCTTTAACACTGCAGCTGTTCATGTGACATTTTGCCATGTACCCTCACTCACTTGTTGTCAAACTTAGCCTCTCTCTATATATAGTAATCCCTCTAAACCGTGCAGCTGGTCCATGTCAGAGTGAGGCGCTGGCGTGGCAGGACATGTTGGCACACAGGGAACGCAAACATCCCACTGAGAGAGACACAAAAACAACATGTGCCCTAAAACACAACCCTGAGGTACACAACCTTGCTTGTCAATCCTGCAGAGTTCAGCTGCAACATTAAACACACCTTTCTGAGATAATTAAAGCTGAATAATGAATATTAGATGCAAATCTGTCACATCAGTGCTGTAACAGAACTTCATTGGGTTGGGCCTTAACAGTCAGGATAAGTTTTCCTGACATATCTCTGTTAAGTAACGTTGCCGGAGGACGTCTGAAGTAATTACAATTGATTCACTCAGGATAAGTGATGTCTGTATAAATCAAAGAGACGGGTGTGTATTCATGAGATACACATGCTTGTTACTGTAAATATTCGATGTGTATCTGATACGCCTCATTTGAATGCAGACTTTTTGTTTTGACCCTGTTGTAGGGGACGTGGCCACACAGGTTGCGCATTATACCTGTGCTAGGAACTCATCGCTTCTCTGAAAGCTGACCACTGAGGAGTTTGATGTTGTTTTGCTAATGCGTTGATGAGATCCAATTTCAAGCAGACTATGTCACCAAAACAAGGATCCTATGCAAAAAAAAAAAAAAAAGATATTAATAAGAAACAGAAATAAACAAACGTTTACTTTTGACACACAAAAGAAATGCAGACTGGATTTTTATATTTCCAAGTAATGTTTTTCCAAACTATGGACACAAAAAAGGTTTGAATTTTAAAAGCAACTGAATTCTTAATAATGAAATTACATAACATTTGTCATGATTTCGGAGGCAGGTGGATGTAAGTGCAAGCTTAACCTGTATTAAAATCCAAACTGTCAGGCAGAATTGTGGTCGAAAGCAGGCAAAAGTCAAATGATCAGAAAGGCAGAGCAATACAGGAAAAACAGGAATAAACATGAGAAAGCAGAAAGGTCAAAACCAAGAAAGCACTCAGGAAATAACACTGAGAGTTGTTAAGATGGGAAGACCTCGCCAAGAATGGGAATGATTGAGTTGTTTAAATACACAAAGTTCACTCAAGATAAACAGGAAACAGGTGTGTTAGTGTTTAGGGTGTTATGTGCATTGTAAAGTGCGGGCTGGGTTCGGGTCAGGGCGAGGAGCGGTGGCTCGTCGATCGGCAGTGGAACCGGATGTGACAACATTGTAATATATTACATCGAAATCCACACATCTGTATTTATGTGTTTTGAATGAAACTTATTTCAGAGATCAGAGTCAAGTTTTAAAATTCAAATCATTTTTTCAGTGTTCACAAAGTCAATAATTCAGGTTTCAGATATTCAGAAAACTGTATTCAGGTTGCTCCGAAACAAGCAAACCAAACAAGTCGGAAATTAGAGACTATGCACTGATTGGCTGGATACTGGTTCATTACATTCCAGACATGGTTTCTGAAATAATACACTACATGGCCAAAAGTATGTGCACCCCTGACCATCACACCCATACATGCTTCTTCCCCAAACTATTGCCATAAAGCTGGAAGCACACAATTGTATAGAATGTCTTTGTGTGCTGTAGCATTACAATTTCCCTTGACTGGAACTAGGAGACGCAAACCTGTTCCAGCATGACAATGCCCCTGTGCACAAAGCGAGCTCCATGAAGACATGGTGTGTTAAGTTTTGTGTAGAAGAACTCGAGTGTCCTGCACAGAGCCCTGACCTCAACCCCTTTGGGATGAACTGGAACACTGACTGAACCCCAGACCTCCTCACCAACATCAGCGCCTGACCTCACTAATGCTCTTGTAGCTGAATGAACACAAATCCACAGAGCCACACTCCAAAATCTAGTGGAAAGCTTCCCAGAAGAGTGAAGCTTATTATAACAGTAAAGGGGGATAAATCTGGAATAGGATGTTCAACAAGCACATATGGGTGTGATGGTCAGGTGTCCACCTACTTTTGGACATATAGTGTAAATCTCAATGCTTTTAACTCAATGGTGTTTAAACTTCTTTATTAAGAATTCAAAGGCTGTTAAAATTCAAACATTTTCATCTCTTCCTTCCATATAAAACAGCATTGCCTTTAACTACTCAGAGTACTTAAATCAGACCTAAGTCATGATTTTCATAGTCTCAGCCTCGGAAACTCCACCCATGGCTCATAGAACACTGTAATATCTTTTGTACACTTTTCTTGCAAGAAGCTTCAGAACCTGGCTCTGTGTACTTCTGTGTAAGCAAACTTTTGACCACAGTGAGACAGAGCAAGTTGGAGTCACTGGCCTGAAAAAAAGGTTGTTTGAAACAGCTAGTGGCCTCAGCATTCTTCAAGTGGAGACGATGTTCTGCTGGCTTCCACATGCAAAGGCTTCACTCGCTGTGTCATTCACATCACACATGACATCCATGAATATATACACTACACGATCAAGCCTCTAATTGGTTTAAGAAACATAAAAGACTCTAGCAAAAGTTAGAAGTCTGTCTTGCAAGACTATGACTTGTAACAAGTCATTGCAGTGGTAGCTCAGTGGTTAAGACATTGGACTACTGATCATGAAGGTCATGAGTTCAATCCCCAGCACCTCCAAGCTGCCACTGCTGGGCCCTTGAGCAAGGCCCTTAACCCTCAACTGCTCCGTTGTATAAAATGAGAGAAATGTAAGTTGCTCTGGATAAGGGTGTCTGCCAAATGCCATAAATGTAACAAGACTTGGACTCACTTATCTATGATTTAGAGACACAGACAGTGACTAGGACTTTGCTCTGATGTATAAATCAATAAATGATTGTTTACTTGGACTTGAAAGCAGCTGACTGGAAACTCCACTTGGACTTGAGGTTAAGTGCCCTTACCACAGCACTGCTTCTACTTCAGGCACTCCAGCCTGTAAATAATACTGAAAACAGTATTAGTTAGTAGAACTGGAGGACCTCACAGAGACTAATCTTAACTTCATTGACCTTCACTGAACACACAAGTTTGACTCACAGATTATTGAGGAAATGAACATGCCTTTATAACTCAGTGACCTCCTATGAGCCAAAATGCAGTTTTTTGGGCTTTTCACACTGGCTACAAAAATTTATTAATTTTACAAACACCGCTTATTACCATGAATTCCTGTAATCAAGTGCACCGTGCATTTCCCAGAGTGACTAGCACTGCTCACATATTTTGTGTTTTGATTTCATGTCATGTGTTTTAGTTTCTGTCCTGTCTCCATCCTGTCTTATTATTGGTTGGTTCCCGTAATGTGTGCACCTGTCCTGCGTTCAGTCCTCGATTAATGTTGTGATTTATACCCTCCTCGCAAAGTCCTGTCATGTTTTTGTCCCATTAAGTTTTTTTTCTGCATTTTCTGGTTCTGACCCTTGCGTGTGTATAGATTATGGATCATCCTCGTCTTGTACCATCTGACCCCAGCTATGGACTTGGACAATGATTCTTGGACTTCCCCCAGTGAATTTACAGACTTGCGTCCTGGGTTTAATAACTTGTACTTTACACTTATGACTTTTACTGGCTTTTGGCTATCTCTGTACACAAACATAACATAAAAAAAGGAAATTATTGAATAAATTTGTACACACTGTTAAAAAAAGAATGTAAACCACAAGTCTTCTTAATGAATAACAGCCATAAATTACCATTTGATGAAGAAAAAGCTAAATTTTTCATAATAACTGAACCCTAACAGCCATGCTGGCTATGTCAGGTTTTTTTTTTTTTGGTTAGACTATTCCCATAATTCTTCTATTCCACTAGCTCAAAGGTATTTAGGATTTATATCTGAGCCAGATGTGTAACATTAGATTTGAAATTCACTGTACAGCACTGCCAGGCATTGGCCCTCCAGAATCCAGGCAAACTCTGTCATCCTCACTGCACATATTGTTATTAAAAGTTGATAGTTTTTCATAGAGATTGCGTAAAAAGCACTGGAATCATGTGACTTTAGTAGAAAAAAAAAAGAGCCCTGAATAGCTTTTCTGTGATACTAGATTCCCCACAACTGGGTGATTCAAATCCAAACATGTTACTGATTGCATCACAATATGCTATGAGAAGTTGATGAACTCTTGCATGTTAATGATTCATCCATTAAAAATTAGTGTTATGTATCAATATAGCCTTGCATTGAAAGTGAAATTGACTAGCTGAACCGGCATTGTTTCAAACTGCAAAGGAAAGGAAAGAAAAGAAACGAAAAGAAAGTAGCAGTCTGAAAAAAAATCTAAACTGAGTGAAGATTTAAGGTTGTAAAAAAATGCAGCAGAAATGGTCACTCTGCATGACAGCTGTAATTATAACCTCTCAGCAACCACAAGCATCAATTCATCATGGTCTTGTGTTCAGTGTATGGATAGAGAGGCCTGAAACCCAAAAGATAACATGCCTGAGAAAAGCCACGGTGGATGTGATTGATGCTCTAATTTGTTTTCTGTGAAAAGTTGCAAGCTGGTCTTGTCTGAAAAATCTATCGTTGTGTACAGCATCGCAAAACAACTCCATTTGTTGCAAAGAGACACAGCAGGACTAACAGCTCTTACTGGCATGCCTGGCTTATCTGAAGCACATGCTTAATGCATCTAAAGCGTAATGGGAGACAACTGGGAGTCTCTTAACTCATCATTTATAAGTTGGGCCGAGTCAATGATATTGACTGGGCTGCATTCTACAGGCCGATCCATTAGTGTGTGTGTGTGTGTGTGTGTGTGTGTGTGTGTGTGTGTGTGTGTGGTCCCAAAAGATTGGAGCAAAAGGGCAGTGGTACACAGAGTGCTGTCCTCTCTCACTTCACAACAAGCCTCTAAACTAACAGTGTAATGTCACACATCAGACAGAGAAGAGAAGAGAAGAGAAGAGAAGAGAGAATTAGGAAGGCAGGAAGAAGACAAGAGCAGAGAAGACAGAAACAGATGAGAAGTGAAAAAAAGAGAAGCGAGGAAAAGATAACAGAAAATAAGAAAATAGAAGACGAGAACAGAAGACAAAACACAAAAGAGATGAGAAGACAGAAAAAGAGAAGAGAAAGGGGAATGAAGTGAAGTGAAAGAAAAGAACAGAAAACAAAAAGAAGAAATGAGAAAACATAGAAAGAGAAAACAAAGAGAACAGAAGAAAACAAAACAAAACAAAAGAGAAAAGAAGAGAAGCAAAGAAGAGAGTGAGAATGAAGAAGAATACGAATGTGTGTGTGTGAGAGAGAGAGAGACAGACAGAGAGACAGAGAGAGGAGGATGCATGTCTCTTTAAGACAACGTCCTGTTTCTAATTTACACTTCAGTACACCGCAGCACAGAAAGAGGTCACCATGAAGCAAAAAGAACAAAACAAGATGAGAAAAGAGAGACAGCGAGAGTGAGCAGACAGAGAGAATGAGATAGAGGGAGTGAGCAGACAGAGAGAATGAGATAGAGAGAGTGAGCAGACAGAGAGAATGAGATAGAGAGAGTGAGCAGACAGAGAGAATGAGATAGAGAGAGTGAGGCAGACAGAGTGACAGAGAGGGTGAGACAGACACAGAGAGAGAGAGAGAGTGAGACAGAGGGTGAGACAGACAGAGAGAGAATGAGACAGACAGACAGACAGATAGACTGAAAGAGACATAGAGAATGAGACAGACAGAAAGAGAGTGAGACAGAGGGTAAGACAGATATAGAGAATGAGACAGAGAGAGTGAGGCAGACAGAGTGACATAGAGGGTGAGCCAGTCAGAGAGAGACAGAGAGGGTGAGCCAGACAGAGAGAGACAGAGAGAGTGAGACAGAGAGAGAGAGTGAGACAGACAGAGAGAGAGAGAGTGAGACAGAGGGTGAGACAGACAGAGAGAGAATGAGACAGAGAGAATGAGACAGAGAGAGTGAGACAGAGAGTGTGAGACAGACAGAGAGTGAGACAGACAGACAGACAGACAGACTGAAAGAGACATAGAGAATGAGACAGACAGAAAGAGAGTGAGACAGAGGGTAAGAGAGATATAGAGAACGAGACAGAGAGAGTGAGACAGACAGAAAAATACAATTTGCACTGTAAACTGGGCCGCAACTCACCATCACACACACACACACACACACACACGCTTTTAAAAACTATTTTCAAAAGAAAATTTAAAAAACTGTTTTTAAAATTTGTATACATTTAAAATAAGTGAAAGCATTTGAATATTTATGAGTCTTTAACAGAGAGAGTGAACATCACCTGTCGTGACATGCTGCACTGAAAAGTGTCTCACTTCCTTAAGCAAAGAAATTGTTAAAATCATGAGCAAGTTTTATCAGTTTTAGCACAGGAATGTTTTATTGGCTCTATTTTGCATTTCTTAGTTAACCCGCAAACACAACACCCAGAGAGGTCGAGTCCCAAATGACTTCCTGTTTACTCCAACATTATCACCAAAAAACAAGCATTTATCACATGACATGCATCAGTGCTCTTCTAATATATCAAGCGACACAAGGGTCAATTAGCCAAAAAAAAAAAAAAGGGGGGGTAAAATTTGTTATATTACATATGGTAAAACATAACAGCTGGCGATGGGATCCTACGTTCTGCCCAAAGAAAAGGAGAGACTCCGAGGAGTGTGAATAATGTGAAAGTTTACCATTGTATTTCTTTACTTACATCAGACTAGAAAATCTAGCCAAAACATTTCGGAAACCTTGGAAACTTTAAATATGTAAATATTAAAAATATTTTAGACAGTGAAATGCATTCTGACAGCTCTAACAAACACACACGCCTAACAAATCAACACTATCCTAACAAACTTTCAACACACACACACACAAACACACACATACAAACACACACACAGTGTAAACTCCGTCTAGCATCACCACAGAAACCACCAGTTCCACTCAGCATAAGCAGTACCAAGCTCCACACACACGCCACACACACGCCACACACACGTCAGCCAGCCACCCGGACCACAGAGGCGGAGCTGCAGCTCAGGAACCGGCGGAGGACATGACCACAGTTAACACTCAACCAAGTGACCCACACACACACAACCTGTGATTACACAAGACCACACAACTAGAGCCGGACTTCGCCTTGGCCACACGAGAGCTGTATTTTGCACTAGTGTGTGTGTGTGTGTGTGTGTGTGTGGGGACAGTAATGATAGGGCTGGATGATATAACAATACTGATATAACGATACACTAACCTCATGATGCACAAGTTTTCTGTAAAGAGATGTTTATTTAACATTTATGGAAGGAGTCTCCAGTGTCAGCATTTCAGCAGTCAGAGGAAAAGCTGTAACAAACTTAATGTAATGTAATGTAATAAACTTTTCCGACATCTTCAGGACAGAGGAGTTTACACTTTGTCGTTTCTCAGTAAAATGACAAGCTATGTATTTTTTTTTTGTCTTATTACCTTCAAGAGAGAGAAAAAAAGAGGCTGGTGAGGAAACGACTGTTTATAGCTGCTATAACGTTAAGTAAGAATCAAGAACTAACTTGTTTCACAATGTTCCACAACATGAAATGTAACTATATATGAATGAAAAGTATGATATGCCATTAACAAATTATCATTAATAAAGAAAAATTGCTCCGAGGTGGTAACAGTAACTCTGCTTCATTACACCACCCCATCGCTGATTATTTTCATTTAACAGCATGACACAGAGTGTTTTATTCCTTACTTATCAGCAGTAAGGAATAAAGGTTTACGTACTGTGTCAGGCTTTTGAAAAAATATTTGCTTTTTCTTTCAACCATGTATTTGTTCAACTGAATATTTACAGGTTGTCCACCTTGTTTGGTGTCTCATTGCTACCAGCACACAAACCCATCATTGTACAGTACACAGACTTGCAGAAAGTTGCTCAGTGCTCATCACATCGATCACACTTCCTTTCCTCAGGAAATGGAATATCATTAACGGACTAATGGATACTTTCCTTGTGTTAGACTTTTTCAAAAATACATGTGGTTCCCTTTCATTAAACTGTCTTCTATGAGGAACTGGGCGATCTCAAAAGTTTCGCTGATAATGCCATTTCATTTATTGTGTTGACATTATTGAGGAAAATTCTGAAATACTGTGTATAAATACATTGCAGGTACATGGATGAATGTTCAGTGCAGATCATCAGAAGGCATCCGCCCAATCAGCTTCTTATTTTGGAGGATACGTCACATAGATCGTTCTCTCAGTATGCACAATGAACAGATAATTCTGTTCGCCGGACCGAGTTCAAGTTCCATAAAATGTTAACAAAAATAGGACCAAACTGTTACTCCAATTACGTAGAAGTATGTTTAGTGAATTGCTGGTCTTGTAGCTAACAGACACATTTGTGTTCATATTTGTGTTCTTGGTTTGCTAGCTTTCTGAAATCAGCTCAACGCTGTTTTAAGAGAGTCGCTGCACTGTTGTAAGAGAGACTTTTTTTCTGTGAAACTAGCAATAGGCTAACAAGGGATAGTCTGTCCTGCTGCCTGGTGCTGCACTGCTCACGCTGCTGGTTGATATATACACTATAACCAATTTGGTCTGCCATCTCTGTTATTATATAAAGAATGGAGATTTAGACATGTTTCTGAGCATTTTAGTTATTGTAGTTCATACTATAACCATTCAGAGGGTCTAATTTGCTAATAAGCAAAAAAAAAAAAAAAAAAGTTGTGTTTTATGACTGATATGAGAATCTTATGATATAAAGCCAGAAAGTACAAAGCCATAATTATTGGGTTAAGGAGCTGGAACTTGTTACAGTTAACAAGCTTATGAAATCATATGTAGCTAGTTTATGCAACTTGCAATAGTGAATAAACATGCGTCATGCTTATTGCACTCAGTGTTGCCAACTTTGAGACTTAATTTGATATGCCATGACTGAACGGCGTCAAACAAAATGCCTCCGGCCTCTCAGCCAATCAAAAACAAGGAGGCGGGACTAACACACCACTATCTTCCCTCCAAAAATGACATCCCACAAAACCATAATGCTATAGTGATCTGTTTATTCATTACAGCTTGAAAAAGAAATGTTATAATTATGTTATTATACTGTGACAATATTTTAGAAAAAAAAAGATGATACAGTAATGATTGATCATGCTGTTGCATTTTTGCCACATTGTTCAACTCTATGTAGTGGCAATCGATCATTTTTAAATAAATGAGAGATAATTGGGATAATATCGTAAGCTGTGATAAAAACTTTATGTTGGCACATGCTTACAGTGTGTGTGTTACCATGGTTACCCTGACTTATCAGTTATTGGTCACCGTCTCTCTGTCTGCTCGGCATGTTTCAACCAGACGTTTCAACGGCAGCCTTTCTGGAAATGTCCTGAAGCTGGAAGAGATTGAATATTAGCTGTTGGTGTTTTGGATCAGAGTGCTACCCCTCACAGCGCTGTGTGAGAGGGGGTGATGGGAGATCTCTTGTCACTGGGTGCTCTGTTTAGTCTGCCCCGATCCGCTTGGAAAAGACAAATCACACCAAAAACAAAGACACGACAGAGAGACAGAGAGAGAGGGGGAGAGGATAAGGGCAAGAATGGAAGATAAAGACCATCCTTCACATCCCTAGTAACCCTATCTCTACAGAAGCTACTCACACACACACACACACACACCCACACACACACCCACACACATATCCTGAGCTAATGTTTGGAGGACGATGATGCCAGGACACACATAAGAGACTGCTCCTAGGTTAGTAAAGTAGGTGTAAAGTGGGCCTTTTCTGTGAGTCCCAGTGAAGTGGGTGTGGCCTCTGTGTTTCAGACCCAGTGAAGGAGGCGTGGCTTCTCACTTTTTATCTGTACTTTTTTATTTGCACAATACTGAATCACACAGGGCTATACTGAAACAGCTTTGAATCCTTGGTGGTTTTATATTAATGTTTTTTCATACATCAGATTGTTAATCACGTATCAACACGTACATGTCGTCTCATCTAACACACTGAGCCAGTTCCTGGAAAAGGTCAGCATCCCTGCCAGGTACTTTACTTTCAGTTTTCCCGTTTGGAAAGAAAAGCTTCACACATTGGAATAAGTGGATCTGGGAGAAAGAGAAGGAGTAAAATAATGAGGCAAACAAAAGGTGCAGCTGAAGCAGGGGATAAGCTGCAGCATGCCAGAGTTACTCTAGCCGAGTCCAGACTTGTTTCCCAAAGCTGTTAATGCACACAAACATCTGCCAGTAAGGATTTTTTTTTACAGCACCAGACTTGAGGAATGCGTGTGGTAGGACTTGAATGATGGGAAAATGTTGTCACAGGAGCTAAAATTTCTACCTCTACCACAAGAGTCTGGTACAATTTGTCAATAAACGTTGTCTATTGTAGCCCATCACCAAAAACGCTTCAAACAAATCTCTTTTATACATTTTAAAGCCAAGATTCTGTAAACAATTTTCAATCCAGAGACTACGTCTTGCTCCGAAATGCTCATTGTGTCACCATGTTCAAAGATTGTTTTCTCACTTGAAACTGGTACACAGTTGTGTGTATACATAGAAATGCAGAGAGCCAACCATCAGATTACAACCTTCAAGATTCTGAAGCTTGTGGCCAGAAAAGTGTACAGAAGATGTACGTATCAGATGCTTTGTGAGCCATGGGCAGAGCATCTGAGGCTGAGACTAGTAACTAAAAACTTTTTTTTAAAGTCCATCAAATTCTTTCTTTCTTTCATTCTTTCAACGTTTTTTGTGGGTGTGTCACAGTTTACAAAGTGACATATAAAACAGAGGCACACTGGCTACTCTGGTGCGTAAGCACTGAGATCACACAGTATGTGGAGTAACATTACTGATGGCTTTAACTAGTGGTAGAGTGAATTTGAGTATTATGGGACATGTTTGCATTTATCTCCTGAGAAATACGTCAGCATCCGATCACATTATATATTCCTTAAATCCTGTGCTATATTCTCAATTATGTAAAGAATAAAACACTTAGGAGCAAGTGTTTTGTTCCTCTTGTACCAATTTCTTAAAACGTATTAATGAACGATACATTATATTTTTCTTTGTTTATAGTTATATCTAATGTTACATTTCATCACATTTAATTCTTCTTCTTTGCCAATGATTACAATATTTTAGTTTTTAAAGAACATTCTGAATCCTCCATGTTACAGCTTTACCTCTGACTGTTACAAAGTGCTAACACTGGAGACTCCTTCCATAAATGTTAAATCAGAAAACTTCACCACATCAGCAATCACACACATGTATTTAAATCTGTTTATGTGTAACAGCCACCATACAACAGGGAGCACATTATTATAAACCTGTGATTTACAGCTGCGTTATTGTCAGAGCTGCTGTTACAGAAAATTAATCAACACCTTCTTCCGTAGCGTAAATCCCTGTTTTTGCTTCAAGGAAACTGACAGAGGCAGATCCTGATGCTAAGAGGGAGAAAAGAGAAATAAAAACCAAGGAGGGAAGAAGAGGGAATGTACAGATTGAAGGCAGGAAGAGAAGCAGCAGTCTAGCCAACTTAATATGGTAGAGTTCTCTGAGAACTAAAGAACTTCAGCATTGTAAACACACACGAACAAGGGGCAGATGCATATTTGCAGCACTAGTCAGGTGTAGGTGTAGTGAGATAATTGCAAGTCTTGGGCACTTTCTTGATTACAGGAATCCTCTCACTTGCTGCAGGAACGAGACAATGCAGCTTCCTCTGCCCTCAGGTTCTCAAATCCTGACCCCCGACCTCCTTGCAGAATCACTAACATTCTCTCTCTCACATTCACACACACACACACACACACACACACACACACACAAGCCTCAGGTCGTGTCCTTGTTCAGACCTGTCTCCCTGTGAATCCATCAACCGCTTGAAATGGGATCTGATTCAGGACTAATCACTGAGTGTGTTTACTTGCACGATAATAATCCGATCATTATCTGATTTCAGCAGATTGTTCAAACTGGTATGTAAACAACACACTACAATACTTTAAATAGAATTAACGGATTTGAAGAAATCCGATGCAAGTACCCGGATTTTATCCCAAAAAAGCATGTCAGTCATGTCAATGTACACTCTTAATCTGCGGTTTAAACACGCTGTGAAGTCGTGCAAAGGGTCAACCACAGAGCCGTGAATGACAGGTTAGGACTAAAGAGGAAATGCAAGTTCAGAAAAGAAGATGTTAACAAACAAAGTTCTGATCAAATAAAGACTAATCAGAACAAGTAAACAGTTTGGAGCATATTAATACGGCTGATATGTCATTTGAATACTAATCAGTTTTTAATTAAATGATGGCTGTGTATTATGAATAAGTGTGCAATTAAACTGTTAAACTACTCCAATTTTCTTGTTTTTGGCTCTGGACAGAAAAGTTCTGTTTAACATGCTGAGTTTGTGTTGATGCCTGTGTTACCAGATCTGCATCACAAAAGCAGCCCAAACTGGACCAGCAGTATTAATGCTGTGTTTAAGGTGAAGTTGCAACTTGTAATTCCCCGCCTATAACCGGTAAAAGCCACCGAAAACGCTCACTGAACTTGTAGTCTTCTCAACTACCAGTTCCTTCCCTGTTTACAGAGTGACGTCAAATCAAGATGGCCGCTCCCACTGCGAACAGTGTAAAGTACTCCTTCTCTACTTTTAAATTAGTTTATAGTAGTATGGGCAGACACAGTACTTGGTTAAATCTATAACACTGATTATGCTAATCGCTGCTTTGAGGAGGCTGTCACTAATGCTAACCAGGTAGGTTGATGTTATTGTTACTTGCTATTGTCAGCTGGCTAGCTTGTTGCTAATGCTAGTCACTATTGTCCACTGTTGGTGCTGTGCTGCAATTTCAGTCCAACATGTTGCATGAATGTTTGAAGGTTACTATAGTAAAACCGAACTAATAGCTACTCAGGCCTGAAACTGTAAAAGTGCACTCAAATTAGCTTTTTATGAGCTTTACGTGCTCTCACAGAGCAAAAAAGACAGACTTCGTGGAGGTGTCCATGTTTTTTTTTTCCACTTTGCATGGCGAACATTCCGAGGTGGGAAAGACATTATTATAACTTGCACGTGACTACTTACAATGCACCACATAAATCAGAGTTGAATAAATTAGAACTGAATAGAATTTTTTTCTAGAGGAATCCGGACACTCGTTAAGCTCTGGAACATTTGCATCAAACAAAATGGAAATTATGTAAAAAAATAAAAAATAAAAAATTCTACACTTTTGTGGCACCTATTTGCAACAAACAATGCAAAATTTAAATAATGAAGGTCTTCATTTGACTAATGGTCTCATGTTATTATACATTTTTTCATAAATTAAAAATTAATAAATTAAAAAAAAAATTTTTGCTCTGGCAGTTCAAGTGTAGCTAGTGTAATTCTGCAGGAAAACCACACACCTGGCAACACTTTATAAAACACTAAGCAGCACGCATGGCACTGATTTACACCTAATTTTGAACCACACAAAACCAGGTGCAGATAATTTCCCAAAGTTTAGAACATCAAGTGGAATATGTAAAGGGGCCACACTTCCCATTTCTCCACCCTTTATTCAGTGACTTCTCACTTTTTGCACGATCCTCCCTCATAGGCATATTTATAAGGGGAAGAAGCGCACCTCATGCGCAGTGCTTAAATTGCGCGTTTAGGCTTGTATACCTAAATTATACCTAAAAACAGGTACAAACAGCTTTATACATCTGGCCTTGGGAATAATACGGTGTGTGTGTGTTACTGTTGTGAACCTATTCAAAGGGCAAGTAAGAGCAAATGTTTAAGGCACGTACAGAGATAATGATATGTTATCAATCTTGTTTGCAGCTTGTCACAGTTAGGCTAATATATCGCTTGAAAGAAATGATCGCAGACTTTAGCCTCAACTGCTTTTTGATTTTACTCTTTGAACTACTGATTATGGGTAAAGTACGGCAAACATGTTAACGTTCATAAAATGTCAAGAAGATGACACTGTGTACATGGGGATAGATGGAGTGGGCGGTGACGGTGTGACGCCTTACTGTACTGCCTCTCAGACATGTTTATAGGAAGAGGTGATGGTTTTTGCCTCACATTATTACCCGTGCTGATACGATAAACCGTGATACTCAACACAAAAAATAACAATTTGTGAGGAGGTTCTTGAGACATATTACAATCATATAATTTTGTTCTGACTACTTTCCTATAAAATCACATGCCAAAGTGTTTTATTCCTCTTATACAACAGCAATCTGATTATATATATATATATAAAATTAAAGAACAGTACGTCATATTTTTTATCCATTTATAGTTACATTTACTGTTGTGGAACATCCATGAAACAAGTTAGTTCCTGCTATCAGCTTGTCATGCTACTATAAAACCACAAAGCGTAATCTCCTCCGTACTTGCCATGTCAGAAATCTTGGACACTGGAGACTCCTTCCTTAAATGATAAATAAATGTTTCAGACAACATAAGATCAACCATTATATTAACAATCACACACGTTTATGTGGAACGTCTGCCGTACAAGTCCCTGTGTAAGTTGTTGCTCTAGAAACAATAATGTGTTAGGACAAGTGCATTCAACAGCACTGTGGAATAAGTGAAAGTTAATTACATAAGAGTCAAAGCCAAAGGTCGTGTTGATCACACTGGTCGAGTTGAGAGTAAGTGTGTAAGCAGACAGGCCTCAACTCTGACATGCTCAGACCTGCTTGTGACTCGTCGTCTTGCTCCTCACATGAATGAAAACATAAACTCTGGCACAGAGACACGCCTTGAAAACACACACACACACACACTTCGGTCACTTCCAGCATGCCAAGAGTTGGGATGTGTGTCTGGAATAAAATTCCACAAAAGAAAGGGTGAAGAATGCGAGAAGGGAAACGGAAGAGACATTTCCTTCAATCCAGTCTATTTCTGTGTCTGATAGCTGGGTTAGATGGAAGATAATCATTCTCCATATCAGGTCGCTCACTTCTCACCCTTTCTTACTCACTCTGTATCGTCTAGACCTGCCTCTTGGTAGTCTCCTGATGTTTCATCCGCTTCCTGCCATAATCTACTAAATCTACTTTAATGCAAACATCAGAGCCACATAAGCATTTAAAGGTGCAGTCAGTGATTTTTAAATAAGAACACTGTGTCTAATATTGGTTCAACTTTCTACTCATGTTCCAGCAGCTTCAGTAAAATATGTGCTCTGACATGAATCTTTGGGGCACCTGATGCTATAAATGGGAGACAAAAACCCATGAGTTGGACCACCTACATGCAACCAATCAGGACAAGGAGGAGATTCTACTCACCTGTCAACCATGTTGCCTGTGTATTCAGAAAGCTCTGCCTCTTGTACTAATTAAGGCCTTTTGCATGTGTTTTGGAGAAATATTTAACTATTTTGCTTCAGCTACCATCCACCAAAATTGCTGATTATACAACAGACCCAAAGCGACACCAGCACAAATCCGGATGTGAGCTTATTATCGTAATAAGCTCTGCTGAATTCTTGATTCGAATTGGACAGAAGGTTGCTCTAATTGGTCACAGGTTTATATAAGAGGACTTTCTGATTTATATGAGCTTTGCAGTTTCTCGGTAACATGACAAAAAAAGAGTTTTTTTTTAAATTATTACCTTCATTATAGATAGGAAAAAGAGAGGCTGGGGAAGAACTCTTTTCACAGACATTCTACATCATTAAAAGTGACAATAAGTGGATAAAAATTATGACTTAATTCTTTAATTAATAAAAATAAATGTAATCAGTAATGTAAGAGGAATGAAGTATAAGAAGTGGTATTGTAGTGGTCCTCTTCATGGACCTTGCAATTCATAGAATCTAGACATTGATAATTTGTACACTTTGAGTTTAGGAGACTTCGGTATGGGCTGTAAAGTTAAAATAAAATAAGTTGGTCCAGATAGCATGAGCTTCATCGGCACAGTGACCTCTGTGACCTCAGACCTGGGCATCACCTTTCAGGCTTGTCATGCGTTTGATTCCTTTCAAACCACAACAAATTTAAATGTCATGTTCCCAGTTACACACACACACACACACTCACACACACACACACACACAGATTCTGCCAAGCTAGAAAACGAGAGCCAGCGTGGGTGAGTGATCTTGGTATGTCCAAGGGCCTTCACATACAATGCACCTTGTTGTTCAGCGTTGTTCTCCGGAGGCCTGCGGCGCTTTTTACAAACACAGCAGGCATTTCTGAGACAGATCTGCATTCGGAGCCTCACTCGCTCCAGTTCTGCGGATTTATTAAAGGAGGATCGGAATGCCACGGTATGAATACACCATTCACAACCCACGCTAAACACCAAGAAGACAAATGAACTGTAACGAGCTACGGAACAGCCATGTTGGTTTGGATGCATAGTACTGTGAAACTAATTCTCATGGCTGAATGTTTTAGTTGACTGATTAAAATATTCAAGTCCTCTACACTGGGGTGCTAAATCCTGCTACAAGAAATCCTTAGGGCTTAGAGGAGATCCTGATTAGCTGGCTCAAGTGTGCTAGGTAAGCCCTGGACAGAATGATACATCCAGATGGGGTCATGGGTCAACTTGGTTATGATTAGATTCCATGGAAATGTTGCATTCTGGTATTCACGTCAGACACAGAAACTTTTTTATAGCATTGACCAAGTTCACACGTTGTGACACAATGCTGACATTTCTCAATACAGTGGAACTCATGGAAATTCAGTGTAATGTGTAAATACAGTGAAATATTCGTTATATGAAGTTTTAATTTATTTCCATGTAATTTGGGAGGGAAATGTTGATATTCCCAGTGGTTCTGTCTTATTTCCACTGTCAGTGTTTACACTGTCTAGATAAAAGACTTAACAGCTATGTGCTAGCTAAGTCAAATTATTTGCCTCAGTTATTAGCTTGCTTGTATGTTCAGCAGCCACATTCCCATGTTGTCTAGTTCTCACGACTTAACTCACTGAGAAACAACAGTTTTTAATGCACCGTTTCTAACTTCCTCTTGCTCCATACCCCAATTTCCCTTGGGGTAATTCCTGTGGCCATATTCAGGGATGTTGTAATACTTTATTGCTGCAAAAGCTACAAGATTAAAGTGGCTTTTAGCTAGACAACGTTTTCATGTATTGATGAAGGGTAATGCATCTTTATTATGTTTTTGTGATAATTAGATGGGTAGAAGGTTGATATGACAGTGTTACTGTGTCACTTGGGCAAGTGTGCTCCAATAAAAAAACAATTTGCAGGCTCCTTGCTGTACTGGAAGATGCCACTTGGGCACATTAGCCAGGTTTCCATCCAATTATTTTAGACAAATTTTAATATATTAACAAAATAAAATTTAATATATTAACAAAAACAGATTTGAATGATTTGCTTTTTTGACCAATACCAAGTAAAGCTGTTAAAAATGTTCTTCCTAAAAAAAAAAATAAAAAATTGGGCAATAGAAAATATATAAAAGAAGTAATATGCAACTTTTTATGTTACAATAAACTGTTAAAGTTATATGCATGACCAACTGTTTCTGATTTTGCCATAAAAATTCCCCCAAAACCAGAAAATGTAGCCAAAGGCAGCACATAACAGTTGAATGAAAATGAAAATAAAACACACATAAATATTAAAGATAATATTATTATATTATTAGATCTCAGATGTGGTCCCTGATGCAGATTAATGGCCATTTCCTTCACCATTACGTTAGACAGCAAATTTTCTCAGACAATTTTGTGTTTTCTCTGACAATTTTAAAATTAATAATAAATAATGTCCAGCTGGACTGTCCAATTTTTCATGCATTTTTACAGATGTGATGAAGACATGGACTTCAAGCATAGCTGCAAAACCTTTTTGCGTAGTTGTAGGTGTTTTGCAACATCCTTATCATAGCAGCACTATCCGGTGTCACCCAGCAGAGGATGGGTTCCTTTTGAGACTGGTGCCTCTCAAAGCTTCTTCCTCATGTCATCTCAGGGATTTTTGCCATCATTACCTCTCGCTTATCATTAAAGATAAATCTGAATCTATATCCAGATATCTGTGAAGCTGCTTTGTGACAGTGTCCATTGGTAAAAGTGCTGTACAACTAAAATGGAATTTAATTGAATTATTGCTGCATTTAAGAGTGCTTTAACACCTATTAGTCCCTTTGTCGAGTCCAAATCAGAGCAAAATGTATATTTTTGGTTTGTTTTTTTTCCCATAAATTATAAGATAATTGTATAAAAACAATTTAAAACATCTCGTCTGTCACATCCATCATTTATATTCACTCTTTGTTCTTTGGTCCAAATCTCTAGAGCACATGGCATTTCTGCAGCTCTACAGCTCTGTCCTTTGTCTCAGTATAGCAGCTCACATCTAAAAAAAAATGCTGCAGTCCAAAACCAAGGACCACACTGATTGGAAGATCACACTAGGGTTCCATTCAAACAAACTAAATGCTGCATATATGAAAGCACTGTACTTAGCCAGATTTTCATTCATTGGTCTATCAATACACTGTTCCGAGAGGGGAAGTTAAAAGCAGTATTGAAACTCAGAAGTGTGATTAAACCAGCTGTGATATAGGCTCTTGAAACCCACCTAAATGATTATTACGCAGTTAATACTATGAATTATTAAGTAATTACACTAACTAATGTAGTTATGAGCATGAGGAAGGTAAGTTTGGATGGATTCTTGGAGTTTAAGAGGTTTAACTGACTACAGGTCAACGTCACCAGAAGTTTGGCTTCTGACGTAACCGGTAGCTTAATTGACTATAAACAAAGAGGAAGTAATATAGCTGGACAAAAAGGGGAAAAAAGTGTGTGAGACACTTGACACAGTGGTATACCAGAAATGACCCTTTCCTTTATAACGTCAATGGTCATTTGTTCTTGATTCACTTCTTTATTTGACGTGATGATGAAGTCACCAACCTGCCTACAGACTGATATTCTGTAGGCAGGTTGGTGACTTCATCATCATGTGAATGATGAGCAGACAAATCTCCACCATACCATGTGACTGAGTCAAGATATCTGCTGAGCTGCAGGCATGATGGCACTACAGGGCATCAGTGAAAAATCACTACAGCTCTGATGAAGAGTCTGGATGGCAGCCAATCACCGCCTCAGCAAGGGTGTTTCTTTTCTACTGACAGACACTCAGTAGTGGTAGCGGTTGCTCAGTGGTTAAAACAGTGGCCTACTGACTGGAAGGTCATGAGTTCAAATCTCAGCACTGCCAAGCTGCTGGGCCCTTGAGCAAGACCCTTAACCCTCAACTGCTCAGTTTCATAAATGAAATAAATATAAGTCGCCCTCGATAAGGGTGTCTGCCAAATGCCATAAATGTGTGTGTAAAACAGTGTCCCCTCAAGCTAAGGGGCACGACAGACAGAATTTTATCATGTCTCTGTATCACTGCCAGGGAGCTCAGGGAACTTTGTTTGACAATGTGAACATTATACAGACCTGTTGGTCTGCCTGGACAGGTTCAGCTGGGCTTAACAAACAACACAATTATGGCCACATCTGTTTATTGCCTAACAAAGAATGTTCCTGTAAATTATTTACCCAAAATGTCTGTATTTTGGACCATTTCTTTTCCAATTTTGAGTTTTAAAAAAAAAAGCAGTGGAAAGAGGTTGCCTAGCTGCTACATACCATTTTCTCTGAATTGCTTATGTAAGCTCCAAAAAAAAAAAAAAAAAAAAAAAAAACATTTGGCCCAAAAACACACCCGGGATGCTAACATCAACTTTCAGCATCTAAACAATAACAAGCTTCGTGTTGTTCAACTTCCGCACTCGTTGTATTTTCCCTCTCAAGAACAACAGCTTTGATGGATACAGCTGAATGCAAAAGTTTGCACATCCTTGCTTCAAAAAGATCCCAATAAAATTAACCCAATGAAGCATCTTTTTTTTTGTTGCTAAGTTTGTTAAGTTTTACATTTGTTCCTTTATCATCACAAATAACAAAAATTATGATAAAGTTACTGTTCGTTTCATCCATTGCTGCTGGCAGCGATCTCCCTAAACACTTTGATATGTTCTTCTCCAGCTCAGTGAAATGTCAATATTTTCTGTTCGAACCCTTCTGAAAGCTGTATTCCTGATCACGGCAATCTGCTTTAGACTTTCCATGTGACTTATACCAAGGTAAACATGTGTTGTCTGTTTAAGGTAATTAAGCATCTAATAAGTGACTTTCAACTAAATTAACCAGAGAATGTCAGGATGCAAATTTCTGAGCTTGTTAAGAAAGATAACTGTTAGCTGCTGTTATATTTAGACTGTAGGTTTCAAACACGATTGAACAAATTCTGTTTTGTATGCTGTCAGAAAAAGAGTAATGAACTTGTCTGTCTTCCTTGTTTGTGGGGTGATATCGGTACCATCTGTACCTTTAATATGCATCTTTCACCTGGAAATGTGGCTATAATATATCTTTAAAAAAGTTTTAAGGTACATAATTGGACCACAACGACCTTTTAGAGTAAAGCTTTAAAGGTACATTACACGCATCCTAGGTAAAAGATACAAACTAAAGGTACAAAAGGTGTACCATGGAGGGTACCACCCCAGCAACAATGAATGGTACCAGCAAGTTTCGTACCATTTTTTAAAGAGTACAGGTAAACCGTTATGCTGATCTTGCCATTTTTTTGTTTGTTTGTTTGTTTGAACACCCAAAAACAAAGGGGTGCAAACTTTGATGTCCCAGGCCAATAATGCTCACTGTCAAGTGCAACTGCATTCTAAACAGCATGCCAAAGTGGTACGACCTACTTGGTTACCATAGTGACCAGGGATGGCGTATTATTGCGACATACTAATAAGTACACAAATATGCAGCGTGGGATTTTACCGCATTAACAGCAATTAGCATAAACAAACTTCCTACTTTGTCCTTGTTAAAAACAGCTCGTATGTAAGGGCTGTAAGGAGTTAACTGTGGTCAATTGCAGTATTATTGTCATATTATTTAGTACAAAATAAGGTTTTGGATTAACGAACTAGCCAATTTTCCATTAAGGAGAAAGTGAAGGATTTGCAGTTGTGTTGTGTAATTAAATTAAATTGGTATCTAACTGCCACAAATCTGGTCTGTCAAGAACTCATATTGTTATATTGTAGATAAACAGCTAAGCAACCCGGCATGGTTCTGCTTTAGAAAACAGTTCTGTAATGTAGCCTAATTGATACTGCTTGTTTTTTTTTTTCCTATTATGCAACATAAATAAGCACTGATCCTACCAGCAAGGACACACTGGACATGCAACCTCAGGAAGCAGTCGTTCTTACCCACAATCAGACACAAGATGTCCAAACCGACCAGCATCCTGGGGCTGGAGCTGTGAGCCCGGGTCACGGTTCGACTCTGACCGGTTCCGGCTTTCCCGTTCTCCCGCAGCGGCTCCGCGGCTTCACCGCACTCCGCCAACCGCCCCTGGATCTCCAGGTCTCGCTCCACGTCTCCACCGCCGCTGTTCACGGTAAACTTCTCCATATTGCTGCTTAATAGTTTAATAAACCAGATAGGCACTTTCCCTTCGTGTTCGGTTGCTTTTCCAGTCCAGCGTCCGCGCACATGAAGTTTTTGTCTTCCACAGGTATAAAAGTTTAGCTAGAGAGCTTTTCTGAAAGTGAAGCACTAGTGCGCAGGATATCGGGTCATGTTTACAGAGAAATCCTGCTTTAACCGAGCAGATTAATAAGTCACAGACACCGCAGCCGGAGCCAAGTCCCAAATCTGAAGCCAACAGGCACTTTCCGTGTACTTAGGGGGAAAAAATCTCGCCATCCTCATGCTGGATTAAACCCGGTCCAGGAGCTGTACAGGTCCAGTTCCAGACAGAGAAACCTCACGCTTTCTAAAACACTCCTCATTACAAAACACAGAACACACTCCTCAAACTACCTGAGTCACTGAACTCCATATGGGAGCTTTTTCCTCCCTCACAAGTAAACTCAAAGAGCGAGAAACTTTTCTAAGGCAGTGTGTTTTGATTTAGAGCATTATTCCTTCTACTCCTCCCTCCTTCTCTCTCTCTCTCTCTCTCACTCTCTCACTCTCCCTCCAGTTCAATTAAGTTGAATACAAATTAGCTTAAATAACAGTAATAATAATAACAACAACTTCAATACTTAGAACACAACTTTAATATCAGTAGTAACACTAACTGTATAAAAATTCAGCATTAATAATTCAGTGTTATAAATATATGAGGGGTGTGTGGTGTGAGCAGGGGTATATATATGTGGCTCATTTGTGGCATACGTATGTGGGTTGGCATGATTGAGGGGTGCCTGTGGTATGGGTGGTATATGATTGGGGGGGGGTATGAGTACAGGGTATGGGGGTGTGTGGTGTATGATTGGGGAGTATGGGTACTGAGTATTGTGGGTGGTGTATGATTGGGAGTATGAGTACAGGGTATGTGGGGTGTGTAGTGTGAGCAGGGGTATATATATGCGGCTCATTTGTGGCATACGTATGTGGGGTGTGATAGGTGGCATGATTGAGGGGTGCCTGTGGTATGGGTGGTGTATGATTGGGGGTATGAGTACAGAATATGGGGGTGTGTGGCGCATGATTGGGGCTATGAATACAGTGTATGGGGGTGGTGTATGATTAGGGGTATAAGTACAGGGTATGAGGGTTGTGTGGTGTATGTTAGGGGAAGATGGGTACAGGGTGTTGTGGGTGGTGTATGATTGGGAGTATGAGTACAGGGTATAGGGGTGTGTGGTGTATGATTGGGAGTATGAGTACAGGGTACTGGGGCTGGTGTATTATTGGGCAGTATGAGTACAGGGTACTGGGGGGTGCAGTGTGAGTGGTGAGTATGAGTACAGGGTATTGGGGGTGGTGTATGATTGGTGAGAATGAGTACAGGGTCTTGGGGGGTGGTGTATGATTGGGGAATATGAGTACAGGGTATGGGGAATGTATGATTGGTGAGTATGTGTACAGGGTATGTGGGATGTGTGGTGTATGATTGGTGAGTATGAGTACAGGGTATTGGGGGTATGGTGAGTATGAGTATAGGGTATTGGGGGTATGGTGTATTTAAAAAAAAAAGCTCTTTCTGGTGAGTTGAGTCAAGTGTTGGTTCACTGAAATTCCCATCACTTGGTTGTGACCCCCTTCCTCACCACCATCCCTGTAAAATACCCACCAATCACAAGCATTCCTAATAGCACATTGTTGTTATTTTACACAATTTAATTTTACATGTATTACTCATTCTTCTTAGGTTCGAGCACCTGTCAGATATAACTGTAGTAAAGTAATGCACATACATGTCTGTGTGTGGCTTGTTACAATGCTT
The DNA here is from genome assembly GCF_027358585.1 of Pangasianodon hypophthalmus. NCBI lineage: Eukaryota > Metazoa > Chordata > Actinopteri > Siluriformes > Pangasiidae > Pangasianodon > Pangasianodon hypophthalmus. Next base: position 3,697,125 of record NC_069732.1, read on the forward strand.
GTTATTATGAGTTATAGTATGTACTGTATTGGGGAGGCAAGAGTTATGAGGAAAAATGGACAGCATTTCAGGAGTAAATGATTCCCTTTACTTCATTACATTCAGCCATGTTTTTCTAGCTACATTTTATTTTTATTCGTTCAACTGATATTCTGCTTGTTTTGTTCACTAGAGAGTCTTTAGTTTATTCATTCCTCCATAGTTTGAAGGCAGATTGCAGACTACAGAACCCTGTCCTTGAGAAAACCAAAACGTTCCTCATTACAAGACCTCACATTGATATAGTGGTCAGTGGTTTGATTTGGGATTCTGACTCATGCTTTGGACATTGTGTTTGGTTAAATAATTTGCACAGCGCCCTCTGCAGGTCAGGTGTGTTTGTCTTACAGCTTGTGGAGCTTGTACTATAAGGTTTGGTAATGTTAAACATAAATAACACTTTTCAGTGAACAGGAATTGAACATTACCTTAAAATATGTACAATGAAAACCATCAAATCTGCGCATATACATGAAGCATTAAGATGCTTTCAAATAAAATAATAGGGCTCAGTGGCTGCAGAACCCTTTTTTTCCCTTGACATTTCTATAGTTCTATATAGCTTTTTTATTGTTCATACAGTTGCATATTACTCTTAAGTCTATAGTTGTCTAGACAGTTGTCTATTATAATGTTAATGATGTTATTATGACAATAAATAGTGTTTGAATGGCATTATATAACTAGTTAGCATTAATCTTATGTCATAGTTGTTGTTTTTTTTTGTCTTTTATCAGATTAATTTAGCTAGACAATAACCACAAAACCACTGGTTTCATGCCATTCAGGAATGTGATGGTACTAGTTTCCCACTGATCCATGGACTGAGCCATGGACTATTAAGAAACCCACCAATACATTTTGTATCTACAGTATTTCAGGACATATACAGTGGATATAAAAAGTCTACACACCCCTGTTAAAATTTCAGGTTTTGTAAAAAGGTGATGTAAAAAGTTAATCCAAAACAAATCATGTCAGATCAACAAAATTTAAGTGAAAAAAACTCTGAAATGTTTTAGGAGAAAACAAACTTACAATAGCCTGGTTGCATAAGTGTGCACACCCCTTAACTAATACTTTGTTAAAGCTCCTTTTGCATAAAATGCGGCATTCAGTCTTTTTGGGTAAGAGTCCACCGACTCTTACGTCTTGATTTGGCACTCTTGATTTTTACTGCACTCTTCCTTTCAAAAATGCTTCAGATCTATCAAACTGTGAGGAAATCTCCTGTGCACAGCCCTCTTCAAGTCATTCCACAGATTTTTGATAGGATTTATATCTGGGCTCTGACTGGGCCATTACAAAATTTTGATCTTCTTCTTCTGAGTCTATTACTTTGTTGACATGGATTTGTGCTTTGGGTCATTATCATGCTGGAAGGTAATTTTTTTTCATCTTGTTTTTGCACAAAAATATCTGTTGGAATTATGCCCAAAAGGTTATACCTTGGTCTCCTCAGACCATAAAACATTTTGCCATATGCTTTTGGCAAAATTTAGGCAGACTTGGATGTTTTGTTCTTGTTGTTTTTGTGAGAAAGGGCTTCTGTCTAGCCACCCTACCCCAAATCCCCGACATGTGAAGAATATGACAGCTTGTTGTCAAATGCATGGAGTCACCAGTACTTACCAGATATTCCTGTAGCTCTTTAAATATTGTCACAGGCCTCTTGGCAGCCTCCCTAATAGGCTTTTGTCTTGTTGTCTTGTTCTTTTGCCAGTTTTGGAGGGGTTTCTTATTCTGTTCTTGGTAATGATACCTTTAAACAATGTTCCTTTGGATCCCATACAAATGGCTTCAGCAGTCAGATGAAACCAAGATGACGTCAAGAAAATTCCACACAGACAGCTGATCTTTATTTGGGGTTAATCACTTCACTGATGACAGATGTATGATAATTACTTTTGTACATGAGTTTGAATGTGATTGGTTAATTCTATTATTACACCCATTATAAAAGGGTGTGCACATTTATGCAACCCTAAGTTGTTTTTCTTTTCTTTTTTTTCTTTTTTTTTTTTTTTTTACTAAAACTAAAACTATTTATTTTTAGCTTGAATTTTGTTGGTTGTTTTATCACATTCTGTACATCACAAAAACCTGCAATTGTAATAGGGGTGTGTAGACCTTTATATCCCCTGTATATGTCACAGACACACACATGCTTTTCTTTAAGACGATAAGTGGAAACAGCATAGAGCCACCGTTTGTTCCTTTGTTAATTTGTCACCAGTCTGTATATATACCAGTACACCCCACCTCCACACAAGCACTTATAAATAAAGCATTAAATGCAATAGTTAGAGATATTTTACAATAATATTTATAGTGCAGAGGTCCAAGTTCTCTGGTTCGATTCTAAGCTAGGGTTAGTGTCTGTAAAGAGGTTTGCTGTTTCTCCACGTGTCTGTGTGGGCGTCTTCCGGGTTCTCTGCTTTCCTTCCATCTTCTAAAGCATTTTTTTTTTAAATGATGTTCCTTACATTACAATCATTACTCTGTTCAAAAGTTATGTTCAAAAGTGCACACTGATTACACTGATACATTTAAAAAAATGTAATTTAAAATTTCAAAATACAGTACCCTATATTTAACTTACGTTAAAATATCATCTGTAGTAGAGTTTAACCTGTAATGAGGAGTTCAAAGGAATAGTTTTGTGAAATATTTAATTTATATAATATAATTCCCACACACCCGAAGTCAGGACATGTTTTGTACCTTACAGCTTTAGCTTCTTTTCTGTAAATACATGTCATAATACTATCCTCATACTAACACACTTGCTTCAAATGACATCATTAAGGTGCATAGTCTTATTTTTCAATAAATGATTTTAATATAATAGCAGGGATGGTCTTTAAGGTTACATTTTTTTTTAGCTTAAACCCATTCATGAAAAAAAACCAAAACTTTTTTCTGTGTCTATGCCTGAAAGAGTTAAATATTTCCTGGATATAAAAAACATTTGTTTATTTAGTCCCATGGTTCTCAGGAGGTCCATAAAACATAGCCAGTAGGTCTGTCATTTTCTCTCTTTTTTTTTCTTTTTTTTTCTTTTACAGTGGTACAAAATCACAACAATTAAAATTATTGTCAGTAGTGGAAAATGTAAAAACAAACAAACAAACAAACAAAAAAACTTACTGACATCAGTAATGTACTAGAGTAAAAGTAAAAATAGTGATCAAGAAAATTACTCAAGCAAGAGTAAGCAAGACATACTAAATAAACTAACTACTTGAGTAATTACTTTACAAGGTACTTTTTTATGTCTACAACTGACACAACTAATCTGAAAATGTTCTATTTTGTTATACTGTTCCTATGCTAAATAACCAAGTTTGCTATGCTGAAGTGAACCTCCATCATCAAAAGTAGACAGTATAAAGAAAGGTAGCATTAGCTGGCTAGCTAGCTTTAGCCAAATGGGTTGGGTTTTCAGTAGTTAGATTCCTTAGCTGGCTAGCTAGCTAGTTAGCTCAAGACATCTGACAAGTTGGGCCAGGGACGCTTGTCTATCTCCGCTGTCTCATACATTGCTGCTTCTAATTAAAGCATCTGGCACCTGAAGTGTAGACTTTTGGCAGGAAACTGCTTTATTTTAATTGGCTCTTGGAATTGAGTTATTTAAAATGTGCACATATTGTCTTTTAATTGCCTTAAAGTCTTCCAGGTTTAAAACTGATTCATCCTTTTATTGTGAAACGGGGATCAAAAAGATAAAAAATATTTTATTTTTAAAAACTCAAGTAAAATTAAAATGACCATGATTTAATTATATTCAAAAAAGGACTGTTTCAGTGAATCATGTACTCAAGTACTGTAACGAATGTAATGTAGTTGTCACCCCTGGGGATTACACCAAAAAAAAAAAAATGTCAAGTGGAATAATAACAATTTTAATAAAAAATGGATTGTATGTTGTATATTAGAAAAGCTTAGAAACATTAGAAATCTATCCATCCGTTCTCTGTTCCGCTTATCTCTGTAACCCGGAGCCTATCCCAGGGGACCCGGGGCACAAGGCGGGGGAAAACCCAGATGGGTGTAAACCCATCGCAGGGTACAATTTGGAAATGCCAATCAGCCTACAACACATGTCTTTGGACTGGGGGAGGAAACTGGAATACCCAGAAAAAACCCCAAAACACATGGAGAATATGCAAACTCCACACACTCCAACCCGGATGTGCGAGGCAACCACTAAGCACCATTAGAAATAAAAAGTTTTTATTTCTTGTTTTTAAATAACTAAACTATTATTATATACATTTAAAATAATGTTCTTTATTTTTAATAGGTTGTTAAATAAGTCTGTACTGAGGAAGTTCATGTTTATATATATATATATATATATATATAGTTAAAGGGTTCCCTCACTGTAAAAAGTTTGAGACCCCCTGATTTATACAACTGTTTACTGATTGTTTTGTTTGTTTGTTTGTTTGTTTTTTTAAGTGTTCATCTTGCTTTACATTCATTAATGAGTAATGAGTATTTACATTATTACACTCAAAATATTAGTGGCATTTATTTTCAAGCGTATCCTTGTGAGAGGCTGTTCTGCAGCCGGTTTCAGTGTTGAAATCAGAAGTGTTCCATGTGGTTTACTTGGGTTTGTTGTTATTAGGGTGGTTTGTGCGACTAACAGCTGGCGACTGCCTGTGAAGTTTATTTTCATATCAGATATTTCCTGTCACACGCACCAGCTTACATTATGGCCTGTAGATGGAGACAAACGCTGTTTATGTCTGCAACGCAGGGTTTGGGCTCCAGCGCTGACACTAAAGGCTGAAGGGGAGTAAGTAAAAGTGAAAATGAGTTTAACTCAAACAGGACCATTTTTACCAACCTTGTATTTCTCTGGGTGTATTGAGGGAGTGTGTAATATGTTCCGTAAAACCACAATCACAGCACATGTTAGGGCATGCGCCAATGTTAAAAAAATATGGGCATGCCCCAATGTTAAAAAAATATGGGCATGCCCCAGTGCTCCCATGCTCCAATTAGCCACCAGTACGAGGATGACATAGAATTGCGCCAAACTCATGGGAGAGCCACAAAAAGGGGTAATGATGAAGCCTAAATGAAACATGAAATGAAAAAAACAGTATCCTTATTACCTCAAACTCACATGGCGTGCCAAATTGATTATGTAAACAGTAATGTCATAATGTTCTTTAATTGCAAGTCTACTGCTAAAGGATCTTCATCATATAATCAGACGTGGAAAACACAGTACTGCAGTCTGATATAGAATTCAGTCAAGATTTTGGGATCATTTCGTCCAGTGTGACAAGTAAAACCAGCTTAAGGGAAGTTACGTGAATATCATTTCATTATCATCATATCATCAAAAAATATCATTTACCAAACAATCCAGTACAGTCTATACTAACACAACAATTGTTTTGTGTGCAGCCAGTTATAATGTTAGGAAGGTATTTACAAAGTTTACAAATGTTGAGTGAAAAAGTTTGCATCCCCACAGGTTTCTTAAATAGTGAAAAAATTTATCTCTATTTTACAGTTTATCCATAAAGAATTCCATGTTTGCTTAATGTTTTCCTATTAAAAATGATTAAATATTACAGCAGCATTCTGTTAACTTCAGCATCTCTGTTCACATACTCTACTTAATATTTATATACATTTGTTGATTAATGCCATATTTACTTTTTTCAATTTTTTCATTTGGTCATCTTCAGTGAGTGCTTTATCCTTGTGGATTCCTGTTCTTTATCATGGTGGATTAGGAGCCTATGCCAGGCACACTGGGCGTGAGGCAGGAATACACCCTGGATGGCACATTAGTCCATCGCAGGGCACCATGCACATACACAATCACACAGATTCACACTTATGAGTAGATTAGCATAGCCAATCCACCTACTGGCATGTTTATGAAAGGTGGAAGGAAACCAGAGCACCCAAAGGAAACCCACAAGGACACTGGAGAAAGATGCAAAGCTCTGCACACAGGAACCCGAGGTCAGGATCAAACAATGCTACCTGCCCCATATTTACTCTTTAACTCATATTTATAAAAACAGGCCAATACACTTCGTCAGATATAATTAGTAATAGTAATAATATAATAATAATGGTGACACTCACTCTGAACATGCTCAGTCGCATCCTCTTCATCTGCCCGCAAAAGAACACCAACTTAGTCATGGCTCTGAAAATGTAATGTCAAAAGACAGATTTTGAGGTATGAAAGTAATTTTCCGCACCTGGAGAACATTTTGAATTAGATGTGCATTTTTATTTTATTATTATTATTATTATTATTATTTTATTTATTTAATTTTTTTTTTTTGCAGAAGAACCCAAAACAGGCTAGTTGACTCTCTGTTAGTTGGCAATGCTAAGCTAATTAGCAAGCCTATCATATTTTGAGATCATTGACAGTGTGGTGTTATTCGTAAGTGTTTATATAACAGTGTTTAGTTTATTTAACAAAGCACTAAATAGATTCCACTTACTTGAAAAATAGTTTAATTCCTGGAAAACATCATGGCAAAAGATGAAGGCCTAAATAACAATTGTGTGGTCTCACTAACAAATACTCATGACAACAAACAACAAAAAAACAACAGATTTCAATATGTAGTCATTTTTTCCCCCAAAAAGTAAACCGAAATTCAGAAACCAGGTAGTAAAAATAAGTACACCTTATACTTCCACAATCATTAAGAGAGCAATTAGCAGACAGGTGTGAAATGCACAAGATTAGTTAATCATCAAGAAGTGTGATTATAAAAGCAGTTTGGTGTTCTGGAGCACTGAGTTGTGTGTATACATCATGCCAAGAAGAAAGGACATCAGCCATGACCTCAGTGAAGCAACTGTTACTGGAAGGGTTATAAGGCCATCTCCAAATTCAGTCAAGGTCAGACTGTTTAATGCTCAGGGATATATAAAAAAACCCAAGAGCTACATCATGTGACCTACAGGCCTCTGTAAACACATAAAATTTTTATGACAGCACAATCAGAAAAAGTCTGAACAAGTATGTCTTTCATGGTAGGCTAGGAAAAAGGCTCTTCTCTCCAAAAATAATATGGCAGCACAACTTAGGTTTGAAAAATGGAACCGGAACAAACCACAAAAGCTCTGGAACAATATCCTTTGGACTGATAGGACCAAGGTAGAGATGTTTGGGTATCACCACAAACACCTCAGACAGTACCAACTGTCAAGCCTATTGGTGGAGGGGGTGATGATTTGGGCTTGTTTTGCAGCTACAGGGCCTGAGAAGCTTGCAGCTATTGAGACCACGATGAACTCCACTTTATAACAGAAGACATTCTTGAGACAAATGTGAGGCCATCTGTCCAGCAGCTTAAACTGGGCCGAAATTGGGTCATGCAACAGGACAATGATCCCAAGCACACCAGCAAATCAACATCTGAATGGCCAAAGAAGATAAAAATCAAGGTGATGGAATTGTCATGTCAAAGTCCAGACCTCAACCCCACTGAGATGCTGTGGTGGGATCTTAAGAGAGTTGTGCATAAATGAATGCCCTCAAACATTAATGAACTGAAGCTTATGTTATAAAGAAGAGTGGGCCAAAATTTCTTTAAAACGATATGAGAGACTGATAAACTCCTACAGAAAAATTTTACTTCAAGTTATTGTTGCTAAAGGTGGTTCTACATGATACTGAATTATAAAGTGTACTTATTTTTTCCGCACCTGGTTTCTGAATGTTGATTTACTTTTTTGGGAAAAATGACTACATATTTAAATCTGTTGTGGTTTTTTTGTTGTCACCAGAGGTTATTTCTGTTTGTTTATAGAAGTTGGTGAGGAACACACAATTGTTATTTAGACCCTGATAAATAAAAAACATAGAACTGAAAGAGGGTGTACTTTCTTTTCCCATGACTGTATATAGCTACTACTAATAAAAAAATGTGCTGGACAGTTCACACCCACAAGTGACAACACTACACTAAACAGAGCTAATGTGTCACTTTACGTTATTACATTATCATTTGATTATTACATTTGTGAATGCATCATTTCTAAGCATTAAAACTGACAGAGTGTATTATGGGTAACACCTCAGTCATCAAGTACTAAAAAAAATACAAGTCTTGTTAGAACAACCTGTCCCACAGTGTATATGACAGTAGAGTCTTGGCACAGAGCACATAATCCTTTGCGAGTCTTCAACTCGGTCCTCAGTGACTTATCGGTCTTATCTACAAACTACAACGTCAGATTCCACTGGTTTGTTTCTTCAGTGAAATTAGGTCGAGGTGTGTGGGCCTGAAACACAACACCTGTAACCACCACAAGAGGGGAAAAAAAAACAGTCTCAGCAGGACATTAGTCCTCACCCACATGTACTAACAACAAGACAACTTTTACCCCAGGAAATCCCCAGTGGACTTGTTGCGTATATAAAACCACAGACAGGTGCTAGAATTATTTATCTGGAAAATGGTGATGTTTACGTCTTATGGTCGTATCAAACACATAAAAACTGTGTGGTTAGTGGAGCCTGGCAGAACATCCTCCAATCTAATTTTTGTCATTTGTATTTCATAGGCTATTCTGTTTTTTTGCATTTTCGAAATACAGACAATACTTTATGTGGTGATATTATCAAGTAAACTGACACTCCAGGAAGTCTGACTGACTCATCAGAGAGGAAATAGAGCATGTTACAAATAAAAAAAAATAAAAAATTACTGGATATTACTGGATGTTTAATAAGTGTTTAAGACATTTCACACAGTACTTCATGTCTTTTATTTTTCTTCATTATTTATTTTTCACTATATAGCGAGCCTGATGCTAGCTAAGGAGTAGGATGCTAGCCAGCAAGCAAAGTTGCTGTGATCCTGTAGCCATGTTGAGCTCTCACCAACACATGAAAAAAAAAGCAGGTAATATTGGTAATATTTCCAAATTCTTTATAACATGGCAAACTGCAGGGTTTTTTTGGGTTTTTAGTATGATGTACTGTTCATTAATAAGTGAATAATTTGTAATTATAGGTCATTTGCTGTAGTATAAGAGGAATAAACCATTTTGGGATGCGCTGTTCAAGGAAACTAATCATTTTGAGGGGGTAACAGTAACTCATGTCTCGAAAGAGTTTTATTCTTACTTATTTGTCAGCTGTAGTTACTGTGATGCATAGAGTATTTCCTATTAAAATATATTTTGATGTATTTTTGCCCATCCCTGCCTGAACACTTTTGGATACTACAGTGGTTAGATGGAACAGTGGAAAGTGTGTAGGCGAGAGAAGAAATACCTGCCGCTGCCCTTTCCAGCCTACAGCACTAACTTTCCCCTGACCGCTCTTGATGTGCAATATACATTCCTGTTTTCTGAAGTTGGTGGTTTCTTTAATCCTTGAATTTCCACATTCCTGAAGACCTCTTCCCATAAAAAAGCAGATCTGTACATTTATTTATAGATATACTTATTTTCCCAGTTCCACTCTTTTGCCATCTGAAGAAAAACTTTGTACAGTTCTTTTTATTTTTGGATGTTTGCTTATTTAACATGACAATGGTAGCTTAACCATTAACCTTATATTCTAGCAACCAGAAGATTGACCCAAACCACACTTTAAAGCATGGCATATTATTTCCATTTAGTTTTACAGAGGCATGATGAAGTTTGTAAAGCAGCTGCTTTTCATATTGTTGTTGTGAAACTTTCCCAGGCAGACCACAGCAAGCCACAATGCCACAAAGATATGACATGTTCTGACATGTTATTACAATAAATACAGAAAGAATTATGCAGCATTTGTGAATCAGAAAAATTAGTATACAAAATATTGAGATGTCAGTGGGTTTCTCGGGTGGAATGCGAAAAATAATTTTTCATTAATGACTCAAGATCTCATCTGTCACACGTCGAGTGTATTATGAGAAGCTTTATCAGCACAGGATGGAAAATCAGAGGAAGGAAATGATTAATAAGGAAGGAGATGTGATGATTATGTTTCTTCCACCTTCGCTACCGGGATTATTGTAAAAATTAGTTCCTGACCTACAAGTGAATCAAGTGCATCAATGTCCCTTCAAGTCGTAATTTGGAAGCTTAAGAAATCCTTTTAATAGCCAGGTATCTCACTTCTTACTCACCTTTACGCTTTCACCATGGTGGATGACAGAATGGATTCTGTGGTCAACTGTAGGCAATTCTCTACAACTTGTTTTTAGTCATCACTAACTGGGTCACAAAGTTGATTAGGTATACATCTCTGACGTATTCCTAACTATTTAGGAAAGTTAGGAAGTTATCACAATAGATCAGACACTTTAAAAAGCTATGATAGCAGCTAGATAGCGGTGCTCTTGACAGTAAGGGCTTCATATATGACTTTGCATCTAATGAGCACATGAAAGCAGCATAAGTTTAAACACATTGGAAACACTATTGACACAGTTATTACCTTGATATATCTATTTCATTCTTTATCTGTCTACTACATTTTTGATGACTCAATCTAATGGCACACTGAGCCTCCAATATGCTACCAAAAAAATTGTAAAGAAAACAGATGTCATCAGTTAGGTCTGGCCATCATCAGTCAGTGACCAGCCAACAACCAAAACAAACTAAACAAAAACAATGTATTGTCCTGTTCTCAAGCGGAATCCTTGCACCTAAGAGAAAGGGAAAACAGAAATGGCCAAAAATAAAAGAAAAGAAAAGAAAAGAAAGATTGTTTCAAATGATTTTGATCACTTCTAGAAAACCAATTTGTCTGTAGACTGCCCACCTTTTCAGAGTTAACGTATGACACGCCTACAACACTGTTCTGTGAAATTGTTGTAATGCAGCATGTTTCCACCGTGTTATGTCTGCATCGCTCTTCCTCTGTGTAACTTCTGACATCGTTGAGAGGGCCTGTCCCTCTATTGTGGGAAGGCATTTCTCTCTTTTTTTTCTCTGTGCTCCCCTTCACTTTCATTACCTTTGCTCAGGAGGGAAAGTACATTAGAGCTCACCTCCTGGACACCACAAAAAAAAAGAGGAACTTGCAGCACTCAAACACACTCTTTATTTTACCCTCACACACAAAAACCTAGCAGCAGCACAGGAAACAAAACTCAGCCCAGAGTTTCTCTGCAAAACAGAGCTGAAGTCTGACTCACACTTCTCTTCATTCCTGACATCACTCAACTGCGTGTCGTTAGCTTCTCGCTGCCTGGGCTATGTGTGAATCTGGAAAGAAGTGTTATGAAGGGGAAAGCTGCGGAGCACGTGTGGATCAGCTGAAGAGACTCATCTGGATGCTGATGATCTGGGTCTCTATCCTTTCCCTGGGCCTGGGAGCCTCCATCACTCTCCACATCATCCTCCGGCAGGGATCCAACACAATGGTACAGTTATATTCTTCTACCCCTACTGATTACAGTATTATCAGTATGACAAGTTGAAAATGATGAAATCAGGCAAGTGGAATCTGTGATTCTAGCAGCATTTAATGGATCAGTATTATCGGTATTAATTAAGAATAGAACCTGCAAGTCAGTTACCAAATGTTAATGAAAATTTAATAAATATTTGTCCTTTAGTGATGGTCACTGGCTTATTTTTTATAACAAAAAGGCAAATTGAAATAATTGGTATTTGATTCTTGATAGGCTGTACAAGTTGCCAGTAATGAAGTGGCACGAGAGCAACGATACAGCACAAAGAGAAACTGTGTGACAGAGGAAACACATGTATTAACGTAAGATTGCGCAACATGTTATGTGCAAGCAGGAAGCATAGATCAGCACATTTATAACCCGGTGCATTTTTAAAGGTTTGGACCAAATGAACTGCAGAACTGAACAGATTCTTTACAAGTGTAAAAAATAAATAAATAAAATTCATGTGATTGATTGCTGAACTGATTTCAAGGTCATTTCTAAAGAAAAATTGTCTAGGCCTGGTTTTGGATTAGTTTAAATGTCCAAACGATAAACAGTCAACCCCTTTTTACATAATTATATGAATTATTGCACTGTTGGTAACAGAACTGAACAGTGTCCTGCAGCTCCATACCTTACTGATTTATTTAAAGTTAAGTTATGAAGAAATGTTTCATAAACTCCTGACAGCTTCTTTGGTGGTTAAACTCAGTAGTAACACCGACTTGAAATACAAAGCTTTTTCCTGGAGCTTGAAAAGAAGTGTACTTGAAGTGTACTTTGAAACCATGCCTTTCACATTTGTGGAAAAAAAAGAGAGAGACAACTTGTGAAAGGACAGACACTATAAATTCATAGTGAGTTTCATATGTTCATACATTTTGGATAGTTGGTGCCTAGTTGTGCTTAGGTTCAGATTGAAACCTGATGAACTATAGCTATTATAATTTATTTATGTAGAGCTCTGTAAATTATGTTGAATTACCTTTGTCTTATAGCTTACACTACATCAGCACGTCTCTTAAGTATAAACCCAGCACAACACCATCTGATCCACCAACATGTTACATTCAGTGTTAAATAAAGCTGTTATTTATGTATCACTACAACTACAGCCAGTACAGGCATGTGAGGTGCAACAGAACCAACCCTCCAACAGCGTAACTGGGAAAGATAGAGCATGATTCATCTGTAATGTAGTCATTTTCAGCCAGCAATGCAAATAACCACAGAGATAAGACATGGTATGTTATTCTGCTATGACACAGGGATTCTTTTTAATTTACTGTGTATCAGTCACGCAACTTTATTCCACAGTTTATTTTGCTCATTCCAAACTCCACCCTGAAGTACATTAGATCTGTTTGTGATGTTGTTAGTGATTCCTATGCTATGCTTTGTTGGTTGTTGCTGCATTTTCATTATTGGTGTAAGTGGTAAGCCAAAAAAAAAAAAAAAAAACCTCAGAATTTAATCCTGAAATAAACCTTTTGATTTATTTCATATACACCGATCAGCCATAACATTAAATCCACTGACAGGTAAAGTGAATATCATCGATTATCAAGGGCCAAACTGTGATGGCTAGACAACTGGATCAGAGCATCTCCAAAACAACAGGTTCCCAGTATGCAGTGGTTAGTACCTACCAAAAGTGGTACAAGGTGAACCGGCGACAGGGTCATGGGCGCCCAAGGCTCACTGATGCATGTGGGAAGCGAAGGCTAGCCCGTCAGGAGAGCTACTGTAGCAGAAATTGCTGAAAAAGTTAATGCTGGCTCTGATAGAAAGGTGTCAGAACACAGTGCATCTCAGCTTGCTGTGTATGGGGCTGTGTAGCCGCAGACCGGTCAGAGTGCCCATACTGACCTCTGTCCGCCACCGAAAGCGCCTACAATGGGCATGTGAGCATCAGAACTGGACCATGGAGCATTGAAAGAAGGAGGCCTGGTCTGATGAATCAGTTTTTTTTTGTTTTTTTTTTTTTAACATCAAACATCATGTGGACAGCCAGGGGCATGTGTGTCACTTACCTGGGGAAGAGATAGTCAAGTTGTTGACTTGGCCTCCGAATTCCCCAGATCTCAATCCGATCAAGCATGTGTTGGATGTGCTGGACAAAAAAGTCCGATCCAGGCAGGCCCCACCTCGCAACTTACAGGACTTGAAGGATCTGCTACTAATGTCTTTGTGCCAGATACCACAGCACACCTTCAGAAGTCTTGTGGAGTCCATGCCTTGATGGGTCAGAGCTGGTGGTACAAGGGTTTTAATGTTATGGCTGATAATGCATGTCTAAATCAAAGGTCATGTCTGAAAGACAGGTTAGTTCCTGTTATTGCTTCTGTCATCGCAGTAAAAAAAAAAAAAACACCCTCTCTTTTTTCCTGTCTCAATGTTTTTTTAATGAAAAAAAAAAAAAAAAAAAAAAAAAAACAGAGATTGCCATGTGACTGAGAAACCAGAAAGCACAAACTCATCTGTCCTAAAGACTCTCCAGTGTTGGCCTTCACCACAACAACGTTTTTTTTAAACCCTTAGAATGTGTGGCGCGTCTGCCATACAGGTCCCTGTGCATGAGCTGTTACTATAGAAACAATAACTTTACAATGAGCACATTAATATAAACCTATCATTTACGTTACAGCCAGAATGGGGCAATGGGATGTTAGGTTCTGGAGAAAAGCCATAATGGAAATAGGAACAGAATAAGGGCAAGAAAACTGGCATATTGGTCAAGAGATATCTTTTCCTCATCTACTACCTTATGATGGCTAGAACCAGGGTCTGATCAAAATGATAAACTGACAGCATGATAACTGTAAATTCCAAAATCACAGTTTCAGTACATCATGTATTTGTTCACATCTTCAGATTTTCATAGACATTAAATACGATATACTACTAAAGCAGAACCTGCTAGAAGATCTTCAATGCAGACTTGCAAAATGCAAAAATGTATCAAAACAATGTAGAAATGCTGTTTTTCTTGATTTTTGTCCTGACCAGTTTGTTCTTTACAAAGTAGGCAATGATGTTTAGAAACTAAAGCCTATTTTAAATGAAGAGCATAGAGATTTTTTTTTTCTGTTTGTGTTCCTTATGAACACTCGCGTGAAAACACTGACAGAACAACAATTTCAGCTTTATTATTATACTATATTAAGGAAACTCAATAATGCTAGCCTATGATCACAAGCATCACGGGAGATATGAAGACTTCTAATGTTCTCAACTTTCAAAACACACACACACACACACAGATGCTGTTTAATGCCAGTATATCAACATAGTGCATCGCTAAAATGCAGTTACGCTTCACGTTTTGGGATACACCAGAGCGGTGTGAACTTCCTGTTTTAAACAAACTATTGGAAACTGTTTTACAGTTCGATGAAAAAAATTAAAAAGAACAGACACTCAGTTCAATATCTACAGACTTAGACTTTATACACTCTGTGAAAATCATAGTGTCACAATCACCTGAGGGATAGTTATCAGAAGTTAAAAGTAAACAATCCACTGTCCCCACTTCTAACCATAATAATAATAAAAAAGCAAGCTGTTTTTAGCTAAAGGCCAAACAATTTTTTTTTAAAAAAATGTATAATTGACAATTAGATGACCTTTATGGAAGGAGTCACCAGAGTCACCACTTTGTCATGATTTGTCAGTTTTCTGCCACAGGTAAGTCTTCAGGACAGAGGAGTGTTTTGTTTCTTATGGCTGTTGTAACCAACGTGAGAAAAAGAATGAACTTTTCTCACATAAAGCGGACAACTTATAATGTATAAGTTGAAAAGTATGTGAAAACTACTATGTGTCGTTCATTAATAAATAATACATTACGAATTGTAATCATTGGCAAATCTCTGCAGTATCAGAAAAATAAAACACTTAGGGATATGCTGCTATAGGAAAATAAATTATTTCGAGATGGTAACAGTGACACCACTTAACAC
This sequence comes from Pangasianodon hypophthalmus, assembly GCF_027358585.1. Taxonomy (NCBI): domain Eukaryota; kingdom Metazoa; phylum Chordata; class Actinopteri; order Siluriformes; family Pangasiidae; genus Pangasianodon; species Pangasianodon hypophthalmus. Next base: position 3,712,537 of record NC_069732.1, read on the forward strand.
ACCACCCTATCGATTATTTCCATATAACAGGGGGACAGTGTTTTATTCCTTACGTATTTCATTATAAGTTTATCTGTATATCAACTCTGATTTTTGGAGGCAATTTTGTATGTGTCTGTATCTTTGAGGGAGAAAATTAATGCATTTGGTGACTATTATTTCCTTTTCCAGGTTTCCCCTAACAGCATTGAAACCACGGCCAGTCCACGCTCTCAGCTCACTTCATACTGCCTTGGTAAGCCTGAGTTTTTGGCTACTATTATTTATTTACTGTAAGTGCACTGCCATTTTTACCAAATGACACCAGATACTAATTTCTGCTGCTATGTTTAATATTTCTCAGAAATTTTATCAAATAATTTCTTTAAGTGTATGTTAGGATCAAATCATAATAATTATTCTCTTTGCTTTTAGACAAGAGTAAAAACGACGAACATGAACTGAGACTGCAGTGGCGGAAAAAAAATGAAGCTCAAAGAGATACTGCAGTGAAAATAGAGGAGGACGGGAATTATTTCCTCTTCCTCAGAGTAACCCTGGAGTACCGGAAGCAAGGTGTGAATTACGTGGTCACAGTTAAAAAGATGCCAGACGGTAATACACCCAGCAATATCACTATGGGACATATCAATGGAACAGAAAACTCGACTGGATTTATGGGTATAGGAGTGCAACTAAGTAAAAATACGTTGATAAATGTTACCTGCAGCCCCCAGGCACAATTTGATGTCCATAACACTTACTTGGGCTTGATCAAATTCTGATTCATCGTACTGCCTTCCTGGATGTAACTTCATGGGAGTAGTCTACACTTTCAAAGGCCATGTTAATCAGTGTTTTACCATGGCAATCAATTATGGAGATTGAGATAACCATTTTGCCTTAAATGAGTTAAAGCTTGTTCCAATTCACTGGATTCGACATAATTTGAATGCGAGACATTTCCAACACAGCCATATTTTCACAAAAAAACATATTACATCACAATATTTAATGAAGGCACAACAAAAGGCACAAAAGATCCTATTTTAAGGCCCAGTTAAACCAGTATTGTTTGATTTTTTTTTTTTTTTTTCATGTCTTTGTGTTCAGGCTTTTTTTTCCCTCATCTCACACACTTAATTAAGCCTAGAGCCCTATTTGGACAGCCTTCAGTTTTCATGGGGAGCTCAGGTAAATCCATCCTTTAGAGGTGCCACTCTGTCATTTTACATATTCTTATAATTGTATTCTCATCCCGACAGACATGTCTGTGAGTTTTACAAGCAGATTCTGACTGCTGCTATGTGCTGTAGATGTCTTTGCCTGTATAGAACACTTCTGACAGCCACAAAATAATGGATGCTTTGACAGGGTCTCTTATTTACATTTTACTTCATCTCCATATTGTGTTCACAGATAAAATGAAGTCAGTCAAATGAGCTAAAGGTTTAAAGCCTTGTCTGTGTAGGATAATAACCTACTGGATGCTTGTATTTTATAGAATTTATCTTTTGTGTTTCTACTGGTTTTATTACATTTCCCATCCATATCAGTGTGTATTTAGGAGTGCAAAATACACAGAATTCAGCACTACCCACTTTTTGTCTGGAACCTAGTAGTCCATAATCCAGAATTCATTAGAATAAATTTTGTCTAAGTTAACAGAAAAAGAAAAAAAGTCTTTTTTTTTTTTTTTTTTACCTTTTTTTTTAAATTCCCTATGCATGTGCAATGTTTTTCAAAATTTTGCAAAATGAACATATTTTGTCTTCATGAATCAGTTCACAGTGTTATTGTGTAATTAGCGCTAGTGTTATTGTCCACACTTCCTCTGTTTTTTTTAAAAATTTCTTTTGTTATATGCACTGATTTGTACTGATAGCGAAAACAGTGCTGTTCCAGTTTATTACATACATCAAAGTAATGGCAGAGCTAATGTGTTTAGGTTCACTAAAACCGCAAGAGCTAATATGCGTGTGTATATATATATATATATATATATCTGAATTCTTTTTTTATACTGTTATGTTTTGCTTAATTTATTTTTTAGTTCATTAATGCTGATAATTCAAATGTACATAATAGATTTTTTAAACAATTTCAACATGTTGATATGAATGTATTACTGTTAAGACCTGACTACAAGTTAATCATCTTGTTGCACATTATGAATGTACAGTCCTTTTTTCAGTGAATGAAAAAATTGATTAAAACGATAAAACAACCCATGGCATGTTGGCGCCTTATCATTCAGAGTGCTTTTTTTTTTTTTTTTTTTTTTTTTAACCATCTAAAAGTTCTTTTAGGCTTAGATATATAATTTACATTATGTTGTATATCAGCCTCACATCATTCATTTGTTTCCTCTGGGTTGTTGTTTATGTATAACTAATTTTAATCCTTAGACGATAATAATAGTAATAATAATAATAATAATAATAGTATAGTCAAATTCTAATTATTTTTGGAAAAAAAATTTTTTTTTAATTTCTATTTAAAAACCTTTTTAAATAATATGTTTTCTTTTCAGTAGAAAGCTAAATTCCTGTGGGACCATTCGTCCACGTGATCCTACTCTTTACTTTCTTGTAGCCAAAAATGGTGATTAAATAAAAAATGACCTTCCTGCTTAAAGAAAATATTTTTTTATAGATTTTAATACAATTGTATTGGCTGAGTGTTCATACTGTTTAATTAAAAGCTGTTTTCCTTGTGTCATTTATAAAATAATGAAATGGTTTACCTAAATGGTTAATATTGCTCTATATGTAAAGTGAAATGAAAGCTGATGTTACCAGTGCCAGACGAGCTGATTCTTGGTGTAGGAGTGGGATCACAAGACTTAACTGTTTCGACATGGCTCTGAGTCATCACCACAAACCCCAATAGAATATCTGAGTCAAGTGGAGGCTCCCGCAAGACATGAAAGAGTAAACGGTGGATTATTTAAACATTAATAATGCAGTTAACACTAATTTGTTTGTGCATATTTAAATGTGTGATATTGTTCAGGGGCCCACCGACATGCTTCCCCCTTCACATACGCTCCCATTAACTTGTCACCAGTGTGAACTCTGCGAGACTGCATGTGACGGAGTAAAATACTGTTTCACAACAATGACTCAACCGTGAGACCCCTGCTACAAAGAGAAACCAAAATAATCTGAGAGGCTGAGATTTGCCACATAACAAGCTGTCAGCTGAGCGACAGCTTTCGAAGAACGATGAGCTGTATGAGGCCCCTATGCAATACACATGCTGAGATGGTACTCTCCAATCAGCATGTTGATGGTATTATAATTACATTTATCAAATCGAAAAATGTTCTGCTGGGTTATTGTTTGACAAATTTGACAATTGAAATGTGTTGTGGGTCTGCCTTCCAATGTCCTGAAAAAACAGATTTCAATTCTCAAATTTGTCCAAATGATGCCAAGCGGTAAACCACAAGCCTGTCTCATTAACTTATAATTGACATAAGAACACTGAGTGACCACAAGTGTAAGTAGTAAGTAGTAGTAAGCTCTATAAGAAGCACTTTTAGCAATGACGGCATCAGGGACAGCTACAGCAGCCAGAAGAAAAAGTGATACGTACTTGCTTGCGTAAATTAGACTTGCTGCTTCCTGCCGTCGTAGCCCACAGTTCTGCTATGGCAAAACCACCAGTTTGACGAAATGCCGCAACATTAAGATTTTTTTTTTATTTTTTTTTTTTTTACACACACACACACACACACACACACACACACACATATATATATATATATATATATATATATATATATATATACACACATATATATATATACAGTTCTTGGAATCTGGGACTTACACAATCAGCCCTATCTTTTGCTTCTTCATTCATCTTCAGTAACAGGTTTAAGGCCTCAGCATACTTAAATGTGAAGATGGTATCTGTGAGATCTGAGTGAAAACAAAATCATCTTTGAGAGCTTAAAAGCTTGCAGACCTACAGCAGTATTATAATGGCCATCGCAAATGAGTGCTCCAGTACTGCGGGTGGCACTATATACATTTCATTACAATTTTCTTGACTACAGGAAGACTGCAGCTCCTTAGATTCATTCATCTTGGAATGAGCTGACACGGGAACATCTTGTTTTGACAACTAATCACAGGCTTGGTGGCGTAGCATGTTTATCTGCAGAGTTCTCCCAGCTGCAATACACATGACATGCTGAGCCTTTGCACATCATCCGTTTACTCTGCAATTAGGTCAAAATTTGAGTGGAAGCCAGCTAAACGTCGTCTCCACATGAAGTAGGCTGAGGCCTTTATCATGTTCAGAGTTGCACTGGATCTGGCGCCTATCTCAGGAACAATGAGTGTGAGAGCTGGATACAATCCAGATGGGACAGTATGTGGTATTGAAATTTTCGGCTAAACATCTTTAGTCTGTGCTTCCAGAAGAAAAGTAATGGACATTTCAGGGTACAGGTGCTTTTCAGTGGGGCTGGTACCCTCTAGGAGACATCTTTTCTACCTTTAGTTACCTGAGAAAGTGAATGTAGTGTAGCTTTAAAACTCATTTAATGTACACTGCCCCTTAAGCCCAAATGGGGGTATATTTACATAGTTTGTATCTTGAGGAAAATGTACAACGTACAAGGTACAATACAGTTGTTACTGTCATAAACCATTAGAGTGAAACCTCTACAATTTCCCACTATTATATTTGTTTATACAAACAGGCTGCTGGTCTACTGTTTTGTTTCATTTTTACACAACTGATTCTAGCATGACCTGCTGCTAAGGAAATGAGGGACAGAGAAAACTATTTATAAATGCTGATCAGGGATTTTCATGTAATGATTACAGTTACCTCATGATGCTTTTTCAATGGAACGAAATCCCCTACGCAGTCAACAGCGAGCTAATAATTACTCCACTGGGTGTCAAATAAGCAAAACCTATAAAGGTCATTCAGCTCCTACACCACACTCACCCACCACGTCAATTGACGTGATATCTTCTGTACTGTCGTCTCAATCTAGGCGTCATGTCAGTATTTTTGGGCTGCAGAATGATGATATCTAAACCATTGAAAATAGAAGCATGAACACATGAAATCTTGCCCGCTGTCATATTTCGTTATCTCATTTGTTTGTGTAGAGCTCAGGTTTCAGTCAATGACACATATGCGCAGTGAGGTAATCACACATAGGGAGCTTTGTTGTAGTAGTTGTTCCTGTGTTTTACCTGTGTGGGTGTTGAGAGCAATCGAATCAATCATCAGCATCACATTAAATCAGCATGATTGTCACTTTTGCCCACTCTTCTGCACTACAGCCTAGCCTCAGCTGTGTTCCATACCAGATGAAGAACACATGAGAGAAAAGAAAGAGGGGATAGAGATAAAGTGCAATCTGAAAGCTGATTGAAACAGAAACAAAAAAAAAAAAAAAGCGAGTGAGAGAAAAAGCGCGTGATAGGGAAATAATACAGCTATGAAAGGAGATTAAATAATGGGAAATAATTCTGCATTAATTGAACGCATGTACTTATTTTAGTAATTTGTCTCTGTTACTGTAATGGCTTGATAAGGCTGAGGTGTGTTTTCGTCACTGTCATTCATAGCAGAATCTTGTTTTCACTCAAACTCTGTGTTATGACAATGCATTTCCCCTACCACTTTAGTTCTGGCCTTGGTCTCTCTTGTGTGTTTTCTCTTTCCCACAGTGGAACAGGAAACTGAAAAATGTACATGACATGCTGAATCAGAAAAGGGGAAAGAGTGGACAAACTGTAAACAACTGCCCTGTGCAGTTCTCCTGGATTCTTAGTTTACCGTTTAGTTTAAGAAGCTTAGTTTGGCGAAATTTGAGTAAAGACATTGTGCCACAAACATGAAATGGATGTATGTCAGTAGATAGGGAGGTAGGGCAGTTGTGAAGGTACACTGAATCAAAATAAATGAAAATACAGATGGTAGACAGCCTCAACATTTAGTCTACAAACGCAAGACATATTTTCATGTACCTTCCAGGACATACTTCCTCCCTACATTAAAGAGCTGTATCTCAAACTGTATGCGTGTCCTAATATGCAACACTTAGTGTGGATTAGCATTGGAATTACTGTTACCACCCTTGGCCACCACTATAACAACAGGCCTTGAAGTACTTTATTCCTCTTGTACCACAGCAATTTGCTAACGATTATTTTTATTTATTAAAGAACAAGCAGATTTACTTTTTATCTGTTTATAGTTACATGTAATGTTGAGGAAAAAAAATGGGAAACAAGTTAGTTCCTGATATCATATACATTATAATAGCAAAAAAACAGTCATAAAATAGCACAAGTTGGTTGTGTAGCTTGTAGAATTCAGTTTAGTACTAATGAAAGATGAATAAATATGGTTTAGCTAACTGCCAGGTGCCACAGCTTCCAATGTCCAGTTGTGTACACTAGCAAACTTCTGACTCCATGTTGATAGACCAATGGATAGAGAGTTGGACTTGTAACCCGAAGGTGAACCTGAAGGTTGTGGGTTTGAGTCTCAGGTCCAGCAGGGATTGTAGGTGGGGGAAGTGAATGACCAGCGCTCTCTCCCACCATCAATACCACGACTGAGGTGAGACCCTTGAGCAAGGCACCGAACCCCCAACTGCTCCCCGGGCGCCGCAGCAAAAAAGGCTGCCCACTGCTCCGGGTGTGTGTTCACAGTGTGTGTGTGTGTGTGTGTGTGTTCACTACTGTGTGTGTACACTTCGATGGGCAGAGCGCAAATTCCGAGTATGGGTCACAAGTCTTGGCCACAAGTCACTTCATTTCACTTCAAGCTCTACTCCCTTACTACAAGTCCACAATTGGCTACATGCTCATAATCTTCTGAAAATATTTTCATTTTCATTTAAAGTTTTAAATATTTTCATTTAAAGTTTATACAGTCACACTGGTGTTTATCATTTAACACCTTCACTGTTTTTTTTTGTCCACTCACAGTGCTCTTGCTGTAGTTTTTTCCCCCTCGTTCATCAGTCACATTAGCCAAGCACATTATGGCATACCAGTTCCATACATTGTAAACTTTACATTTATTATTATATTTAATATCCTAAAGTTTGCTCAATGGATCTTTGAATAGATCTTTGCTTCTTAAAGGGACCCTACCAGAAACATCTTCTGATAAAGAAACCCTCTACTGTAGTCAACAGTTTTCATTATGAATTAGCAAAAAAAAAAAAAAAAAAAAAAACAGATGGCCCATACTAAAATGCTAGCAAACAGGGTTGTGAAAGGAAAACCCTCATACGGGTTGTCAGTTTTTAGTAAGGATGAACCAATCAGTTTTTCCATTTGAAATACAACACACAAGAGGCCAGAGCTCTCAGTACCAGATCCCCGATACTGATCTTACAGAATTTAAATACACAACATGTAGCAGACACCCAGTCATAGTAACAGATTTTCCTATCTACTCAAATTCTCCCACACAGCCCGCATTAGCTCATTTGCAGGCCAAATATGTCACTGCTACTCATTCGACACCAAAACCTACAGCTTTAACACACAGCAGCTGAAAAATGTCTGGTGGCACATTTACAGGACCACATTCACATGTTGGTAGCAGGTGAAATGTCGGCATGCAAGACATGACTAACAATCCATTTTTAAAATGGCCTTAAAAAAAAAAAAAAAAAAAAAAAAAAAAACAAAGGTTAATGTATAGGACATTATCCAGGATGTATTCCAGCCTCGTGCCCAGTGTTCCCGGGACAGGCTCCAGATCTACCGCAACCCTGACCAGGATAAAGAGATCTGCAAAGCCCAACAAATTAAAAATTTTTTTTTTTTACTTTCTCAGAAAAGAAGCTTGTGCGACAAAGGAAGGCCGTGTTTATTAAGATGAGAGTTTATACAGCAGCAGTGTAGCCAGATCTAAATTTTAGTTACAATCAACAAGTGATCTGTACAATTAAATCGATAAGTATTATGCGCTCCGGCATTTTAGGTGAAAGCAGTTGTAGAAGTGATGAAGGCACAAATTTATTGAATCATTTTAAGGCAGTGGTTCTCAAAGTGGGGTCCGAGAAGCACAGCCAGCGGGTCTGCAGTTTTTTAATGGAGTCACAGTAGCAGAAATCACAACCCACTATTAACTATGTTATTGTATTTAGTTGTATTTAGTTATTAGATAATTTGACTCGTTACTTGATTTGAATTGATCCAAACCTCAAGAACTCAAAAACAAGTAAGCCAATAGATAATGCAACTTAAATCTAATGTGTTCGAATAGGACAAATTATTATTGCATACATTTAAATAATGTTCAAATAAACAAACAAACAAACAAACAAATCTGTGACTGAGGAGGTTACTGGTCCCCGGCTACAAATAGTTTAGGAAATCCTGATTTACGGCACAATCTACAGTCAATCAATCCTGCCCTATTAATAACTCTGCCATTTAATACCTTTATGCTACGTCCACTGAAAATGATTAACATAGCATGCTAGCAAAAGGAAAGAATTATATTTTAACTTATAAAAGCAAATCTGCCTCTTTTTCTCTTCCTGAACTTCTTTCACTACTGTTGCTGCATTCGACTTACCTTGGAAGTGGGGCTTGGAATCACGTAATTGTTTTGGCCTCCTTGTGTTTGAGCTACTAATGGGGGAAAAAAAAAAAAACATGGCTGCATCTCTTGTTAGCAACAAGCTAGCAACAAGCTAGCCAGCCAACTGTGATGAGTGACGCACTGTATATTCAGCTCCTCAAAAGATATGTAATATGTCTGTATGTTGATCGATCCAAAGCAAATACTCGTATATACAGCATAACTCATTTAAAGGTACGAAGTGCTGCTGTGTTTAATGTTCATGCTGATGGCAGCCATGTTGATTTCATGTCACTTGCTGAACTCTGATGCTGCGTCTCAATTCGCCTACTATCGGTCCTTAAATAGTATCGAGATTAGCATCAGTGTGTCTCTAATTGTAGTATATCGAAAACAGTATCCCAAAGGTACCCGGACGGTCGACTATTCTACTAGTTCTGGTAGATTTTCGAAGTGTAGATCCGTGGACACTTTTTCAGCTAATATAATTTTGCCCACAACTGCTTGCGTGCGTGAGGGAGGAGGAGGAGTTTTGTGACGGTTTGCTTCGCTGAATTCGAGGACGCGTTTTAGAGAGGTGTAAATGAAATGTGGAAAAATAAATCAAGGAAATGGGAAATTCAACTGCATCGTATAAATTATATAAGGAAAAATGAATGAAGAAAAGCTGAAATGCAACGAGGAGGCTGTTTGCGGTGACATGACGTGTTAGTAAGTATGTTCCAGTACTCGCATACTCTTTTGCTACACACTCAAAAGTATGTCCTTTTTCCTTCACAAGAAGAGTACATACGTTTAGTGCATAGTATAGGTAGGCGAACTGAGACGCAGCATGAGTTCCTGAGTAGGAATTTCAAGTTGAGGGGGCGTTTTCTTTTGTTTTTCATAGTAGACTATAAAATATGATTAATAGAAACCATTTGATGGGTAATTTGACATTTGGTGTGGTTAAATAGAGAAAAATCAGGATATAATTTGAGAAACTGAACCAACTAAGTTCATCAGAGTTGAATATATGAAGAGTTGGGGAATATGGGACAAAATTTTAAAAACCTCACAACTCTGACAGACATAAAGAATTAAAATATTTAATATTGGTGAATATTGACACTATCTGTGCAGCGCGAGACGCCTTTTAGCTAAACTAGCTCTGAGAGAGAAGCGCTAATAGCTAATACCTTATAGCTAATAGCTAATAGGTAGTACAGGATATTTGAGAAAATGTTTAAGCCATTAAATGTGTACACAACCTGAGCACAGAAAGAAATAATAACTTATTCACCAACGATCCTGACTCTAGCTTTGCTAAATTTCTGGTATCAGATAGCTAGCTAGCTAGCTCGAGCGCTAATTTTGGCTAAAAACCAACGTTTTTTAGCAAACTGTGTGCTAAACCAGCTAAGCTAAAGAATATGAATGTTTCATCATTTAGGTATTAATATCGTTTCATACAGTTGCAGAAATATTTGATAGAAAGAAACATATCAGCGATCTCACCACAGCTTTCTCTGACGAGGCAAAAAAAAAAAAAAAACGTCTTTCGCCAATGAATCCTGAGTCGGTTCTTTGAATCATTTCGTTAAATCAGCTCTTTGAATAGGAGTCGACACTCAGATCTGAAGAATCGTTTGATGAATGGACCACTGGGAAATAACGGTCGAAAGTCATTTGTTTATTTTCAAAATTAGACTGAGGGTGCTAATATAGCAAATAAGTAATCAGGACAGGTTTATCCGAATACAAAAGCAGTTAGCTTTTCATTGTGAATGTTGTTGTGTGTGTAAAAGTTGACAGAACCATTTATACTCGAGAAAAGTAGGAATAGTCCCAAAATATTTCTGCTTCGTTATGATACACCACTGCAGGTAAGCAGCTGGTTTTCAAAATGGCTGCCAGCATGAAGCTCCACCCTTAACAGGTAATACCAAGGTAACAAAACCTTGACTTTAGCCTACATTTTAGTTTAAAATTAATTTCAACTTAATTCAGCCCTATTAAAGATCAGGTAGTGAGGTAAAATGCTCATGTTTAATATGAAAACAGCTATACACAAACACTTTGGGATGTGCTGTTATGGGAAAATAATCAGTGATGGGGTGGTGTGATGCTTAACCATCTCACAGTTGATTAATTTCCGATAACTGCATGTGTTACTCTTATACCACAGCAATTTGCCATGATTGCAATGATTACAATGTTTCATTTAATTAAAGAACAACACATCATACTTTTTAGCTGTTTATAGTTACATTTAATGGTGTGGAATGCCCAGAAAAGACAGATGGTTCCTGTTATCATTTATATTATAGCAGCTATGAAGTCGTTTCCTCATAAACTTCTTCTTTTCCCTCTCTTGAATAAAAAAAAAAAAAACTTGAGAAAATGGAAAGCACAGAGTCCTCTGCCCTGAAGACTTTCCAGTGATGCAGAAGTTACTGATGTCGGGTGAAATGCTGTCATATATCATTACTACACAACTTTAAATGGAATAAAACTCAGCTGTCATATTACATGAGATGCTTATCCTACCTTGTCGTCGAGCAGTCCCAGTACCGACATTAATGCCCTTCACCAAATTTGACTTATAAACTTATATACTATTATAATAATAATAATAATAATAATAATAATAATAATAATATTCTTGCATGATAAAACTTTTTGATTGCACTTCTTTCTGTTAATATATTGTTTACAAGCACCAATGCTAATTTCTAATAATAATAATAATAATAATTGTTTGTTTGTTTGTTTTTGTCAGTTAAAATTTGGTAAAATGACAGAACACATCAGGTTTTGCCATTATTAGTAAAAAATTTGTAAAATTAGTAATATATTTTGGTGAACGCTACTGTAATATGGAACCAAAATTAGCAATTACAAATTACATTAAAACAGTTTATGACATTGTATATCCTATTCTCCCCTTTTTCATAAGCTCACAGTTTGCACTTTTGAGCACCCGAGGGCGCTGTTTGCTTTGTCTGAAGAAGTTCCTTTCTCAAAGATGAGATGTCACTAACTTACCTAGTGACATTGCAAAACACTTGCTTTGGATGAAACCGATACAACCATTAGCAACGTTAACCATTAACGAAACAAAATGCTACTAAATTTTACTGCCACTATATACATGAACCAACACTTAACAACAACAAAAGTTATGTTTCTTTTTCTTCGTTTCATTTTTTTTTACAATTTGAATCAGCAGAGGCCTTTAAAGTTTTTTTTTTTTTTCTGTTTAAAGGCACACAATTTTCCTCTGCAATATCAGTTCAGACAGAAAGACTTTGTGTGATTCAGAAAGCACAGACAGGGAAAATCCAGCTAAATACACAGCAAAGTGAGAATGTGTCACTGCTTTTGGTTTCACTCCATACCACAGCAGAGCAGTGAGAATGAAGCACAAGTCCTATGTACAGTAGACAGGCACATATATGACTAATACCACAGCACTATGCAGTCTCTCTGTGTGCTGACATGATGCAGTTACGTTTTCTTACTTCAGTTTTCACTTTTCATTCTGTGTCTTGGTGTGTATTTTTATTTTTTTTTTAAAATGCTGAAATGTTATATTTTCATACTATGTTTTAAGATCATCTGCTGGTGGTCTTCTCCATAATCCATGTAAACGTAAAGAGTGGTGAAGCAGAGTTTGTTTGTTTGTTTGTTTGTTTGTTTTTTTACTTTAGCACTATAGCTTTTAACTATTTTTTTTTTTATTATTATTCGCTTTACTTTTACTTGCATGTTACTTTTACATTACTTTCAATGCATCTATTTTTGCCGCCCTGGGCCTTTCTTATTCCAAAAAAAAAAAATTCAACCACATAATCATGACCCATGGCATTTTTTTTCATATCTTTTTGTGAAATTCTCTCCATTAGTGGTAGACACATATTCATGTCGTATCCCATTCCCCGTTCTCTAAATGGTCTGTATGTGGTTTATCGGCTGGAACCTTCCAAAGGGGTGTCTGAGATAGGTTTTCCTGTGAGATCTGAGTCAGCGAAAGAATCATTCTAATGTACCTGTTGCAGACCTCTTCCCCCACCCCCCCATTTCCTCTCCACATTACCCAAGAGCCCCGCAACTCAGCTAAGAGCAGGTTGGGCCTGCAGCGTGGGCGAGCTCAAAGCCACCACTTCTTATAACAAGACACAGATGAAAAGAAACCCAAGCCAGACCAAAAAGTTTACTCTGTAAACCTGAGATAAAAGCTAGAGGGGAAAACAATCTGATATGTTTAACTGAGATGCATGATGCACTGTTTCAAACGCATGCCACTGCAAACTGCAGGTCAAGAATGGTGGAAAACAGACTTAACAACATGCACACATGTTCAAGGAAGTAAAAGTTTAGACTTACACATCCGGAGTGTCAGGCAGTGAGTGAGTCACTTGCGCCTGTGGGCCGAATGGAAGTGGCCAATCACAGTTTTGTATCTCGTATACAGAAACAATGCTTGAATAATGTATGGATGGGTTCAGGTATATCATGTCCTTTAAACTAAAACAAAAAATTATACATGCTGTTTAAAGGCAGACACAGTTTTAAATTGTTTGAAATATTTATTTTTAACATGAAAAGATTACAAAAAGAATTAAATATCAAATTCAAAGTTTGCAACGCAGATTTTTTTCAGAGGCATTATATTATTCATTCAAATACATTCAAATTATTATAAAAAAAATTATATGTACGATATAAAAGCCTTTCACTACATAAACTATAAAAAAGACTGATAGCAAAGATAAAATAAGAATAAATTATAAAAATAACTAATATTGTGCAAAAAAAAAAACCTCTTTGACCTTTAATCATGTCCAGTAGCGAAAGAATCAATTGAGTTTAAAAAGATTTATGCAAATTTTACATTGAACCAATGTTAAAATGTTTTTGTGAAAAGTTGTAATTGTAATAGTTGTATTTCATTAGAATCTTTATAGTCCTCAGTATGAGTCTCTCTATATTTCTGCCTTTGTCTTGATGCAAAAGCTAAATACCTTTATATTAATTAATAAACTTTACATTACTGTATGAAAAGTTTTTAAATAGTTTTCCACTGAGACATGGTATGTTATTGTAATAATTAAATGATGCCCTCATGAGAAATAAATAAAATAATGAAGTTAGTCCAAATGCCTGAGTTGTGAAAGGGCTGTGCAGAATGTTGTATGCTCAAAACTGTATACATTCAAACCACAATATTTCAGGTAAACGTTGACAAAATATTCATTACATTTTTTGATATCTGGTGTTTAAAAAATGGTACAAAGCAACTATGTACAACTGTCAGCTTTTGGTGGTAATTTTACCAGTGATGTGATCATGTGATTATCGGCTTGACTACAAACAAGCCAGCTGTGTAGCAGTTTCTAGCTAAGTATTATAATTTCATTTATTGCACCTCTGATTTGAAAAAAAAAAAAATAAATTACCATAAACTGTGTTGGTTGGTTGGTTGGTTGAAGTTCAATACCAATGTTTTTTAACTGAGTCAGAATGATGTTATAATCATAGACGCCAATGTATGATTTCATTGTGGGTGCTCATAATTGCCTACAAGTGCGTGACATCATACAGTTCATGACAGTGATATTCCAGCCAGTGTTGCTAATTTGGCAAATTTGTCTTAACATTTAGTGGCTTTTTTTTATAGTCACTGCGGTTTTGCAATATGGAGTTATTTTAGCTATTTTTTTGAAAAAGCACTATTTGATGATTTTTAACTATTTTCAAAACTAGCACACTACCTACATGTGTCAAGAGGTTTAAACATCCAGGCCCTACTGTACAGATACTACTGTACCACATTTTCAGCCAATCAATCTAACTGTATTCCACCAATCACTGAGTACTTGCTGAATGATGGATTTGCGCTCTTAATCATCCTCTGTGTAGGCCGTACATGTAGTTAAAATGACAGAGAACATAATACAAGCAACATTTTAGAGATTGTTGGATGAACTCAAGACCTTTTTGCAAGGTGTGTATGGATTGTTTGTACTGCTGAGGAATAATCTGATGCAGAAACTGAGTGTCCTACAGGTCTGGTATGCTTCCAAGTTTGGCAACTTGTAGTAAATAAAAAAAAAATTAAAAGTGGAGAATTTTGTAGGTTTTATTGGAGCTTTTCAGTTGGAGAAGTTTTTGGAATGTTGATTAACGTTGTGTAAAATTACATTGCTCAAGGTTTGCCCTTCTACTTTGACAGAAAAATATGTTTCTAATGACAGAACTTATCTACACTGTTCTGTTTGGGTAATCAACAGCTCTAGCAGTACAGCGAGTCTCACTCATTGATTCAGGAGCCGGAAATAAGAAATATATGGCACCAAAAAACATGGAAAATGTTTCCCCCTTCTGTTATTGTCTGCATCCCAAGCCACATACCAGAGCAACAAATACAATGTCAAAATTGTACACTGCCAGAAATTACCTGTTTCCTTAGGACACGGTTTCTCAAACGTTTTGGAGCCAGAGAGCCGGTGCTGATTTTTTTCCAAACCTAATCCAACTATTCAAATACATACAGTAATATTCTGGCTATTTATTAGAGCCAGAGTGCTTTTTATTCCTGAACAGACCACATTAACCCCAAGTAAATTATTTATAGTCTTACTTGCTTTTAAGTTGAGGTATGGGTTAAACCAATTCAGTTTAAGCGACCAGTCAAACAATACATTTTTAAAACAGTCGTGGACCCTCTGGCTATACGTCATGGGCCCTGGGGGTCGTCAGACCCACTTTCAAAATGGATACCATGCGGGCGGTTTTACCACACTATATAGTGCGGGAGTGCACAGTTTGGGACTGAGCCTTTAAATGGCCACCGGTCACAAAAAATAAATGTCGCTTTGTTGTGTCGCATCATTGATGGTTTGAACAGGCAATATTGAAGACTGAAATTTTGTCTAAAATGGACACTACAAGAGATAATATCACTAAAATACCACTATTACCATTATACTCTAACAGGTGTTGTCTTTACCAAAGTGTGGTGTATATTTTTAACTGAAATGTCTAAATATGGGATATTTAAATCCTAAACATTGGGGGTTCTCAAGCTCCAGAGCACCCACAAAGCTGGCGCCTATGGTTATAAATACAGAGCTAAATTCTGTCTACAGCATAAACATGCCGAAAATGTTATCAGCTGAATAATGCAGACGAATCAAAGAGCCGTTGTTCACATGAACAAAAACAGCATCTTCCTTGTACAGATGGAAGACCCCGCCCAGGAAGCTGTTCCTCATGCTGCCTTTGTTTGAGTTTGAATTGTGTCTATAGTATGTAAGGAGCGTGATAGAATTACCCAGATAACGCGTTGTGTTCTTTTTCACCATCTGAATGAAAGGAGGGCCTTCTGCACTGTAGCTAAGCTTAGAGTACACGTAGTAGTAGCCCTCCTTCTGAACGATCAGTTTTCCATCTCTGTACTTGAGCTCATAAAGGATGGAGTCTCCATTTTCCTTCCATTCCATGATTCCATCCTTTTTAGGTTTTTTATCACCAGCTTCAAAACAACAAAAAATTTATTTAAAAACATTCTATGAGATGAAATGCAGACAGCGAGAATTATGGACAAAGTGACGTGATGTAGAGAAGCTCATGCTCACCTGTCAGATGTGCAAGAGGCTTTGATGGATGCTGGATTGTAGGCAGCTTTGGTTTCTTGGTGATGGGTTTCTCCTCATCTGGACCTCCTGAAACCCAGTTACACCAATGGGAATGGCCATTAAAATCTACTCACTGTAATACAAAATACTCACAGCCATTTCAGTAAAATAAATAAATAAATAAGCCACAATTTGGTTTGTTAAATCATCAGTTGCTAGTCACATCATTATTTTTGTAGTCTTTATGGGCCGTATTCAGAGTTGAGTTAAGCTTGCACAGTGAGGATTTAGTACTAAAACTACACACATTACCTCAGACATAACTCTCGACTTAAAACTCTTCAGAGTTTGAGGCATTACATTTAAAAAATCTTAATCTGGGAAACTGCTTATCTCAAGGAGCGAATTATTTATAGATAAAATTATGAGCACTTACACTTAATGAGCATTAAGTGTAGCAGATGAATGCTCAGTTAGCTTATCCTTTAAACCACATGAATTCTTTACGTAAGAGCACATCAAATTTACATTCTATTATTTAATTTGACAATTGAAAATAGCCAATTAAATTGAGTGCCTGCTCTCTGAATAAGAAAGTTCCGAATATGTAAATTTCCCTGCGCAAATATTGATATTAGCAACTCTGAATACGGCCCTATATTTACCTTTTTATTTAAAGCTCTTTATTTTTGATACAAATACAAAATAAATTTTTCGCAGAAATCAAGCATTTAAAATCGACATACTGAAATGACACACCCTGACCAGCGCGTGTCTGTTCGACAATTACGCAGAATGTGTGCAACCACCTTTACACTGCATGCAAGGTCAGCATTTCCAGGCAGCGCTTGGACCTGTAGGTTGCAGTTTGTTTCCACTCTAAGTAATGAGTAATTAAGAATTTTTTTTTTTTTTTTTAAGATGATTCTGGTCAACTTAAGTTTGTCTACCCAGTGTCTTCTTCTGTGTTTAACTCTGTTTGTTTATATCGTGTCTTTGAAAATTCCTGCTATTATTGCTGCAGTTGTAGGCTGTATTCCATGTGGTCATTGGATTCCTGTTTCACTAGTTTCACTAATACTATTGATGTATGTGGTGTTTTTTGGTTTTGACACCATCTTTAAATAGTATTTATAATTTTTTTTAAAAATAGCAAAAACTCTGACAGTGGCCAGATGCGTTCTCTACCTTGTTGTGCTTCAGTCTGTGGGTTATCAGATTTCTGAAAAAGAGAGAAATGTCATGGTTTAGATCATATCTGATATGGTTTCTGCATATTTAGACAGACTGGTACACAAATGTTATGCATAAAAATGGCATTAAGTGTGCAAATTTGTGGAATGTGGTGCAGACCCACTTTAAATAATGTCAAATGTGTAATCATCAAACAGAAGAAAACAATATTCAGTATTGGAAGATGCACGTGCATAAAATGAACACGGCTGCACAATAACCACAGCAGGTGGACCAGCCCACCATCAAGTTACCAGCAAGCAGGCCTTAACAAGGAAAGGAAAGAATGCAAACATGCAATGTGGTCTCTATAAAATATACACATTTGTTTGCATAGTCATGCACACGGTCTTGTATACAGGGTTATAATGGGTTACAAGTAACCATGGTACGTAATTCAGAATACAAACGCGAATTATCTGTGTCAGTTTAAGTAGCACGGGCTTCCTCACATTTATAGTCTATTCACACATGTTTCCTGATTACTCTCTGAAAAAAGTAATTGTCATATTTAAGAAGCAGAACAGGTTCGGAAGGTTGAGAGTTCGAATCCCAGGACCGCCAAGCTGCCACTGCTGGGCCCTTGAGCAAGGCCCTTATCCCTCAACTGCTCAGTTGTGTAAATGAGATAATTGTAAGTTGCTCTGAATAAAGGTGTCTGCCAAATGCCATAAATGTAAATGTAAATAATACAGCATAGTTACTTCCAGAGGTGTGAAATAACTGTATTCACCCTGGAACACATTAAAAACATGTGTATTGAAAAAATATTCTGTGGTAATTTGTGAGTTGGGGGGTTTAGGGGGGTTGTGTTATTGCTAGCGCCACTATAATGGCATTTCATAGGAGAAAAAAAAAATATAAAAATCTCAAACTTAAGTGATAACACTCAGGTTTTGCTGTTAGATCTCCCCCCCAAAAAACGAGCAAGAGCTTCTTTTCTAACGCCCCATTTTGCCTTTGATATTCAACATTATATTATTGTGAAATCCAGCATAGAAGTAGTGATGTTTGTGCACATGCTGGACTTAAAGTCCCAGAGTGCAGTATAGATATACAACATCTATAAGTATTCGGAGCAGTGGAGTACAGCATTGAATACTTTGGGGAAATGGGTACTTTTCTCAGAGCATTCCAATCGATCTTGCTTATATACTGTATATAGCAGGAATGATGTGTAACTCTTACTGCATCTACAAATGTGTGTATGTGTCTATGTGCAGAAATTTTCAGGTTTTCTGACCCCTGTCTCAAAACCAAAAAAAAAGAAAAAAGAAAAAAAAGCCCACAGCACAGACGAGTTTCAGCTGCTCTAGGTCACTCGTGCAATGTGTTTTACAGGAAGCTACATCTCGCATGTGTGGGGGCTTCAAGGAAGAGGAGGAGTCAGATTGAACGGACTTTTTTTAACCATTCATCGTGGTAGGTTAATGATATTGATCTGTGATTCTGATTAATAATATGACATGATTACTCTGAAAATCAGAGGCCCACTGTGTTAGGGGAGTGATGTAGTTTTAATCAGCCAAAAAAGTTAACCCTTAAAATATTTAAACCCTTAATAAAATGATCATAATGCAAGCTCAAGAATATTTAGAAGTTGAATTATACATCTTGAACAGCTTTTTAATATGCTAGTTAATTTTTCTGTCATCTTTCTATTCACAAATAGTGTTGTATAAACATGGGAATCCTGACTATAATCTATTAATGAAATAATCAAACCAATTAAAATAATTAAATAACAATTAAAATGCAATTAGATTCACTTCCCTCAGTAACCGACACTCATGTATAAACAAAAATACAAAAAATAAAATATAAAATAACAGCACAGGAGCTGGTAGAGCAGTCAGCATGGCACAGGAAGAGGAATACAGTAAGTTAGGAATAAATATCACACATGCCAGCTTCAGATGCTCACTCATTACACAAGTAAAACCTACAGTTATTTAATCCAGCTTTCATGAGTAATATGTTTCAGGTCTGTGTGTAATAAGGAAAGTGCTTCACAATTCAAAACCACACCATAGATTAAAAAAAAAACTGTGCTGCAAAGCAGAAAGCCAAGATAAAAAAAAAATAGGGTGCTATTTAAGGTGAGAGGAAGTTTAGCAGAAATGATAAGACACAAGAAAGAAAGAACAGAAGTGATGGACAGCATGCCAGCATTTTCACTTACAGACTCAGGGGTTTTGTTATTCCTGTGGAGTTGATAGATGAAATAGCCCTCCACTAATAGGCCAACCAAAGCCAGACACACCAGCACCAAGACTATGTTCTGGATCTGACGGTTCCTCCGGTTCTGGATTCGTGTTTGTCCTGGTTTGGGGGGCAGCGCTGGTGGTAACTTGGTACCGCTGTCCACCACAAACACTGAGGGGTACGAAACACAACCATCAGCCATGTTCTTGTAGTCCTAAAGGCCAAAACACTGAAGCACAGGTGACAGAAGATCCTCTACACAAGATAAGTTGCTGAGCAATGGCTGAGGAGGCAGCGTCGCAGATAACTCCCACTGTGGTACGCACTTAAACACACACACACACACACACACACACACACATACATATACGCTGAGAGACACACACAGAGTATACGTGCTATCACATTAAGGTGGGTGGACGGTTGCAACAAAATAGGTGTAAATACAAAAAAGGCCCAATTCAGGTAATAAAAAAGTAATATCCAGTTTTGAAAAAAGTCAAGGTTTTGGTTTCTATTTTCATTTTGCAATATGTACAGTATGAGGAAATTGTTTCAAAGGTGTGATGAAGGAAACATAAGTGCATGCACTCACACACACGCAAACACACACACACACACACACACAAGGCCTGGATGAAAACTGACCTCAATTCATCTCAGTGTTGCTGCTAAACTGAGAAAAGGTCACCAGCACAACTTAGCTAACATATACCGTACATGGATTTTTTTCGTCTCTAACAGTACACCTACAAGGTGGACCAACAAGGTAGGCATCTCTAGTAAAGTTGTCGGTAATTCTACACAGCAGTACGTTTACAGTAAACACTGATGTACAGAAAACACCAAATAACAGCCAAATAATATCTGCTCAGTGGTGGTTTCATGGTGGTTCTTTTCCACTGATGGATGGATGGGGTAGAGCGGGGCCAATACTTTGTGCAGAGCAACAGATGTGCTACAGTCAGTAACTGGAGATTATAAAATGTGCACATAATAATGAAAACGTATAATAATGTAATCACTTCGGCAAGTCTCAAAACCAAGCGCATACACCGGTCTGTCTAATAAAATTCTATGCCACGAGGTCATAAGATCCTTAAAATGTTCATTAAATAAGCTTCCACACTGAGCTTGCACAATATCCAGTCATCTTTTCTTTAACGTTACCAAGTGTACGAGAAATGCAGCAACATACACGCACAACAACTAATTCAGGCACAGAGAAACACTGAAATAATTGTGTTAAAATGAAACTAAACAGTGTCCCTATATGTTGTTTATTTTCATGAGGGGTGCCAATAATTATGGAGTTAACTGTCTAACTGAGGTTACGTTTTAAAACAAAAGTAACACAGCGATGTCTATAAAATATACAGTAGACTTATATACTACATATTACAGATGCAATCAAATAATGTGGTCTAAACTGATACAAATACAGATATGAATAGTAGGTGCACTATTAATTTTTTTTGTCATTTGTTTTTTTAAGAAAGCTTGCCAGAAAGGGTCACAGGGTATTTGGTTTGAAAACAGTGGTGTGCATTAAAAAAAATCCTGTGCACATCTCTAGGTAAGACCAGTTATGAACTGGAGTGATGTAGCTGAGGTTGAGGAACTGTCAGAGCCAGTGAACACACCATGCTGACACTGCTGCCATTTCCTAGGGTTCATATTTAACAATAATAATAATAAAAAAAGCCACACCTACTTCAGGTTTAAATCCAAGCACAGATACAAAGACAGATAGTTGATGCACTAAACAGATATGAATACAGATATGGGTACTGTGTTACACCTCTACTACATACAGAATACTACCATTTTATGTCAGAATTTAAACAGGAGATCGTTCGCACCCACAAGCGACAGTAGCAGCAGTCACTGCACACACACAAAGACCCCCTTAAGGCATGATGTCTTGTTTTGTTATAAGGCATAATGTCTTGCTTTGTTTTGACCTTTCAATCTGTCACCACACTTAAAATGACAAAAATTGAAAGTGAAACTAAAATATGTAAAATTTGAGTAACATCTAACAAAAAAATCTTGAAACTAAACTGCATTACAGATGAAACTTTTCAAAAGAGAGAAAAAAATCAGTGACAGGTAAGTGCAAAGCTAGCATCCCTTTTGGTTTCTGGATCAAGAACTGAAAAAAGTACCTCTATTTTACAAGCTATCTACAAAACATAATTCGATGATAATTTACTGGTGTTTTCTTATTAAAAATCTTTTACAACATACTGTCTAAATATCACAGCGATTGCATCTCAGTCCTCTTTTATAACCAGTCCTCTTTATAAGCATGCTGCAAAGTTTTCATCCCTGTTGACATGCTTTAGATACTTCACTGAGGTGTCTAACGGCTAAATATGAGATAAACCAAAACATATTGACCTTTATTAGAGCTGATGAAGGGAAGAAAAAGATAGCAGAGTGTTTAGGGAAAATGTTAGTAACAGTGAAAACCATTATGTAAAAAAGTTGGAAATACAGACACAAAGATAACGACCAAAGAGTGGAAATAATGAGAATTTAAAAAAAAATAAAAGCCCTGGCGAGAGATTCACTAAAATCTAAAACAAAAAGCAAAATCATTTTTATCAAAGTATGGTTTTGATTTGTTCACGATTAATATCTTAACATACATTTGTTAGCATACATTTTTGTTATCTGTACTAATAAAGGGAACATCTGTAAAACCTAATTTGCATTAATGTCTTGCTGGTGTTAGCATGTTGAAGCAAGGGTGCACAAACTTATGCACTGTATGACAACAGTGGCTTGATTGCACAGAGCATTGAGGTCGCCATCTTCTGGACCTTCTGCTCTAATGCTAATCTATTAATCCATTGTACACACACACACACACACACACACACACACCCTGAAATGCAGTAGTCGTCAGGATATCAGAGCTAATGTAATATTTACAAAGTGAGAGTGGAGTAAGTTGTGATGTGGGTTCACACACAAGGGTGTTTTTTTGTGTGATTTCATGTTCTGAGGTCAATTTCCTGTTCTCATTAAAGTCACTCTTTTTGAATTCAGCACAACTTTCTTATTTTTGACCTATATATGGCACGTCATATTTTCTGTAAAAAATAAAATTGTGTCTTATTTATCTGCGCCACCACCACACACACACACATACACACACACACACACGCACACACACAAAATGCCAACTAACCCCTTCTACCTCTTGCCCCATTCATTCTTTAATTAAGTTTAAATATTGTGATATTGAATTTGTAATAAACAAAATGTAAAAATCAATATTTACAATGATATTTCTTGATTTGTTTTGAAACATCCAGTGTGACCTACCCACTGATGGGGCAAAATGTCACAAGTGCACACCTTCTACTGTTTCTGTGCTGAAATAAGACATGAAGATGTAATAAATACAAAATATATGGCTAATAATTCAGTGTTTCATGTGATATTAATAGCACAGTCAAGGACATCCCTTAGTGTAGTACACTGTACATGTTCAATTCATGTGCAATAAGGGACTTTTCATGTGCAATACAAATTTAGGTATATATATTTATAAAATACGTATATATTTATTTTATTTTCTTCTATCTTTCTTTCTTTCTTTCTTTTTGAGAGCAATTGTAACATGGCAAAGCAATTTCCCCCCGGGATTAATAAAGTTCTTTGAATCTTGAATCTTGAATCTTGTACACTTTGTTAAGGTCTTTTTATTAGTGTATTTTTTATTACTTAGTGTGTAGTGCAATGTTGCTATTGTTGTTTTTTTTTTCATATGTAAGCGGTGCTGCTATGGAAAGACTTGCCAACATGCCCTGGTCCACAAACACACACACACACACACACACACACACGCCAACCAGATGTATGGCTTGCTAATTAAAAATGATTGATCAATATTAACCCTTAGCACAGCCTAAAGACAAAGATCATTTAACCCATAACCCAGTCTGACTCATCTAAACCCCTGCTATAACTGTGTTTTTTTCCATGTGTGATGCAAACAAAACCCCTGAGACAGCCCACAAAGCAGCTGTAAATGTAATGAAAATGTAATGTTTGCCCAGTCAAAAGCCAGGTGTTTTACACTTTATTAGGAACACCTGTAAACCTGTACATTCATGCGATTATCCAATCAGCCAGTCATGTTCAATCATGCAGAAGACGTTGCCCAGCCTATTGCCAATCTTCACCTGTCCAGTTTTGATGATGCCTCTGCTTGGCTGACAGGAGTGGAACCCGATGTTGTGGTCTTCTGCTGTTGTAGCTCATCTCCCTCAAGGTTCGACGTGTTGTGCATTCTGAGATGCTTTTCTGCTCACCATGGTTGTAAAGAGTGGTTATTTGAGTTACTGTAGAGTTCCTGTCAGCTCGAATCATTCCCATGTGGTCATTCTCCTCTGATCAACCTCTCAAATCAACAAGATACAGAACTGTCATTTGCTGGATGTTTTTTTTTTTTGTCGTTGTTGTTTTTTTGCACCATTCTGTGTAAACTCGTGAGACTGTTGTGTGTGAAAATCCCGAGAGAAAATCCCCAGTTTCTGAAATACTCAAACCAGCCCATCTGGCACTGACATCCATGCCACGGTTAAAGTCACTGAGATCACATTTTTTCCCCGTTCTGTTTGATGTGAACATTAACTGAAGCTCTTGTGCTGTACATGCATTATTTTATGCATTGGACTGCTGCAGTATGATTGGCTGATTGGACAATTAGCAGGTGTACAGGAGAAGTGTACTTTATAAAAATTGATGAGTAATTGTACTAGTTAGCCCATTGACAAATGTTGAGCCTTAGCCTCATTTAAATCCAGGAAGCACAGGTATTTCCCCATGTGGGGCTTACAGGGACAAATCTGTTGGGTTGTTTTTAACTGTAAATTAAGATCCTGCACTGAAAAACATTTAAATCCATTTTTATAAATGGATATTAAAGCCATTTTACAAAACAACAAACACTGAACCAATACAATTCCAAAATAATAAAATTGTGTGACACTTTAAGTGAAATTAAAAGATCTTGTTGATGTCCATAAAGAGCCAGTAGCACACTTTGGGTAGTATGGAGGAAAATTGCCATGAAAGTTATTTTGAACTTGGAAAAAAAAAATAGTACCCTTTTCCAAAAAAAAAAAAATATATATATAGTCATGTAGCTGTAAATCTTTTCTGATTTTTCTGATTTTTTTTTTAATCTTACATAATTTGACTGTTTATAGTTTATAGTTTTCAAGTTTATAGTAACTTTGTGAAAACTGTATAAATGCTGACATTCATGCAGGTTCAGAAATGAATCTTTACACCTTTATTAGTTGTCATTTCAAAAATGTGATTTCTTGGGAATGTATTTCATTTCATTTCACATATAACAAGAAGAATATAGTTTTAAAGAAGAGGATTCACACATACAAAACATGAAAAATTGATCCGAAAATATTTTATGGTGCATTTATTACTGGCTTATGAAAAAATGCATAAAAACACGATTTCCTGTTATTTCCTTCATTGTTATAGCAAAACTAAAGCTCATCTCCACAATAGCCACAAGTTCTGTGTTAAAGCACCGGTATAGTCACGAAAGAACTCTAATGACTTGACAATTACTGTCTTGTAGCATCACACGAAAGAACATGATGACTCATTATTTTTCTAATAATTTCAGTTTCTTACCCCACTATGATCAGCTAAGATATGCATTAATGTCATTAATTAGTGTGCCTATCTGTCATCTATAAAAATGAACAAAACTTCAAAAGCTATACACTTGGAAGTAGAGGTGTATAGCGGTCTAATTTTTTTAACCCCTGCCCCCAAAGCTGATCAATCCAGCCCGCTCCCGAAGGTAACTTTAAAACATGAAAAGGATATCATGGGGAAATCTGAGGGGGAAAAAGACTAGGACTTTTATTTCTATTGACTACACTTAGTTGAAGTTTTTCGTCAAGCTAAGTCTACAGTAAAGCTATCAATAACCAACTGACCAAAATGTGACTAAATCTATGGTGTATTTTTGACAAAAGATTAAAAGTAAATCCAAATTAATTGTCAAAATTAACACTGATTAATGGGAAAGATTTTGGGTGATAGACTTCCATCAAACGTTAGCTACTGAAGCAAACTTCAGGCACCAACATGTCTTTGCTGATTGAGTAATTAGGGTAAGAGGTACATTATGTACATTTGGTTTACTTTATGTGTAATATTTTAGTATTTAGCTAAAAATAAACCACCACACAAGCTGCAATAAATTTATTACTGTCTCATGATACCCCAGTGTCTTGAATATTTTCATACATTCATGTTCAATGTAATAGGCGTTGCAGAAGTTGAAGGACATTCAGTCAACTCAAAAATGTGTTCAATAAATTAACCTGTGCAGTAACATTTCAGCAATGAAGTTGATCATTAATACCATTAGCAACTCATTATCTCTTTTTCATTACAATCGTTTGCAACTCGAGTGACTCGAGACTATTTGTTTGTTTTCAAGGTAACTGAAGATCAATTTTGTAACTATTAGACTCAAAAGCACTGGACAGGTCCTGAAGCGCACACTTGTAGGTTGCACACTTTGCAGTTAAACTCAGGTGTGTAGAGGTGCGGTGAGAGAGGGGAAGCTCTAAACTGGGTATAAACACTACATGACGTTACTTTTCACAAAAATAAGGTAAAATGTGAATATTGTTAAACAGCACTGTAGAAACTCTTCCGCAGTATTCACCTCCCACAATGCACTGCAGCGCAGGTGTTCTGGATGTTCAGGGTCACCACTGGTTCCGTCGTGGAGCTGGACGTCTGTTTGAGAACAACCGTAATGAGAGCGATAAGAAAAGAGAGATGAGAACTAGGCAGACATGTTACAAATGTGTGGAGAAGCGACAACAGCCTGAGAAACTTGACACGTTTCTTCGTGTGTGTTTGACCTTCCAGTGGGTTTGTTTCGGAAAGTCAATGTTTACTAACGTGAAGTGACATGAGCATCTCGCAGCGACCTACTTTCGGGTTTGACCACGTGTTGCAAAAGCAAGTCAGTGTTTTTGCTGTCTTTCAGGAAGTGTAAAAGTATTGACCCCCTTCCCAGGTTTTTATACAGATATGCATCTTAAATGCGTATTATTCTCTAACTAATATGAATTATTCAGTAATTACAGTAAAGCCAATGGGGGTGTGTAGCTACAAGAATGAGAAATGTAAAGCGGTTAGGTACAATTTCGGTGCTTGGCACCACAGAAGTGAAAAATACTTGACTAATTGCACTGTATTACTTTACTGAAGTATTATTGAAATTGAATACTTGTAGTCTTAATTACGTTTCCAAGAAAAAACTTCCTAACTACACAATGTAGTTAGCACTATAGCTATCCATGTGTGCCTGGATATGGCTAAGCCACCAGACTGCAGTGTTGAACTTGAGGATGAGCGTCCCTGGCCCTACCTCAGTAAAAGGTTTCAGTATGCTGAAGTAAACAAAGACTCGTATAAAATGCTTCACCTCCTTTACCTCACTAAAAAGGGAACAAACTCCATCTAATTTGGAAACGCATGCTGACGTAAGTCTTGCTAATTTGCTAACATTAACTGGCTATATTTATCTAAGTTAGCCTGTTTTCTTAGCTAATGCTTGGTTAGACTAGCATCCATTCCAGTAGCTAACACAATTGGCTATGTAGCATGTCGAATTCTAGCTGAATGTTGAAACTTATCTTGAATGTTTTCAGACAATACAGTGGAGTTGCTTCAAGACAAAAATTATTTAATAGTTTAGATAAGTAATATTATTTAATTATTAAATAATTTAAAATAATTTAACTTCATTTCGTTAGTTACAAACATTTACTTTTTAATATTTGGGTACATTTTAAATGTAGCAATGTTTTTTTTTTTTTTTAAACTTTCACTTGCAACCACACTTGTGATTGAGTAAGAGTTTGAAACATTATCTTTCTCTTAAGTATAATTTCTTAGTAATTTGTCTAAGGTTTGGATTAAACCCATTCAAATCAAGTGACCAGTCAAATATACAAACTGTAAGAACGCAGTAATAATTATATTTATAATTATATTTAAATATTTATGCTGTGACTTTCACCCCACTTTCAGAACCACTGCCTGCTATATACAGCCTGCCAATAACTCTACTTTAAAACTGAAGTGCCTTTTTCTGCCATGTCATTTTTTCCTTTCTTTTTTTTTTTTTTTTGTCTTTTTCCTGGAATAATCAAGCGAACTATTCTTCAGTATTGACTGGCCTGGATTGTTGTCTTCGAAAGAACTTTTAGGTGACCTTAAAGATCTTAAAGACATAAATCATGGGTGTCAAACTCATTTTAGCTAACATGCTACATTACACTTACACACACATCTGTGTATACGTGAAAGGTTTATTAATGTTCGGAATGCACAAATGGATCAAACTTATAACCTACAAAACACAGAAACAGACTGCAATTCATTACCAAATTATTATTATTAATATTATTATTATTATTATTACACTATAATAGAAGTATTCACCCCTTGAACTTTTCCACATTTCGTAGTGTTAAAATCTGGAACTGAAATGGACAAGACTGGACGTGAATCCAGAATAATAAATTGGATTAATAATGAATAATAAATAATGCTAATAATAATAAACAATAAATAATGAATAATATTGAAGTTGTTTGGAATTTTTCAAATGACGACAGTTCTTTTAGAAAGAAACGTGAACAGAGTGTAAAAATTTCTAGCTTGCTAATGAAGAATTAATTATCATTAGCACATTTTGAGAGTAGCTGAGCTTATGGCCCTGAGTTTATTGTTAATTTTCTCCCTAGTGGAATGACAGAGGCTCTATTTTTCCAATCTTTCAGTTCAGTTACTGTTCACAAAATGTTCCTGTGGGCCGTATGTATGACACCCCTGATCTAAAGCCAGTATGTGTGTTTGTTCACACACAGCACAGTTAAATCAGTGCGAGTGTGTGCTCGTGGACTGGGAATCCATGAGGACTGGATTGAGAAACAGCTCAAAATAATTAAAGTCTCACACCAAAACACAGAAACACTTCATTAGAGTTCAGAGCTCCTGCTATATCAGCGGGAAAATCCAGCCGCAGCAGATGACAGCTGTGGACAGTTTTATTTTTGTCCATGATTTGGTGCACATTACTGATGATTCAGCTCACCACCTCGGTGTTAGAATGACAGGAACACCACTATGTATACTACCTTTAGAGAAAGTTCTCAGACTAAGATGTAAAAGGAAACTACTGCTTTAAAGAGATCAGAAGTAGCATGTGGTGAGTGCAGGGTGTCTGCAGATATCTTAGGCGTATCTTCTTCAATGTAATTTAACTCTGAATAACATAAAAGAAGTACACAGTTAGAGTATTCGCAGTTCTTTGGCTACTTTTGGTTGACACTACATTTCCTCATGTCGATTTTTCTCTGCATATGCTAACTCAACAGCAGCTAGCTAACATTAAAACAGTGCAAAAGTTTGCATCCCCCACAAGGCCACAGGTAAAGGTTTTTGACATCTTCAGGACAGAAGAATTTACATTTTATTTTTTATTTGTAACGTGACAAGCGGCGATAGTGATGAGGGACTGTTTATAGCTATAACATCAGTGAAAACGTGTCTCGTGGACGTTCCACAAGATTAAGTGTGACCAGAAATGGACAAAAATACATAAACGTAAGTAAACTATAATCATTGGCAAGATAAGTAATAAACTAAAAGGAATATTAATGTTATTGGAAAATAATCAACTCTGGAGTGTTAACAGTACCTTTCCTTCATTATAGCACTCTATCATTGATTATTTTCCTACAACAGCATGACAAGGAATGTACTGAGAAAATGCAAACTTTTGCACTACAGAATACATATATAGTGGAACATAATTTATAATGTAACGTGCTGAACGCAAGTTTAACCAAACAAATTGAGGTCCCTAGACCTGCAGAAACCCTGTACGTGTAGTATCTGATGATGTTCATGTTCTTTACAACAACGCTAACAGTGTGAAGCAGCGACATGCAGATGGAGAGATGTAGCAAGGAGATAGAAAGGAAATAAAGGACACAAGGAAACACCAATCACCACAAGAAGTCCCTTTTATTGTACACAATACCTCTTTATTAGCTCATTTTTTCCAATTTTCCACCATTTATCATTTGCTCAGAGTGCATTAATTGCTACAGAGGCACTTGACAAGGATTGATGATTTCAGAAGAAACAAAAAAGTAAAGGAATACAAAATAGGACAACTATGCAGGGTGGGTCATCTGTTTCTCCCCCCGGAAGCTGAAGAGATGAGACGTGTGGAGTTTCGGAGGAGAGATTATGCACTAAAAGATGTTACTAAGGCGTGGCTACAATTAGTCATATATATTGTGTTTTATTATACTGTATATATATATATATATGACATTTTATTGTCATCGTAGCCACACCATGCATACATGAAGGAAATCTGGATTACACCTAGAGAGAATTTACCTTACTGTAAATTAGAGCTTATTTTATCAGTTAATGTGTGTACTTCATTTTGAGGTACTGGAATTCTCCGGACATGTCCGTTCCCCTCCTCCATCTCCACATCAGAGTTTAAATCGCAATGAATCCAAAAGCAAAACCCAGAAATCGTTATCATCATCCTTATCAACGCTATCACCTCGTTCGAACCCGTTAAATAAAATCAAACCCCAAACATCATCATTCTATGATCTGATCAGAGGAAACCCACAGGGACCAACGCTAGGTCCAATCGTAATTCCCCACCCCCTGTCTCCTGCAGCTCATTTATTTATAGATTTACTGTTCAAGACGAGAAGTGGCATCTTCGGACCACCTCCCTGCACTATCCTACACACTATTTCTCTGAAAGCATAGTGACGAACCAAAAAAAAAAAAAGAAAGAAATCAAAAACATCAATGACAAATGCCCGGGTTATAAATAATACACTCAAAAAAAATATTTTTTTAAAAATCCAAACTGCATGTGTATATTTCCCCAAAACCATCCCTCGTCCCACAGCCCTGTTAATGCATTTATTAGTAACCGACTTTAAAAGCACTGATGTTTGGTTATGACAGCTTGTAACATCAGCGTCTTTGTATTTCTATTCGCCGACACACAAATCAACAAGACTTATTATTATTATTAATTCTTTTTTTTTTTTTTAAAAGGAAGCATATTACAGACCATGTACATACATGTATGCATGTGCTCCATTATGAGACCCTGTTCATACAGTCTGGGTTAAAATCTCCAACCTGAGGGGTAGTGTGGACCAAATTATGCTAACGATAATATTAATTCATGCAAAAGCATTACTAGGACTGGGCAAGACGTCTAATATGTATATTCATCCGCTTTTCTGAGAGTGTCGTAGGTTTCTCCAGAGCTTCTATAAAACCAATGTACCAGCTGTTTCATATTTGTTCTTTTAACTTAATAAATAAGGAAAATTGAGGTTACTGTTTTGCTTGCACAAGAAACGTATCGTAAAATTTGAGTATTGTGATATGACATTTTTGTCACATGGCTCATCCGCTAGCTATAATTCCTTGTTAGCTACTGTATGGTCAAACTACCCCTTTACGTCTTTCGTACACTCCGTCTGTTCGCCTTTAACGATGCTCGTTCAGTCCCTGAACGTCAAATAAAGGCAATCTAGGCCTCGAGAGATGAATTTCAATTATATAAACATGACTAGAGGTCTAAATTAGGTTAACCAATCAGGACCGTGAAAACCTGAGACGCTATACTAGCCGAGACAGAGTAACTCCCGTCACACGAGTGGTTACTGCGCTTAAGGATTATTTTCATATACACAGATTACTGTTACGTATACACACAAAATCGTTACAGATGAGTGGCGTCTATTTTCACACCGTTTACGTCGGAGAATTCAGACCTCCTGCTAACAAGCTAAGCGCTCTTTAATCAAAGTGATTCGAGATTTAAACTACGCATTGCTAAGTGGATTTTAAAGGCTGGGAGGATGAGGGAAGAATAACGAGAGTGACAGCATTTTCTTTTCTTTTCGGTTAGTCGAGATGGGTATAAAAAAAAACAACAATATTATATATACTATAAACGGGAAAAAATGGTCTCGGCTAGTTCCTAGGGAGCGGACGCTGTTTTACATTCAGAGAAAAAAAACAAAAAAAAAAAAACATCACCCAAAATGAATCTCATCGACGCATTGGTTAAAGCAGTGCCCCCTGGAGGCCAACCAAGCAAATAATGAAGGAGGAAAAAAAAAGGTACAGAAGTGGTTTGACTAATTGTACTAATAGTACAGCCTGCATATGGAATTTCAATCTTGTGCCTAAAGGAGGAAATTAGCAGCGTTTTGTATCAGAGAACAGTCTGAATGAACTAAACAGGTGGATATTTATTGGTCAGGCTGGATGTACAGACACAAATCCCCAAATCCGCAGTGTTCTAACCCTGCAGCCTCCTCCCCCGCTCTCTATTTCACTCTATATCTCTTTGTTGGCCCATATTCGCAGATGTGTGTGTGTGTGTGTGTGTGTGTGTGTGTGTGTGTGTGTGTAGTGAAGGCCTAGTCTAGAAGGGAGGGCTCAGCAGGGCGGATTATGGTGGGCCGGGTGGGAGCACCAGGAGGTCTTCGGCTGCAGGGAGAGAAGAGTGAGAGAGGATGAGAAGAGACATTCCACCAACAGAGAGAGAGAGAGAGAGAGAGAGAGAGAGAGAGAGAGAGAGATGATGAAGGTGGAAGAGAAAGAGGACATGAAAGATCAAGAAGGAAAGTGAGACTGTTCCATTCTGAAGGCAGCTGATTTAGCCCTCGCTTCATCTCTACCTAAAGACAGCGATGGCTTACTAGCCGAACTGAGCCTCTGCTGCTACTCAGCGCTGTATAGCTGCATTGCATTCTGGGACTCTGAGTCCAGCATTTGCACCAACATCCCCACTGAATTTCTCACTGCTGGAATTTGGTGACAAGCTCTTGCTTTTTTATTTTTAGGAACTAACAGCTAAACCTGAGTGCGAGCCCTTTATGTCTGAGATCGCTGAAAAAGTTTCTTTCCCCCTGTGACATCAGCACGGCACACAACCGCTAACTTCACACAGGAATAACAAAACACCGCACCATCCAACAAATTAGACCATTAACACATCACAAATATTTCAATATAAACACATTAAATGTGTTTCAGGGTGGAGGTACTGTTTAAGTATCTATACTCCTACTTTTTCCTTTCTCTATACACGCACGTTGTCAAGGTTACCCGCGAAGCTGCGTGTTTTAGTCTGACCACAATAAAGAGCTGCTTGTAGAACAGGACAGCTTTTATCTTTCACAAATACCACGCAGTATTTGAGCTGCCCTCCGACTGGAAAGCAAGACAGAGAGAATGCAAAGGCAGTGGTAAAAAGTGAAAGTAAAGAACAAGAAAGAAAGAGAGAGAGAGAGAGACTGAAAGGCGAGCCATGATGTTACAGAGTGCTTATCCTGCGGAGTGTCAGATTACGAGAGTCATGAGAAAATCCCACAGTGATGTCAGAGTACATCAACGAACATGAAAAAAAAAAACCATCAGTAGTGTTAAATAACTCACACACATGTTTACCTGGGCACCCCGGGGGGCACGCGTGCCGGGCGAGAGGGCACCTGAGGCGGTGCACTGAACGGGTCCTGGCTGCTGTTGCCGAAGGCATTGATGGGCTGTCCCGGTCTGGATGGGATGGGCGGAGCACCAAAAGCAGGGGAGGGGTTTAGAGGAGGTGGTCCCGGGGTGGAGCCTCTCACCGCTGGAGGCCTGTTAGGGGGCGGGGCCACGGAGGCTGGTCTTCGCTGAGGAGTGGGGCTGTGAATGACAGAGAGAGGTGTGTCAAATGGATAGCTGTGTAAATTAAGCAAGCGGCAGTAAAAAAAATGGATGTTAAACAAGACAACACTGACCTGGCCTCCTGGATCCAGGTGTCATTAACGGGCGGAGGCACAGGCACGGAGATGGTGGAGGTGCTGATGTCACCGATGATGCTGAGCGCCTCCTTGAGGGCATGGTACATCCGCAGCATCTC
Source organism: Pangasianodon hypophthalmus (assembly GCF_027358585.1). Classification (NCBI taxonomy): domain Eukaryota; kingdom Metazoa; phylum Chordata; class Actinopteri; order Siluriformes; family Pangasiidae; genus Pangasianodon; species Pangasianodon hypophthalmus. The sequence continues at coordinate 3,746,224 of NC_069732.1, forward strand.
GTCCCTCCTCTGAGCCTGATCGGCCGACTCCTCCATCAGACTGTTCTGATCACCTGAAGAGTAAAGGTAGGCCAGCAGCTCCGAGTGGATGAAGTCCTTCGCCTGAGTAGAAAGAGAGAAGAAAGAGTTGAGTGTGCAAGGTGCAACTAAAGTTACTAAAGCTGGTTTCCATGTGTTCAGTCTGCTCTACGTACTCAATTCTGGAAAAAATTAACAGTAAGGCAGCAGATTGGGCACAAAATGGTGTCACTTTCAAAAGAGTGAAGGGAGCGTATTAATTTATTCCTCCAGCTTTCTCAGAGAAAACTACTAAACCAGACGCACGTCCTAGTGAAGGAGAGGAGAAGGCGCTGGACCCTGAGTGTAAATAATAATAGGCCTACATCTTACTTAAAGTACCTTTCATAACACCCAAGGACACTATACAAAAAATGTAAGTTGTCCTACAAACCATTACACTTAAAAAAAAAAAATAAAAATAAAAATAAAAAATTAGAAATTGTAAAAAGGTTTAAAACCACATTGTTATAATCATCCAACATCTGGAACAACAAGAAATGGTTTTACTTTTCATTCATTAAAACCAACAGGACAGAAATTTTAGCCCATGAACTTACTTAAAGTAACAGGACCTTTGACCCAGGAACTTACTTTGGACTGGGAACTTTAGACCAGGAACACTGACCCAGGAACTTACTTAAGACCAGGAACTTTAGCCCAAGAACCATATTTAAGAGCAGGACCTTACTTTAGCCCAGGTACTTACTTAAGACCAGGAACTTTTGTGCAAGAACTTACTTAAGACTGGGAACTTGCTTTAGATCAGGAATGTTTTGTTTCCTCTTTATCTCAGGAACTTCCTTAAGACCATGGACCAACTGCCTAGCAACCACCTGGGATACCATAGCTACTGTCTAGCAACCACCTGGGATACCATAGCTACTGTCTAGCAACCACCTGGGATACCATACCAACTGCTTAGCAACCACCTGTGATACCATAGTATGACCCTAGCAACACTCTATCAACCACCTGTGATACCATAGTATGACCCTAGCAACACTCTATCAACCACCTGTGATACCATAGCTACTGTCTAGCAACATACTAGCAATCTTTGGCACTGCATATTTACTTCAGGAAATGTGAATCGAGTTTTAACACTTTTTTAATAACACTTTCCTTTTAGCAGTTCAAGGCTGTAATCTCTTTGTTCAAAACTTGTTTAGACTATTGCTATAATACCAGAGAGATTAAACACATTAAAGTAGGATGTTTCTTTAAAATGAGAATAAACTAAAAATTAGACATGGACCTACAGTATCCAGAAATCCTCAGTTTTTTCTCTGAAGGTATTAAAGCCATAATGTTGCTGTGAAGTATCTGTGTATAGCAACTGATCAACACATATTTGTTTAAATATTTCAATACAGTTGTGCAGTTGTAGATCAGTTGTGCGTGTGGATGCATTGTTCTACTGAGTGTTTGTTTCCATCCAAAATGACTAAACTCATTTACATTGCATCCAATTTCACCAAGTCACACTGACTATAAATTAAAATGACTCTACTGATATGTGTAGAATGGTGATGCCTACATTAGTTTCGGTTTCTCCATCTCTTTGTTTCTCTTACAGTCGAAGATAAGATGTTGAAGGGCTTTTGGGAAACAAACTCCTTGATGTCTCTCAAACACACCACAATAAAACCAGAAAAAATCAGATGAAGGTTAATGTTAAGTGTTCACTGAGAGGGCAGGGATTTAGAAATGAGCAAGCTCACATTTTTCCACGTGAGTGTCATTCTGAAAGCCCACCCACTCAAACCGAAACCGAACCACGGCATGATCTGGCTTCTCACGCTCAGACACACACACACACACACACACACAGGCACGGTGAGTGCTGACATACGTTGTTGATCATGAGGTGCATGATGGTCTTAGGCATCAGGTCTCTGATGGTCTTGTTGACGATGCCGATGTAGGAATCCACCAGGTTACGGATTGTTTCCACCTGCCTCTCCAGCTGAGGGTCCATGGAGAAGGTGTCTACTGGAGCTCCATCATCTGCCTCTGCCTATACACATACACACACACACACACACACACACACACACACACACAGCCTCATTTATCAAGCTGGCTACAAACAGGTTCGCCGGAACATTTACACAAGAAATGTGTCATGAGTTCAGGAAAATCCAGTTAGTCGGAAAAACCTTAGCTTCCTACAATTCGCTTCTAAGTTTATTTACATATGCCAATTTACATATAAGGAGACTTACTAACGTAAACCTCGAATGATGGAATCAAATTGCGTGTTCACACATGAATCACTTATTACTTCAATTACACACACACACACACACACACTCGAACACTTTGTGAAACTCAGTCATTTAATACTAATGACTTTAAGGAAATCAAATCAAATTAGCCATTCAATGAGGACAAAAGTAATGGTGCCCTACAAAAGGAGGACGAGTTTGTGTGTTTTTTTTTGTAGCTGACGAGCTGCAATGGCTGAGCTGCATTATTGGACGATTTATCACATGCTGCGCTGAGGAGGGGCTCTTTCTCCGAGTTTGGTGGGCATCATTAAATGTAAAGTAACACAATTTACAACTGATTGGATCTCTTCCAACTTGAGTATGTAGAAAATCAACATTAATGAAATTTTTTTCATTTGTTTTGGCCTACAAAAATATTGACAAGCAACTTCATACTAAACGATTGATAACTGAGGCCTGATAAATACATACTTTAGGACAGAACCGTGCTGGTCTCAAGGTCTTTCCATTAATTTTTCCTTTATATACATTAATGTATTTATGAAATCCGCTATTATTTTCCAATAGGGCTGGGAAAGGTGACGATATAATATTGTTATCATGATAAACTGTCACAGAATTACAGTGATATGTTTTTATAACTTTTTTAATATCAATTACAAACTGATTAGAAACAGCTGATTTGATGTTAATAACTATACCGAATTTTAGAACAAATTTTAAGCTTTTTATAATATTCCCCTTACTGATCAGTGTTAAATTATTAAATTTTCTAGACATATAATAAATATATATATAAAAAATGTAGTATTATTGTTTTGCTGGCAATTTGTTAGCAAACTTGTATATCATACATACATTATATCATGTATATCATGTATACATAAATACAGCTCTATTATTATTATTTTTTTTTTTTGCAATATTTCCCAACCCTATTTTCCAAGTCAGCTGTATTTTTTTTTTTTTTTTTTTAATTTGTGTTCATGCTGTTTGGCTGTTTATACAAACCTTGGCTCTGTTTTTAGCAATGTGAAAGCCTAACAGCTGTAAATTAAAACCGCAGTGCAGAAAATGAAGTGCAGCAGCGTTCTTGTTTCAAGCAGCTCACAAGCAGGAGTCTGATGAGATCAACTGAACGTTCAAGGGATGTTGCATTAGTACTACAACAACGCATCCTACTTAAGAAGATGACGTTCCGCGGTCAGCGTGTGGGTAAAGAGCCACTTCCTGTGTGACGTACCTGATCTTTCTCAGGGTACACGCCCGCTCGGAGGAAGGAGGCCTTCCAGCTGTCCACATCCTCCTGAGAATCGCAGGCCAGCTCGATCTGCCGCAGGTCTTTATAAACGTTCCTGTGTGAGCGCATAAACACACACAGAACATAAACACACAGTAACACACACACACAGGGCCAAACAGAGGCACGATGGGCTGAGCCACATCAGACCTTTGCTCCGTGTTAAAGATGGCGAAGGTGTGTTTGGTGGACATGAAGCCTTTCTCCACATCTCTGAGCTTCAGGTTGTCCAGAGGAAGCATGTATTTCTTCTCCTTTTCCTGTGACACACAGACACAAAGAGAAAAAAGAGAAAGAGAGAGAGAGAGAGAGGTTATAAAATGAAAACCATTGGCATTATCACAGTGCTGTATCTGCTCAGCATGACATTGCAACATACAGCCAAAGTGCAGCAGAGCAAACACACTCAGCTGCTCTGTTTACACACACGTACACACTTTCATCAATCTTAACTCATTCTCCGGAGAACTTCAGGAACGCTCTACAGCCCTATAGGTGGCTCTAAAGCCAAATAAACTCGTTTAACATATTCACGATTATTGGAATTACTAGGAATTACATGGTTCTGTGGTAAAACCAAGACAATGTTTTAAATGCCTTTTACTGGAACAGCCACAAACTATATGTGAGTTTCACACCACAAATATGGCTTTAAAACTTTTTTTTTTTAAGATCGATTTATCAATCGATTTAATGGATTATTAAAGTGTACGCATCCTTAACCTTAGCTCACATTTATGTTTGTGATGTAGGTGAATAAACAGGGCAAAGAATCTGTTGCCCCAAAGCAGGGTTAATAACGGACCACCACAGTGGCAGAAAGATAGCCGAGAGGGTTGGGGGCGAGTGACACTGAGCTAGAGAGAGAGAGAGAGAGAGAGAGAGAGAGAGAGAGAGAGAGAGAGAGAGTGTGTGTGTGTGAGTGTGTGTGTGTACTAGAGAAGTTTTGGGGGAGGCGGAGGGGGCGGGGGTGCCAGCTTTCTGGTGAGCAGAAGCATCTGGAAACATTTATACACGGACTAACAGAGAGAGAGAGAGAGAGAGAGAGAGAGAGAGAGAGAGAGAGAGAGAGAGGAACAAAGCTATCCCAACAGTTACATCACTCCAAAAGAACACAGACCCCCCCTCCCTTTTCCCCAGTAACCCAGTACGATTTCCTGCAAATTCCAAAGTCAGATCCCGACTGGAACGTCTCAGCCCGCCTGCCACGTCACTCCGCTCCCACCGCGTACCGTCACACCACACGCTGCCGTTTTCTCTTCACAACCGAGAGCCACACGGCAGGACACTGCACTCTGCTGTGGATTTTTACTAAAACTGTATCCTGGTGGTGTGTGTCTATAGAAATGCCTGGGAGTGAGATACGCACACACACACTCTCTCTCTCACACACACTCACACACGCACACACACACATGCACACTCCTCTGGACTGAACTGGTGAGTGTTTTATTTTAGAGCTGCAACATTGGAGCAGAAAGTTTTTATCTTTTCAAAGGTTTGTGCTGTGAAAGTAGTTAAAGTGCTAGTTTCTGTGCACACACTCTGAAGATTTAAACAGATATAATATTTAAACTGATACTAACAGATTCTGGAAGATTCCTTTTGTTCTAATTCTGATTCTGAAAATGATTCTGATTCATTTGATTCTGATGATTCATTTCTTATCATGTTGATTCTAATTTACTTGATTCTGATTTATTTCTATTACATTAATTCTGGTTATGTTGATTCTGTTTCCACTGGTAACAATTCCTTTGATTCTGATTCAGTTCTGGTCACATTGTTTCTGTTGATTCTGATTCTGTTGGTTCTGAATCCATTGATTTGGATTCATCTGATTCTAATTCTGTTGATTCTGGTTTTGCTGAATGTAAATTCCTTTGATACTCATTCAGTTGATTCAGATTCCTTGGATACTGATTCTGTTGAATCTGGTTATGTTCATTCTGATTAATCTAATTCCATTGATTCTGATTCTGTTAATACTGATTCCTTTTATTCGGAGTCTGTTCATTCCGATTCCTTTGATAATGATTCTGTTGATTTTGGTTACACTGATTCAGTTGACTCTGATTCAGTTGACTCTGATTCAGTTGACTCTGATTCAGTTGACTGATTTGAATCCGAATTCATGTATAACCATTCAATTAGAAATCTGGTGTGTAAATAATATGAAAATGAACTGATAATGTTTTGTGAAAAGAGGATGTGCATTCGTGTGTGTGTAGCTTTATCATATCATAGCTGAGTTGATGTTTACTCTCTCTCTCTCTCTCTCTCTCTCTCTCTCTCTCTCTCTCTCTCTCTCTCTCTCTCCCTCCCTCCCCCAGGCCGTGTGTCCAGGGCAGTGACCTGCAGCTCGACTAGCTGATTTGCCCCCTCCGTTAATGCCTCCCTCCCCCCCGCCTGCCCAGTGTTCAGACTACCTGTTCATTACGCTGCAGCTGAACAGTAGTCCGCACATTGGTTAGGCTGGGCCGGGACACACACACGTCAGAAAAGACGAAGCTATAACTTTTTAGCTTTGGGATGCAGGTATGAGTCAGACATTAATATTACAGCAGGTCTTGTACATCAGTTTAATGCTCTATTCCTAATTTTAATCAAATTCAACAAGCATGTAGTGGTAAACAATAAAGCTTGATTTTTCCCCTAAACTTGAACGCCTATTCACGTGAAATAAATTTAAAAAAAAAATCACTTAGTGTTACTACTAGTATGCAAAACGCAAACCATAAGTAATTTCCACACATGGCAGTAATACAATGCAAGAGCTGCGAGAAGTCATTCATTTTCAATAAAAGTCGTCAGTTAATTATGATGGGGGCGGAGTCTTCACTTGAAAAGTGAAGTGGGCGGGGCCTGGTAATGTGATCAAGTTAACAGATTTTAAATGTATGCAAATGAGATGTGTGGAGATTCACAAAAAGGTAGTTCAAAAGTAAACACTCTGGTTTACTCTCCACTACATAGCGGAAAGGAGATTAAAGGAGCCGTGTGTAAATTTTAAAGTCCACCGCTGCCTACGAGTCAAACTGCAATCTGAATGAGAACATTCACCTTCAGTTTTTAACGTTATCTTCACCCCTGCTAACCCCTCACCCTAGACTTCATAAGGAAACACTGCCACTCTGCTGTAACTGAGCTCATTTCAGACAAAAATTCAAACTAAATCCTACAATAAATAATTTAATAAATAGAAGCAAGCAAAATCTGATGCATCACAGTAAACGAATCCCACAAGCCGAGTCTCAAAAATGTCCAAATAAACACAGAGTTAAAAAATGATGTTACTGATTTACAGCAGGTTTATGGTCCAATGTGACGATCTATACAAGGTGATACAAAATGAGAAAAAAAACCCTCAAACATAAGAACTATGGCTAACTCTTAATTACAGATTGCCAGCAGGACTGAATATTTTTATTTAGCTTTAATCATTTTCGACTCTGAGTGTTCTCTCACCTCTTCATCCTTGTACCAGGAGAGGGACTCGGCGGTCAGGACGAACCAGTACTCCTTGGATCCTCCCTTCATGAAGCTGATGTTGATGGTGAGCCAGCCTTTGCGGATCACCTGTGCAGAGGGACGGGAGGGAAAACGTCACAGGGCAGCGGAGACATTCGACTTTACCAAAACACACACAGACACAGACACACAGACACACACACATGTCTCAGGCTGAGAGCAGCTGTGTGTGAAAACACTCACAGTGAACACCTGCTCACACTTACCTGCACAGGAACATGGGTTCGAACAGGAACGACAATCTGTACTGCGTGATTTGCAAAATTGTTATTTAAAATGACTATTTATTATTTTTATTAAAATTGTTCATGAAAGTTGATGCATTGTTTGTTTTTTATTTGTATTCCTGACATGATATTTTTCCATTTTCAACTATTATGATAAAGACTGGGCTTAATTGGTTTTTATTTTTGTAATTTTTTTTTATTTAAATTACAGCTGTCAGAACAAATTTCACTCTTTGAATACTAATTAAAATGTCATATCATCTAAATTTTTTAAGGCAAAAAAAAAGGTAAAACACTAAGCTTCGTTTCTGTTTTTTTTTTGTTTGTTTGTTTGTTTTTTGCTTGTTTTAAGTAACGGCTATTGGGACAACTTTCACCTTTTTAATCCTTTTCAGAATTTTATAATATCGATGTTACATATTTTACAATTGAGCCTTACACATATTGTTCAGTTATCTATAATTCGCTTTTCTTGTTAAATATAAAAAACAAATAAAGTATGTGTGTGAAATGAGATGGCAGATGTAAGTAGCTCAGCTCAAACAGCCATTTACTGATGGCACAATTTTTGTGCTGAATCTCACACACACAAAAGGTTTAATATCATTATACATTACATTACACCCTATGTAGTGAGCTTATATAGTGAATAGGATTTGAGATTTGGCCTAAAAAAGTCTTTTTTTGCAAAGAGTTGAGCTGAATTGAGGAAGGCAGAACTGGGGTCATCGAAGAAATGTTAAATTAAACTGAATATCAGCAACATTACTCTGTTAAATAAATAAATAAAATATGAAACATTAAAATTTAGGATAATAATAATAATTTTTACTTCATCTTTAACGTGATGAAATTGCAACCTATACTGTATCTAGTGCTAATGCTAACTTTATATATTATAACATTATAGACTCATTACTATTCAAACAGTAGATTATTATTAGAAGTACAATGCAATTGTATTTTGTGTATCAGTGCAGAATTTTGCTCGTGAGAACTGCAATCCATCTTTTTTTCACCTACAGACAAAGCGCATCACTGAATGGCACGTCGGTAAATAAATAATGACCACATTAATTAAAGATTCCTTTAAATAACGTCTCAGGGAAATCATCTTGTGATCACGTGACCGTTGAGGTAGGAGCTGAATTAAAAGTGCACACGCTGGTGAAAAGAATCAGAAAGCCTGGTGAAGGTTTCATCCTAAACAATGAAGGAAGGTTAAAAAATAATAAATAAATAAACACAAACAACATGCAAAAAGGCTGGTTATCGGTTTGTGTGTGCGGGTCTGTGGCATCCACACTGAGTGGAAGGCTAGAGGAGCGAAGGTCAGGGGTCGGCGGGGGCCTGTTAAGATTAAAGTGGCGAGTAAAAGCTAGCTAAATCACAAAGGTTAGAGGTTAGTGACGTAAACTGCTACTGCCCTAGAAATTAAAAAAAAAAAATTAAGGACAGAAATAGGCATTAGAGCAATGCTAGAATAGAAAGAGAGACAGAGGGAGAGAGAGAGGGGGAGGAAGAGGGAAAGAGAGAGAGAGAGAGAGAGAGAGAGAGAGGGGGGGAAAGAGGAGGGTGAGAGTTACTAAAGATCGAGTAAATAAAGTGGTGAACAGGGAGAGGAGGAGAGATAGTGATCTCAGTCTTCGTTACTGCTGTGAGTTACAAGCGGAGAACAGGACCAAAAAAGAAAAAAAAAAAAAAAAGATCACAACATCAAGTTTCTACATTTCAAATGTTCCAAAACCTGTTCATTAAAAAATGTCCAATTTCAAATGTATTAAATTTAGGTGCTGATGTAGACCACCACCTCTCCCCTCCACCTCCCTGTCATCCTGTGCTCTTTAGAAAAACGTGGGTGCCAAAACAAACGAGCAGCAGGCAGCAGGCAGCAGGACAGGACTCGAACAGAGAAATCTCGTATTCCTCGTTTGCCTTGGTGAGGAAACTCTCACAAACCCTCCAAAAATACAGGAACAGGAACAGTAGCAGACAAAAGAGAAAAGGAGAATGAAGAGAGTGTGTCGAAACACTGCGGGAGAGAGTTTATATATATATATATATAAAAAAAACTTCCTGTTTCAGCACAAAAACACCGTTTCGCTTTCCAGTTTTCAGCACAGCGCTAATTCACTGAGCCGCAGTCAGAAATGAGGAGCAACAAACTACAATTCGAGTTTCAAGCTTCTGTACTTTCCTCGAGTTTTTATTTACCTTCAAGTTACTGTACAAAAGCGAGCACATTTTTCAAAAATCACAATGACTGAAAAGGAATAAATTCAGTCTAAACTATAAATAATAAATTAACAAGATAACTTTATCCCAAACCGTTTCAAGCAATTAATTCAAATTTATAACTAAAAAAAATGATCACTCCCTTTTATTAATTTGTAAAATTCTACATTTTACAGCTGTTTTAGAGAAAAAAAAATTTTTGTTCATGAATTCTATAATTCATTTCTTTTATAGATTCCTTAAATCTATAAAAGTCCTGATCTCTATCACTACAAATATGTAATTATTCTCATTCTAATGCATTTATCAAAGCTATTAGCATGTGGGCTAGTTTATACTAACAACGCTATTAGCATGTGGGCTAGTTTATACTAACAACGCTATTAGCATGTGAGGTAGTTTATACTGCCAAATATATTAGCATGTGAGCTAGTTTATACTGTCAAAGCTATTAGCATGTGAGCTAGTTTATACTAACAACGCTATTAGCATGTGGGCTAGTTTGTACTGTCAAAGCTATTAGCATGTGGGCTAGTTTGTACTGTCAAAGCTATTAGCATGTGAGCTAGTTTGTACTGTCGACTATGTTAGCATGTGAGCTAGTTTCTACTGTCAAGGCTATTAGCATGTGAGCTAGTTTATACTGTCAAAGCTATTAGCATGTGGGCTAGTTTGTACTGTCAAAGCTATTAGCATGTGAGCTAGTTTGTACTGTCAAAGCTATTAGCATGTGGGCTAGTTTGTACTGTCAAAGCTATTAGCATGTGAGCTAGTTTGTACTGTCGACTATGTTAGCATGTGAGCTAGTTTCTACTGTCAAGGCTATTAGCATGTGAGCTAGTTTATACTGTCAAATATGTTAGCATGCGAGCTAGTTTATACTGTCAAATATATTAGCATGTGAGCTAGTTTATACTGTCAAATATATTAGCATGTGAACTAGTTTATACTAACAACGCTATTAGCATGTGAGCTAGTTTATACTGTCAAAGCTATTAGCATGTGAGCTAGTTTATACTAACAACGCTATTAGCATGTGAGCTAGTTTATACTGTCAAAGCTATTAGCATGTGAGCTACTTTATACTAACAACGCTATTAGCATGTGGGCTAGTTTGTACTGTCAAAGCTATTAGCATGTGAGCTAGTTTACACTAACAACGCTATCAGCATGTGAGCTAGTTTATACTGTCAAAGCTATTAGCATGTGAGCTAGTTTATACTAACAACGCTATTAGCATGTGAGCTAGTTTATACTGTCAAAGCTATTAGCATGTGAGCTACTTTATACTAACAACGCTATTAGCATGTGGGCTAGTTTGTACTGTCAAAGCTATTAGCATGCGAGCTAGTTTCTACTGTCAAAGCTATTAGCATGTGAGCTAGTTTATACTGTCAAAGCTATTAGCATGTGAGCTAGTTTATACTGTCAAAGATATTAGCATGTGAGCTAGTTTCTACTGTCAAAGATATTAGCATGTGAGCTAGTTTCTACTGTCAAAGATATTAGCTGTCACTATTTGATGCTTCCTCAGTTTCTTGGTGAAAGACACTAATTTACTGTCAACAACAAAAATCTTTGTGTGATGTGATTCTTTTGAGAATAAATATAAGAATGTTCTACTTTAACAGACTACTTATTTATTTATTTATTTATTTATTTTTGTTAAGTAATATTAAGCAACATTAAGTATTTGTACTTGTACTTGACTGAGGGATCTTTATATACACACACACACACACACACACACACACACACACACACAGCTGAATATGTATGTTACAGGAGTCTAAACCTGTAAGCAAACAATTTTGATGATGGTGAAACAATCACATGAATTAAATCAGATTTTTGTTTAATCTGTCTAGTTAAGAAATTAAAAGCGAGCCCAGAGACCATCAATTCACCTACATTAATTAAGAAAAAGAGTGATCTTTAGTGAGCTGGAATTAGTTTTGATTATATATTGATCATTGTTAATGTGTTCATATTATACTGACACCAAAAATAATGATTTTTTTTTTTAAATCAAATAATTAAAAGAATTAAATCTAAAAAAAATAAAGCAGTTAGGAGTATAGAGCAGGGCTGCACAATCACTGAGCACAGTGAAATGCTCTCAGTGAGTTAAACACTATCGACTAAGACACCGACGAGCTTAAAATAAGTTAGCTTAATAGCCAAAATGAAATATTAGTGTTTAATAATCAAAAAAGTCCCAATTGCAAGAGAGAGATAAAGAGATTTCTCTAAATAAATTCATTCAGCTACAGCTTGCCAGATTATCATCACTGATAGCACGCAATGAGGATTTGAAATTCAGGATCAAGTCAATAAATAAATAGCATTCAGACTCAGTTAGTCTAATTTATTCATGTTTGTATTTAGCGCTTAATTAGATTAACACTCATTTAATTTCTTAATCTGATCCAGACGCTTGTACATACAAAGAGAAACAGGCTTATAATGTACAAGCTGAGAGAAAAGCCTGGTTTCTCTTGACTTAAAATGATAAACTGAGATGCAACAAATCCATTTATACCACAGTGCTGTTGAATTCTGGATTCTGATTGGTCGAAAGGTGTCGATTAATTTTCTAGAACAGCAGCTCTGACAGTAGTGCAGCTACAAATCACAGGTTTATATCAATGCGCTCGTTTATATAACGCTTTACCGTTTCTGGCGTACGGTCCACATTAACTGATGAAAAACAATAAGGATATAATCGTTTAACTTTCCATTTAACATTTATGGAAGGAGTCTCCAATGTCAGTGCTGTGTAACAGTCAGAGGTAAAGCTGTAACTTTACGCTTTCCAACATCTTCAGGACAGAAGAGTTTACGCTTTGTGCTTTCTCAGTAACATGACAAGCTGCGTTTTTTTCCTTCTTATTAACTTCTAGTGAGAGAGAGAGAGAAAAAAAGAGAGGCTGGTGAGTGAACGGCTGTTAATAACATATAACGTAATAACGTAAGTGAGAACTTGTTTCATGGATGTGCCACATTAAATGTAACTATAAAAGGATAAAAAGTACGATGATAAAGAAAATTTAATCGACTGCAAATTGCTGTGGTATAAGAGGAATAAAACACTTTGGGATGTGCTTTAATTGGAAAATAATCAACTCTGTGTTATCACATCACCCTGATGTTAATTATTTTCCTAAAACAGCACATGGTTTATTCTTTACCTAGCTGCTTTCTGTACTGAGCAAAAGTGTTGTGATAATTGTGTGATTTTAGTTAGAGACAGGAAACATCAGAGAGACACACGCGCTCGCTCACACACACACGCGCACACGCGCGCACACACGCACACACACACACACACACACACACACACATACATACACAAGTGAATGGCACACACATGATTTGTGAGTGAGGTTCAGCCCCGGCTCCTTATTGGTTGTTTTTGTCCCTCCGACCCCGCCCCTTCCCTCCCACAGCCCATTCCTCCACAAGGCAAACTCGGCGCCCCCTAGAGGAGATGCCAGCACTCAGCCAGACTGCAGGACAACCGAGGCATCACTTTTATTACCACGAATTAATGCAGGCTACCACTAAAGGAGTACTTCAGCAGTTTTCAACCACCGTATCTGTAGTGCATGTGTGATTTTACTACCACAGATGAGAATTTCAAATTGTTTCTCTGTACTGAGGAAAAAAAAACAAAACAATAAAATCCTCTTTACACTAAACTCACTCACAATGGAAGTCTGAGGGCAGATAATGGGGCGTCAATGAAAATGCAGATTTTTGTAGAAAGCTTGTACCGTCTCTTCAGTCAGAGGTGTGTAGAAGTCGTCCTTCCATACTTTTTCAGGGGGAAGGATTTTCTGTACTTGTAGTGCGGCTCTGGTGGCGCATGAATACCATAAAAGCTTTAAAAAGTGTCAAGTAACCAGCACTACTTTTTTTGGAAAGTTGGATAAAATGCCACAAATACAGCTTTGGTCAGACTTTCACTCATCTGAACACTTTTATTGTTTGTTTGTAAGAAGTGTGGTTTTGAATTTGTGTTATACTGTATAACTATGTATTTTAGATATGTCTTGACAGAATTCAGCATCTGCCCTTAAGCTTGATTTATGCGTCCTGGATTAGACAAAAGGAAGCATTTTGGAAAGTTTTCTCTCTGAAGCCGAAATGTCCGAACTGCCAGCCCACCTTCGCAGCAATTGGCTGGCAGAGATGTGTTAGAATTAATCAATTTCATCAACAATTTAGTTTAGATAAATGCTACATTGTTTAATTTTACTAACAATCTAATCTAATCTAATCTAACGTGTGCTTTATAACTGAGAAACGAATGTAGAAAATAGAACATTATTCTGTCAACAAAGTAGTTTAACGACATTTTTCTCTTTCAAATCAGTGCAGTGGAGCTGTTTTCACTTTTAAAGGTAAACTTCACCTTGAACGACTTCCATATTGTCTTTATAATCAATGGCATCCAAGATTCATTATAACGAAATTTTGAGTTGACTTCTTTAGTTTTAACGTCTCATCGATTTTACTTTGGTCCCCAGTTTCCTACATTACCCACAATGCTGTTCAACTCCCTGCTGATAATGGTGCACTGGGATTTAGCCCTTGTTTCATCTTTATGGTAAGTGATGCAGTGGCACTTTAGTCTTTTAGTCTTTCCAGCTCTCTGATTTCTTCATCTGTACACTCGGCTCAAACAGATCAGCTTCCAAAGCATCAACTTTCTTATTAATACCGAAGTCAAGATCACTGTGCTGGTCATGTTGTAGATCGCTGACTAGCCAAGCCAAATCTCTGCCATAACTTAACAACCGTTAAGATCAGATTTCAATTATACAAAAGCCTAGAAATATAAATGCTCTGGGCTTTCTGAAGTTCATGTCCAGCGGCTCTGAGGTGATGTTCTGATGAGGCATAAACCATGGTTTTGGAGTAGACAGGTTCTCTGTTCGTTTCCTCACTGCAGAGAAACATTGAAATTCATGTTCGTGGTAATCACACATTCACTATACACGCTGTGGATATGGATTAGGATAAAAAGTGCTGGAGTGCTCCTTTAAATTATAACAAATATATCAATATGACATTGTTAGTAGCGTTTGCATTAACGTGTTTAATTACATGTTCAAATTACTTGTGTGTTAGAGAAGTGGTGCTTAATTGTAGCGTAACGAGACTTGGAGCAGAATTAGGGCCATTACCGATTACTGGTAACAGCGATGAAAAAAAAACTAGCAGCCAGTGCGATTCCTCCCGGGTTCCACCATTTAAAGTGTGAGAACTGGAATACCTTTTCTGGTGTTCCCTCTATGAGTCCGCTTAGCTGCGGGGTAGAACAAAACAATTTCTTCGGTTAAAACCAGAATCTAAATGATACACCGAGCGGCTTGTTCCAAACAAATTAAACAAAACGAATAGAAATACGTGGACGCCACTGGTTGGAAAACGGTCGTAGCCTCAGTTCTCCTGATTGGCTGAGCCCTGGTGACCCCCTGACCGGGCAAAGTTGGTTTGTGTGGGGTACTTACCAGTATTTCACCCTGCAGTGATGGGGGTGAGGTTAGGACAAGGGGGAAAATCAAGTCAGAGGACAAGCAAAAAGCGAGGGAAAGACATGTACAACATCCCAGGACAATAGGAAGACACGAAGAGAGGAAAAAAGGGAAAAGGAATAGAAGGAAACAGACAAAGAGACAGCAAGAGACCAAGATATATATATAAAGAGAGAGAGAGACAGAGAGACAGAGAGAGAGAGAGAGAGAGAGAGAGCAACAGAACACAAGTACATGCAATTAGATTCACTTGCAATATGAAAAATCTTGCATGTATCATAAATGCTGCTTCATTGTCACAGTTGCAATCCATGCGTAATTTAAATTACTCTACAAAAAGGAAAAAGAAGAAAAAGCTTGAGTTAATTGAGGCATAACAGGTTGTAAATGAGAATAATGAGAACAATACTGATCACTTCTTGGCATGTTGGGTTTGGTAGCTGTGCAAATTCATGCCTGATGAGCATCACATGCTAAATTAGTGTATCGAAGGCGTAAGGGAAGGTGTGTGTGTGTGTGTGTGGGGGGGGGGGGGGGGGGGGGGTGCAGTGGCGAAGGGAGCGCTCGCCTGATTCAATCACTCTCCGATTGCTCCTTGCTGTAATATTGTGGCTGAAACTTTAAAAGTTTAATCGTGGAAACATTTCGTGTAGCATAAACATGATAAAACCAGCGAGTGGGCACTGCAGGGGAGACGATGCACACTCGGGCCTGGCTGGAACTTCATGAGTATAGGGAAAGGGAAACAGGGGAAGGGTTTGGGTACTCTACAGTCTGAGAAATAAAGGATTCTTCAAAGGTTCTTTGGATAGTTAATAGGGATTAGATTCCTAGAGAGGCTCAACACAGACTTATAGACTGACTATATAGTCTAAGGGTTTCCTCCCTAAAGGGATGGAAGTCAAAGAAGCACGTAGGATACTAGGTGAAACCTTTTTTCCTTAAAACTGTATGGGTTTTATTCCATGGCTCAAATTGGCACCTGAAAACAGGAGCTATGCTTTTCCATTATTGGTCACCAGCCCAGTACCAAAGATTCCAGTTGATTTTTATTACCTGCTTAAGACTAGTACCAACAGGAACCAGTGGTACTCTGGGGTAGAGCTAGTAGCATTGTTCATATGTCCCACCAAAGCAACCAATAATCTTTAACTTTTTATTTGTGTCTTTAATTCTCAACTTGCACAAATGTTTAATTTCTTATAACCTGCACAAAGGGTCTCTTAAGGGTCCTTTGGACACTTAGAGGTTCATAGCTTTCTAAAGTATTTCCACTCAGAACCCCTTCTGAAAAGAACCTTTAGAGGATTTCCCCCAAAAGGACAAACTGAGTGACCTTTCAGGTGCTAGATAGAGTCAATCCCTGTGAGTGTTTGGGCTTTATTCCACTGCACAACAAAACAAAAACTTGTTTGTTTTTCACTATTGGACACCAGTCCAGTACCAAAGGTTCCAGTTGGTCTTTTGTGTCTGCTCAAGTCTAGTACCAACAGGAACCAATGGAACCAACAGAGCACTGTTCGTTGCTACTGTATTTGTGACAGCGACATTTTTCATTTAATTCCTCAAAAACCACACACTCTTACAAAAAGGGTTTCTTGATGGTTCTTTGGACAGGTTCTCGGATTTCTAAAGTGGTTCTCTGAAAGGGAAACCCTTGTTTAAGCAGCTCTACACAGAACTTTTTTAAGTTCCCCAAAAGAACAACCTGAGAACATCTTAAGAGTCTATGAGCTTTATTCAAGATTTTTGGCACCAGAAAACAGGACCTGTGCTTTTTCCACTGGCCACCAATCCAGTACCAAAAATTCAGTTGGTTCTTAATATCTGTTCAAGGTTGGTACTAAGAGGAACCAGTGGTACCAATGGTGCAGGACTAGTAGCACTGGTTCATTGCTGTTGTATTTGTGAAGGTAACCCAACACTGTTATATTCTAATTATCATTTCATTTCTCAAAAAATGCACAAAAAGGTTTTCTGCAAGGGTTCTTTGGATAGTTAATGGATCTTTTCACTTAGTGGAACCCTCTCTGAAAGTGTAAGGTGCTAGAGGTAAAGTATTTTAACCTCTTTTTAGAGTGGATGGGCTTTATTCAATATGTTTGGCACCAGAAAACAGGAACTGTGCTTTTGCCATTGGCCACTAGTTCAGTACCACTGTACCAAAACTTTTGGCACCAGAAAACAGAAAGATTGTAGTAGCAAAGATTCCATTTGGTTTTTGGTACCTGCTCAAAACTAGTACCAGCAGGATCTAATAGTACTAGGGGCAGGGATAATACCATAGTTCTTTGTTCCACTAAAGCAACATGAAGTTGTATAAATGTTTAATTTCACAATTGTCTTTAATAGCTAAGGGTTCTTTGTTTCCAACAGTGGTTCTACTTGGAACCCTTTCTGAAACCCTCTGTTGTTTTTTTTCTCACAAAGAAAAATATAGCCATCAAAATGTCCAGGAAAATGTATAATTGACAATATTTCTCTGACAAAATGTAAAAACTATACTAAATTTTTTTCCCTGGTCAATAATTTTGTTGCAAGTGATATGAGCTGGTCCACCAAACGACCAATAAGAGAGAAAAACATTAAGGCAGACTTAACAATTGCCACATCATGCAAACGCTTTGGTGTTAAATGAAAATTAACCTGAACTTCAAGTTCCATTAGTTCCTGTTTGTGCATGCTTTTTTTTGTATGTATGTGTGTGTGCAGTGGAAATCACCCCAAGTAAACAGGAGTCTTATATGTAGCATTCAGCGTTGCAGGAAGATATGCAGGTGAGGGTACACTTTATTTGTGGAAGGCAGAGGTGATAAGTGGATGAAAAAAAAATAAGAAGAAAAAGAAAAGCATGGGTGAGCGCTGTGTAGCAGGACGTACCTGGTTTGGAATGGGCCTTTTCTTGTTCGCATGTGTCCTCTGTTGTGCACTGGATGGAGAAAAATAAAGAGAGCCGAAGATAGAAAAGAAGGAAAGAACAAAACGATTAATCTGACATACACATTACTACTCTAGACTCTGTACTGCACTAATAAAACCAAACTCATTTACAGAGCTAAACCTGCACTGCTGGACTTTTAGTTTGGGAAAAAGCCGAACCTGTCGCTGTCGTACCTGGGAAGGGTACCGTCATCCAGCCTCCGGTGGTCTAGACTGAAATGTGACGTCACGAGAACCGTTAACAGGGCTGGCATGAGCGCTAACGCTAGCACACGCACTCGGGGCATGCGCACAACGAACCACGTCACACGCCAAACTAAACCAGGAAGCCTTTTTCCACTGTACATGCTATGAGCACCCGTTTTAATGACGCTGTGAGAAGCAACTGAAAACCATGCAACGTTGGGACAAACCGCGTTCACCAACATGTTAGCTGACATTCAACAACTTACTCAACAAATTACTTCTTGCTTTGTCCTAGCAACATCATGCTAAAATTTGACTATATCCATGCAAAATCACAGAGAACATTTTTGGCATTTTCTACTAGAATAAATCTAAAATGGAGTAAAAGAAAACTTAACCCAGAAACAGCTAGCTGCTAATCCTAAATAAAACCACAGCAAGCACCACGACCCAGTTTGCTAATGAGGTCATGCTAGCAGTTCCTTCTAATCCACCATCAGTCACGATAGATCACCTACAGATCACCGATAGTATATTGTGCATTTATCAGCGACAGCCGTCTTGCATAGAGCTTCGCAGAACCTTCCAGGCCAAACTCATGGATTTGAATTGACTTTAAATCGTCACCTTTGTCTCAGTGCTTTGCTGGATGTTTCCAACAATTAGGCTTAACAGAAGTATTGATGGTGCAATCATTTATGTTTACATCATCTACAATATACAGAAATGAAAGCCCGAAGTGGTTTTCTAAAAATAAAGCAAGAAATCTACTGTTTTCCTTGATCTAAGGCCAGGGTCTGGAGCGTAACAATCTCACTGGTCCTTCATGCTGCCGTGTGGAAGTATATTTCCAAGCAGTGTTTTTTTTTTTTTTTTTTTTTTTGTACTGTTTCTGTGGGGATATAAACTTTTGAAAAAGTTCAAGGGGGAGCTTCTTGGAGTAAAATATAATCACTGCATTGAACAAAAAGTCTGTGCATTTCCCGGCATCCTGACTTTACTTTATGCAGGAGAGTTTGTTTGAAATAGTTATACCACCATTTTTACATTCGTCTCAGTTGGTATACACACTGCAGTGAGCAGTTTAGTTCAGGTTTAAGGTGAAGTCAAGACTACAGGGATTAGTACCAACCTCCAGCACACACACACGTGACCGAAAAAGACCAAGGCCTGTAGAGCACACACTAATAAACACACAGGCGACAGTGTATACCTACTTGGCAAATCCAATGAAGTCCTCGTGGTTGGTGTTGATGTAAGACAACTCGATGTCGATCAGCAACAGAACCTGAAGACAGAGATCCATACTGACTCGAGACAGCAAACAGATATTCAAATGAACAAGAGCTGAGGCTGATTTGTACAGGAGTAGGGGTGGGCATGGGGATTCTTTGAGGACAGTGACTCTTTGGGGACAGTACTTTGGAAGATGGTGCTTTTGGGGAGCGTGCTTTGAGGACAGTCCTTTGAGGGACAATTCTTTAGGGGACCGTGCTTTGAGAGACAGACCTTTGAGGGATGATACTTTGGGGGACAGTCCTTTAAGGGATGTTCCTTTGGGGTACAGTCCTTTAAGGAGATGGTAGTTTGGGGGATATTCCTTTAAGGGATGGTCTTTTGGGAGACAGTCAATTAAGAGACGGTCCTTTGGGGTATTGTCCTTTAAGGAGACGGCAGTTTGGGGGACAGTCATTTAAGAGACAGTCTATTTTAAATATCAGTTTAAAATCTGTGTTACGTGTTTTTTAAATGTTCTTATTTAAGAGAAAGCCACTGCCAAATGGCACCATGGCAAAACCCTGAAATTTGATTTAATGCTATTTCTTCAGTAAAAAAAAAATAATTCAGGTGTAAATACGTCCTGGTGTAAAATGTGTGTGAAACAGTTGTGCGTGTGTGTAAGCGGGGTGTGTGTGTGTGTGTGTGTGTTTGCGCGTGTCACCTGGTCCTTTGTCTTCCCCTCTCGCTCTCGGACATATGTAGTGACAATTCTCTCCGTCTCCTCTCTCAGGCGGGGGTATGAGTTCAGCTGCAGACAAAAACACCATAACACTGCAGAATACAGTGTTTACTGTATACACACAAATACACTCCTCTCTCTCTCTCTCTCTCTCTCTCTCTCTCTCTCTCACACACACACACTCAAACACACACTCACATACACATGCAGTGATTGAGCGTGGAAGCTGCTCACACCCAAAACCAAGCATCAGCATGATCTAGTTCACAGAAAGGTCAGACCAAAGAGGACGCACTTGCTTTCGGCTGAGACTGCAATCAGCAAGCGCACACACACCCGCACACACGCGCACACACATGCGCACACACGCGCACACACACACGCGCACACACATGGAGCAAATCAGTGAGCAAAGCTTTCACCATCAGCAAGGTACGATCGGCTTGAACAAATCGTGTATTTAATTCATAAATCTGTATTAGAGCTGCACAATTCATCACACTTAAATCATGATTGCGATATTTGGCTTGCAATTTTTTTAAACTGCGATTTTAGTAAACTTCTCTCAAGTTAGCCAACTGGCCAATGTTTTTTGATTGTTTTTCTTTTTTTATTGGTAGCTCAAAGCACTGTACAGATAAGTAATAAAAAAATATAATACAATAAAATGCACAGAGATAAAATATAAATATGAAATGAAAATATAAATACATAAAATGAGCATAGGAATATAAAAACTAATATAGAATAAAATGTAAAGTGAATTAAAAAAAATCTAAGTCTAAAATCTATTCAGAAAAATCTTTTGAAATGAAAACAATAAAATATCTTCATTAAAATGATGACAAAGATAAAATAACTGCATACTTCAGTATACTATGCTGGTTTATTAATAAATAATTAAACAAATTTCTTTATTTATGGCGAGTCTCATCCTGATTCAGATTTTTTTAAATGAATGCAAAATACAGTACAAGGGTAATGGATGATGTAAAACGATAAAGTGCAATAATACTTGATTTGCTCCTACATTGATTAAGTAACTACTCATAATTTTGTAAATGAGCAAAGGTTGAAAAAAAAAAAAACACAAAAAAGGATATGATTTAAGTTATTTTGTGCAGCCCTAATATAAACTCCCGCTAATTAAAACTACACTACAGCTACAGAATCGAGTGTGCCCAAAATGTTTAATCTTAACAAAAAGACTTATGTTTAAAAAAAAAAAAAAACTAAATTGTGACATGAGCAAACATAAGTCTATATTTGAGATGCTGAACATCACAAATATAGTTTTCCAAAGCTGAGAGTGATGGCTGTGGTTAAGTGGTGTTAGTCTAGAGAGAGAGAGAGAGAGGGAGAGGGAGAGAGAGAGAAATGGATGTTCTTGCTACTTTAATGCAAAAAGGTACAAACCCAAGAGTGAAAAAAATATATGCATGTTCATGACGCTGTTCCTCCCACTTCCACAAGGGGGCAGATGGCCCTCATTCCTCCACCACCACAGCTAAACAAGTGGCATGCTGGGATTATTATTGACTTTGTTTACAGTGCTTTTATGAATCTAGATTGTTCCTGGTATCATTTTAACTCTCTTTAACCATCAAGTTCCCGTGTTGCTCCTTGCTTTAGGTTAAAGACTGTCGGCGCATCAAAAACAGAGATAACCCGAGATGTTTGTAATTCCCTCAGGACCATGAGGGACGCCTCGTTTTGGTGTTTGTGCATGCTCTTCTCTTTACAGGTTAATGAAGTAGAAGCCATGCTGGTACTATTATTATTATTATCATTATTATTATTATTAGCCATGTTATTCAAAGATCACTATATAGTTCTCACCTCTAAAACAAAAAAAAGAAAAAACAACGTGGCTAATGAAGCTCTCGTCTGTTTTCCCTTCCTCTTGCTTGTTTCTATTTATTTGCTTTTACTCTTTTTCTTATTGTTTATTTGGTATCATTTATAATACATGCTGCTGTGTTCTCATCTTCATTGTGTGGCTTTGTTGTTTTTAATCATGGCTTTGGTTAAAGCAGTTAACATAGGCCTAAAATAAATTACGGGAAAAAAAAAAATCCTTGGGATGCGTATCTCACTTATCTGTTGCTTGCTTTGAGTCAGAGCTCTAACACTACGTACATTTTGGTGGTCAGATGTGACTTGGAGAGAGAATTCTGGATTCTGATTGGTCAGAAGTTGGACAGCGACTTGTACGAAGCACGCTCCATATAAACGGATTTAAAAGCGCGTGGAATTGTTGATATGGTGAAGTTCTATGTGAAGGAGATGGCACTTTAACATTTTACGGAAGGAGTCTCCAGTGTCAGCTGTACAGCTGTAACTTTAAGTTTTCTTCAGGACAGAGGAATTTATGCTTAAAGAGAGAAAAAAAAGATTATTATAGAGGTGGTGGGGGAACAACTGTTTATAGCTGCTATATCATTACTGAGAACGGGAACTTGTTTTGATGATGTTTCACAACATTAAATGTAACTATAAATGGATAAAAAGAATGATGTTTCATTTATTAATTGATAACTTTTTGAGCAAACTGCTGTGGTATGAAAGGAATAAAACACTTTGTGCTGTTGTTGGAAAATAATCAACTTCAGGATGGCAACAGTAACTCTGCTTCATCACACCACGCTGTTGTTGATTATTGTCTGATATATCTGATCAAAATGAATCGATGAAATGCCAAAATGATATTAGATTTAAATCAGTTTTGAATCCATCCATAGTGCTGGAGCTAATTTCAACTTCCTATGCATGAGGCTAACGAGAGGTTTGGAAAAAGCATGAACAAGTGGAAGTCTATCAGACTGCTGAAGCAGGAACAGGAAGCACGAATGGTGCGTTTCCAGAGAAATCAGGGCTGCGCATGCTACTGAGCAGGGTTCATGGACCACATGATGGACAGACATGACCTGACATGGACAGTGCGAACATGGAGCACGGGCGTGGACAAGTGAGGTTGTGTGGAAGAAGGGCTGATCTCAGACAAACAGGTGCTGATCGGCTGATAGGGTGGAGGAACCAAGCGTAGAGGAATGTGAACACGACCAGGAGGAAGGGGACGAGGGACGAGGTCGTGTTTCATTTTTCGCTCCCCTCCTGGTTTACCTTGTCGGCACATTTCCTGACGAGCGTAGTGAGCTCGTTCATCACCATGTCCACGCACTTCAGACTGGGCGCTTTCAGTTTGAGGATCTGCTTTTTCACGATGGCCTCGAAGGCCAGGTCAGGGGTGAACAGCCCCGTTCTGAGAGCGCGTTCGGGAAAGAGAGAAGGGGTTGTGTCGTAGGGGAGAGAGAAAAGATGTGCGAGAGCACAAGGTAGGGAGGAACAAAAAAACAGAAGGAGAAGAAGAAGAAGAAAATTTAGTTAGTTATTAATCAGTAATCTACAGACAGACACTTATACCAGTCCAAAAAGAGGCAGGCCGCGGTTTCCACATCCTCACTCCTAGCTGAATTACCCATAAATCCCCCTGTAATCCACCACACCCTCCCGGCAGGGTCGAGCCAAACACCCGCCCTGCGTTACAACACTGCTTTTAACGAGCCCTCATCAACCATTTCACCATCTTAACAGCTGCTTTACAGTTCAACACTTAAGATCAAGTGAAGGTAGTTAGATCGCCCTCAGAACGCGATGAAGTCAACACACACTACGACTATACGCGGAGACTGCACAGGACACACTGTGATCAAAAACGAACAAAAATAAATAAATAAATAAATAAGGTGGCTCATTAGAAGGAGTCTTAAAACATCTGAAAGAAAACGCTTTGCTTTATCTTGTGAACTCTTCATGAATTCACCAGTGTCGATCAAAGCAAAACCAAATTCCCTTTTTTTTTTCTAAAAAATTTTTTAATCATCCTCTGATTTCTCACTACGGCTCCACTTTAGTCTCTTCCCCCATCTATCATCAAGCATGTTTCAATTTGTAGAAGTCTGGATCTAAGTTTATGTACATCTTCAGGACAGACGGGTTTACGTTTAACTTTAAAACATTTAACGTCTCTTGTTAACCTGACAAGCTGCGTCTTTAGATAATAAAAGAGCGGCTGGTGAGGGAACGACTCTTTATAGCTGCTATAACGTAAGTGCCAACAGGAACCACCTTGTTTTGTGGACGTTCCTTATCATTAAATGTAACTATAAACAGACAAAAACTAAGACTTAATTAATCTTTTTTTTTTAATGTAATCAAGGGAAAATTGTTGTGGTATAAGAGTGGTATAAAGCACTTGTTCAGAGATTATATCTATAACTTGTTCTGTTATAGATAAATAATCAAGTCTTGGATTGCAACATTAACTCCGCATCATCACCCCACTCCGTCCTTGATTATTTTCCAATGACAAAAGATCCCCAATTTTTATTCCTTACTGATTACACATTTGATTTCTACTATACTACTATACTTGTACCTCTGACTATACGTGTTCTACTATCTATACACGTAACCACTGCTCACTTGACTACCTGTATTCTGCTAGATAGTCACCTAGAAGGCTACATAGCAAGCTACCTAGTTTGCAAATATTATGTATTTTATCTTTATAAATGTAAAAAGACACAATTTTATTCAAAGATCACTATTTGATGGACGTGCAATATTTCAGTCTATCCTCTTCTATCCTCTTCTGTCTTTACTTCAAATGTGCATGACGACAACAATAACATCAAGTCCAATCTTAAACCTTGACTTCACAGCGCATTGTTCGAAGGAAATTTCAAGGAAATCCCCTCGTGTGAAGTATAATCGAGGGGAAGTCGATGAGGGCGCATTAAAAACAGTGCTGGAATGTAACGCCTGGCTGCAGTGGCTGCAGTTTCGGCTCAGTAGAAGTTGATCGGCCATGCGGTTTGCTCCTTTTGGACCTGAGACGAGCGGGATCCCGTGTCCGTTCGTCTCCGCTGCACAAGACCAGCACAAAACCTCAACACACGACAGCTGAACCCACACACAGGGCGGCCGGCAGGCTGGGGGGTCATTCCGGCACGCGATACACACGCTAATGTTCCACCAGAGTCTTATTACACTGGGCTGTTTAAATATTTAATTACAAACCCAGTGGTGTGAGACTGTTAATGTTTAACTTAAAGTGCCCCTGAACATGTCGACTCACAAATAACGCAGTGAAACCACACGTTTAAACACAAAAAAACTGAAATCTCCGAGTTGATTATCACAAACCTGTTTTTACCTGTTATTATTTTCACTTTCTCAGCCCCCAGCTTCCTGCTTAAATGTATTTATTTACTGCCTTTATTTACACAATATAATAGTTAAATATCAGTATCCAACCAACCAGCTACCTAAACTCTGCACTGTGCTAGCATTAACTAGCTTAGTTAGCATAGCTAATCCAGCTGTATATACTTCCTGTTATTAGCTAGCTTATTTCATTTAAAAAATTAAAGAAATTCTGTATTTTTAATAGAAAAATATTGACCTCATACTACTCTGTGAGGAGTGCATTATTTAAACATGATGTTTTTGAGTTCAGGGGGACTTTAAAGTTTTATTTTGTAACATTTCATAACAAATCTGGACTCCTCTCATTTCACTTTCTGTGATTTAGATGAATGAAAGCGTAATGAGAGCAGTTTTTTGCGGCGTGCTGCAAGGCCGGTGTGACCCCGCCCCCTCTCGCCGACTGAGCGCCCCCCTGTGTAGGGGCCAGGCAGCAGCGCAGTACCTTGTTGGTGCACTGCCTGACCGTGTTGATGAGCTCCTGAATCACCAGATCGATACATTTGAGACAGGGCTCTTTCAGCTTTATG
The DNA here is from genome assembly GCF_027358585.1 of Pangasianodon hypophthalmus. NCBI lineage: Eukaryota > Metazoa > Chordata > Actinopteri > Siluriformes > Pangasiidae > Pangasianodon > Pangasianodon hypophthalmus. Next base: position 3,772,235 of record NC_069732.1, read on the forward strand.
ATCTGCTTTTTCACGATGGCTTCAAACGCCAGGTCGGGGGTGAACAGGCCAGTTCTGAGAACATACAGGGGTGTGGGGGAGACAGACAGACAGACAGACAGACAGATGGGGTGACAAAAAACATATAGACAGACAGGTAAAATAACAATAAGAGCATGGAGGAAGAGGGGGGAAAAAAGTAGTGACATGCAGACAGTGACAGGGAAGAAGCTCAAAACCAAAGAATTAAAAAGAGACACAACAGTCAGTCAAAAACGACAAGTGACAACAGAAGACAAAGAGGTGACGAGCAAACCAGGGAGATGAAGTGAGAGTGATAGGAAAGCGAGAAGTGTAGAAAGTAAAGAGAGAGAGAAAGAGAGAGAGAGAAAGAAGGAAAAATGAAACAGGTTGTCAGTACAGTACATACAAGGCCGAGCAGCAGACTGTGTGTGTCTGAATCTATGGGAAAGAGCTGAGTCGACAGTTTAAATCCTCGTAAACACACACAGGGACAAACAGATTAATAGTGAAACAGTGTGTGTGTTTGTGTGTGTGTGTGGGGGTGTGTGCAACTGTCTGTGTGTTAGTGACTATATGTCGGTGTGCACAAGTGTCTGTATGTCTGTGTGTGTGAAAGTCTGGGTCTGAGTGTCTATGTGCAGAAGTGTCTGTGTTCACAATAGTCTGTATGTCTGTGTGGGTGAGTGTTTGTACGTGACTTTATGTGCATGTCTGTGTGTATGTGTGTGTGTGTATGTGTGTGTGTGTGTGTGTGTGTGTGTGTGTGATAGTTACATTATTGAAGTCATGCTTTTTATGTGGTTGAAACTCCTGTGAAACTCCCACTGTATGTTATATTCTACATAGTTAGTGTGTGTGTGTGTGTGTGTGTGTGTGTGTGTGTGCGCACGTGTGTGTGTGGTGTGTTATAGAGAGAAGACGGTGTTCCAGCTGCAGGAGGTCTCATTGAAGCTCCACTTGCCTGACACCGTGGACGTTCTTAATGGCGTGACTGATTTCTCGCCGCAGCTCCTTCTCATCAAACACAATCTGATAAACACAGAGACACGACAGAAACGAAAAGAAGGAGTCAGTCATTCAGTGTGAAGCTGTAGGGATGTGAGCAAGTGTGAGGAAGTGTGGGAAAGTGTGTGTGTGTGTGGTTCACCTTGACCAGCTCGAAAGGGAAGCGCTCGTGGAAGATGCGGTTAATCCTGGCGCCTCCGGACAGCTCCACCGTGTCCACCTGATCTCCTGAGCCCTCGATACACTTCTCAAAGTCCACGCCGAACTGCTGCACCATCCTGATGACCACACACACACACACACACACACACACACACGAATACCCACACAGATGTTTATTCATTCATTCACATAATTAGTGCTCTATTAACTATGTAAGGAATATAATCAGTGATGCTGGAGTTACTGCTAGCATCCCAAAGTTGATTAATTTCCTACAGCATGTTCTGAAGTGTTTTATTCCGCTTACACCACAGGAATTTGTCAACAACTACAATTTTTATTTATTAAAATACGACACAACATACTTTTTTGAATCCATTTATAGTTACATTTAATGTTGTGGAAAATCCGCAAAACAAGTTCCTTTTCTTATTTACATTAAAGCAGCTATAAACGGTCGTTCCCTCACCAGCCTCTCTTCTTCTCTGTCTTGACGTTAATAAGACAAAAAACGCAGCTTGTCACGTTACCGAGAAACTCTACAGCGTAAACTCCTCTGTACTGAAGATGTCGGAAAACTTAAAGTTACAGCTTTACCTCTGACTGTTACAAAGCGCTGACACTGGAGACTCCTTCCGTGCATGTTATATAAACCTTACAGAAAACTTCACCATATCATCGATTACACAATACTGAGCATCTGTTTATGTGGAGCATCCGTCGTACAATTCGCCTGTGTAAGTTGTTGTTATAGAAACGTATCAGAACGAGCGCTTTAATATAAACCTGTGATTCGCAGATGAACTACTGTCAGAGCTGCTGTTACAGGAAATGAATCAGAATCCAGAATTCAATTCCAAGGCTAATGTGGCTAAAGCACTCACACTGACCACATTTTCATTGGTACACTTACGTACTGACACTGAATTTACTAGAGTATTAGACAAGGTATATTTTTATAAAAGGAGAAAATCTTTTTTTTTATGAATAAAAAAAAAGTCATTTGGTCTCCAAAAACCAGATCTAATTATTTATTATTTTATTGTAAGGGCATTTCTGAGAAATGATGTGTCCGTGTGTGATTTAAGGCAGCAACTGTTGTTTCTTCCGCCTGAATTATTGTTTAAACGCTTTATGCGGAGACTCCGACTTTAAAAATATGACTCGTGTTATAAAATACCAAGAGGATGTAATAGAAAATGTATTGCAGGATTATTCTGTGCCTTTTTATTTTATAGCATATGAATCAAAAACCAAAAATTAAGAAATGATTGTTACGAAACTCATGATGGCTGATTTTAATTGGGGCATTGTACTGAAAATGTGATTATTTTTTAAATACTGGAGTATAGATACAACAAGTGTTTACTGAGAGACGTTTAGAGAGGCGGTGAAAGGGAACATCACTCACTGCAGCAGAGCCTTGGTCTTGCGTGTGGGGTCGTCAGGACGGAAGTTCTTGTACTCCTCCACCTCTTTCTCCAGAGACAGGAGCTGCGACTGCAACTTACTGCGTAAACCAGGCAACGTGTCCCGGATGTGGTTAGTCAATTGCTGCGAGACAGAACACGAGGAGAGACGGTTTTGTTTTTAGAGGACATGAAATCTATAATCGGGCTAAACAAATTAGCTAGCTCACAAAGAAGTAAAAGCTCCAGTGTTGCATGGAAACCTAACTGCTAACATAATGTAATAAGGTATGGTGGACTAGTCAGCTAGTTAAAAGAACGAGTTTATGATTATCTTCTCACATAGTTCCTAATGGAATACATCGCATTTGCATCCTCGATTAAAAGTCAGCAAGTCGTGGACCACAGTTTCAGCTAGAAGCTGTCATATTCTGTTCTCGTATCACATTTAAAAGATATTACTCAAGCCTGACTAACATATTTATTTTCTCTTAACATGTTTAACTGCGAAGTGAGTGCGCATTGTCCCAGCAGGAGACTTATATAACGGCTTTTCTCGGCTTCGGCAGCATTTTTCACATACCTGCATGTTCCTGATTTAAAAAAAAAATCTTCTGTCATTCGTTCAATCGAACTAATCTGTCATTCTACCAAAAACTAGCTCACTTCTTAGCTGACGTGGAAGGGATTCGGAAGGAGTAGCATGTGCTGTAGTTACATCATCAAGATGCTTACACATCAGATTTTGTTTTGCAAAAGTCGATAAGGAGTAAGGTTTATTTTCCTACTTATCCACCAGGCAATTACATAAAAAAAATAATAATAAAAAAAAAAAATTATAGTCCTGATAGGAAATCTGCTTGTCTCGGATGTCCAGGCTACTTATTTTCACACCTCTGTATATAAAACCCATGTGTATTTCCAGATTTCTAAAAATATATTTCTATAAATAATACAAATTCAGATTTTTTACCCTATAGCCCATTAAAATATGTGCTTTTTATATCTAATTCCCACAAAAATGCTGTGGATCTTATTGTTTGTTTTATAGGTTTATACCCAGAGAATGACTTGTTTAGACTCACTGAGGAACCTTCTTTGGTTTCTTTTTGTATTGTATATGTATATGTATTACTGGATGATGAGTATTTATATTTTGTATTTATACATTTCTGGATGATGTATGATGAGGCTACATCATACAAATATTTTACTCCATATTGCCTGGGAATATGCATAAACATTTGACCAGAGCTGTGAGAGGATAAGAGATGTAGGAAAGTAGATAGTGTTAGATTAGACAGGATGTTGGTGGGCGGAGTCAGGAACGCTGTGGTGAACCTGGTTGAGGGTCTTCTGCAGGTGCGGCGTTCCCATTCGCTCAGCGATGTGTCTGTAAGCAGGATGAGAAAGGAAGAACTTCCTCTCAGCAGCCAGAGCAGCGCGGATGTCCTTCCTGCCGTCGATGTCCTTCTGACTGCGGTTCACCACGCCGATGTAACCTGGAACACACACACGCTGTTAGACTACGACTGCTGCGTTTGCGTGTGTTTGTTGTACCTGTACACGAGCCCCACCTCTGCGCAGCGGGAGCAACTTGTTCTCCAGGATGTCTCGAGCGTCTGTTCCTTCGTCCATCAGGTCCAGCTTAGTGATCACGCCGATAGTGCGCAGACCTGCACAAAAACACACATATGTTCACATTTACCTGTCGTTCCTGCACCTCTTCACAAAAACGCTGCGCTGCACAAAAATGGCAAGATGAATTTTTGAGGATTGTTTCCCAATAAGTAAAGAGGTTTATACTACAGAGCAGCTGAATTCTCGGTTCTGATTGGTCGTGACACTACCTCATCGATGATTATATTCCTATAAGGAAAGCACACCCTACCCTGAGGGTCCACCTCCTTGGCGATCTTGAGAGCATCGGAGTTGGCCAGGTCGGTGTTAGCCGGCGTGACTGCCAGGATCAGGCAGCTGTCTTTAGTGATGAACTGCAAGAGCATGTCTCGGATCTGGTGCTCGATGTCTTGCGGCTGGTCACCCACGGCAACCTTGGTCATCCCTGGCAGGTCGATGAGGGTCAGATTCAACACTGAGGAATAGAGAGAGAGAGAGAGAGAGAGAGAGGATGATATTTTATAGAACAGTGAGGTTTCCTTGTAGGTTATAGAAAGAGGTGTTTGTGTGTGTGTGTGTGTGTGTGTGTTTGTGTGTGTTTGTGTGTGTGTGTGTGTGTGTGATACCATTAGGAGAGTAGACTCTCAGGTTGATGGGAATGGGGGAGATTCCTTTATTCGAGCCCGTGATCCTGTCCGTCTCGGCCTCGATCTCCATCCGAACCTCATCAAAGTCCACAAACTTCTTCCCTTTACAGTGCAGGAACTCTGCATACTCTAAACACATACACACACAACATTCTTGTTAGACTCAGGGCTGTGAGCTGTGTCTGTGAGTGTGTGTGAGTGTGTGTGCTGGGTGTGTGTAGTTTATCGGAGAAAACACACTCACCTGCTTTGCTGTTGATTAGCTGCAGAACAAGAGGCCTGCGAGTGACAATTCCTGAACCGCGAGGGAGAAAATCCCTGCAGAGACCAAGAGAGAATTTCAGTATGCAAGAAAGCAACGCTCAGCTGAACTGACGAAGAGAGAGAGAGAGAAGGACTGAAAAGAAAAGAAAGGACAGAGAAAAACAGAGAGACAGGTAGACAGACAGGTAGACAGACAGGAGATGGAGAGACAGACAGACAGAGTGGGTGGGGCAAACAGACAGGAAAAAGAGAGACAGACAGACTGACAAAAAGAGAGGCTGGAAAGACAGACAGATATAAAGACACAAGCAGAAAGACAGACAAACAAAGGCAGACGGACAGACTGACAAAAAGAGAGTCTAGACAAACATACAGACTGACAGACAGATCGAGAGACCGGGGCAAAAAAGTTTGATTTAAAAAGCAAACAGGCAGGAAAAGAGACAGATGGACAGAGAGACAAGTAAGAGATGCTACACAGAGAGGCAGACAGAGAGGCAGACAGTCAAACACAGACAGAAAGACAAAGACAGACAGACAGATAAAGACAGACGGACAGAGAAGCTGTGGCACACAGACAGGAAAAGAGAAAAACAGACAGATAGAGACAAACAGGCAAAGACAGACGAAAAGAGAGGCTGAGACAGGCAAACAGGCTAGGACAGACAGACAGACAGACAGACAGACAGACAGACAGACAGACAGACAGACAGACAGACAGATAGACAGACAGAGAGTAATGAGCAGTGTGTGACAGTCACTCAGCAATTAGGTTTGATTTTCTGTCCCTTGGGCATCAAAATATTCTTGAAGGAGGGACACAGACAAGAGCAGTCAGTTTTATTGTCTCCTGAGCATCTCTGTCACCATAAAGACAAACACACAAACAAACACACAAACACACACACACACCATATGTACATACACACCACAGACAGATGGCATCCTGCCACTTGCATGAATTAGTTATAAAGCATGCTGTATGGAGAGGAGTGGTGTGTGTGTGTGTGTGTGTGTGTGTCTCCTGACACCAGCCTGCCAAACTCTTCAGCGATCAGCCTGCATCATGACAGCGTGTAAAAAAATCTCCTCCCGCAGGGTCTCACTGAAACGATCAAATCCAATCTCTGCCTTTTCGCTCCCAGAGACAGGGTGAGGATTCCAGCAGTTTTCCAATTAGCACTTGATCAAACCAGGTGGACGTCTGACACGCAGCAGCGCTGCGTCACGTCAACTCTGTGCTACATGGAAACGAGGACATATCTCAGCCTCGGGGGAGCCACGGACCGAGGAGCAGAAAGACAAGGACGAGTCCAGATCATATATACACAGAGATGGCTCTACGTCAGCAGATATTTACTAACGAATAATGGTATAATAACCGTGGCTTTGAGAGACGTCTGTTTTTTCGCCTTTACTTTTCAAGTAAAACAAGTGTCTCTTTCTCTAAACACTGATTACAAGCTGAAATGTGAATTTTCAGTTGTAGTTAAAGAGCAAAGTGATTAAACAGACGGAACACTAATTACAGTATTAAAAGCTGTAATATAAGCACACACGTACTGTTGGTCTCGTCATGTTTTGAGCGAGTGTCTTGCAGCGTAGATTTGTTTTCACACTTTTGCCACACAGACGTGTCACTTCCACATCACGTCCGGTGTGTATTCTATGTTATAGTGCTTGTTCTGTTCTTCTGAGCTGCTGAAATACATCTGGTCTTTATCACAGCATCACACTGCTGGCCACACTCACATTTCACTGACATAACTCAGCACAAGTAATGTAAAACACACAGGTCTCAAGCCTCATATACACACAAAAAGCCTGCTAGAAAACAGGGTGTGTGTGTGTGTGTGTGTGTGTGTGTGTGTGTGTGTGTGTCCAGTCTCTCACTGACCCATGTCTCTCCTGTTACACTGCCCTGCTGCCCTCTTACTGGACCGGACATCTCATCTCATCTCACTCTCTCTCTCTCACACACACACATACACACACACAAACAGAGAGAGACACATAGAGAAAGAGACACAGAGAGAGAGAGAGAGAGTGAGAGAGAGAGAGAGACACACACACACACACACACACATATAGAGACAGAGACACACACTAAGAGAGAGAGACACAGAGAGAGGAACACACAGAGAGAGGAACACACACACTTATTTCCAGGGAAAAAAGGCAGGGTGGGTTTGTGTCCATTATTCATGGTCTGTAAATGATAGACGAGGCTGAGCAGATTGTTTGTCATCTCATGTATTATGAATGCACAAGCAAAAAAAGTGGAGCAGGATCAGACGGAGAGACAGACTGAAGCGGAAAAGACACAGACAGCTCCGCTCGCTTCCTCTCTCCGCCGTCCTGAGCTGCTCAGCATGGGCTTTTATCAATAAGGGCGGAAAAACCACAAACCTCCACCTCTTTTTCCTCTCTGTATCCAAACACAACAGCACGTTTTATCGAAACTACGTTCTAATACGCTAATAATCCTGAACAATCACGAGGGCACCAATCAGGAGGGAGATCTCTGGCCACAGTCTCCGCCCACAGAGGATTACACAGTGGCCACACCCGAACCAGGCTGCAGAGCGAGATATGAAAATAAGAGCACCACACTCTGAGGAAAGATGACATCAACCTCGCCATAAACAGCCAACAAGTAGGCCTCGCTTTGTTCAGTGAGTGAGAAGGTCATGACGAAGTGAACACGGTTACTGATTAACAACCTACAGTGAGATCAAAGTTAGCTTCAATTCAGAACAAAGAGATTGGCCTAAAAATAAACCCCTTATTTGTTTAAAGCTGCTAGGAATTGGGATTGGGAATTTCACCCTCTCTGGCCTTTGTTTGTTCAGCTTAATTAAATTCCACATAAGGGGAGTTACGGTGTCATGGTTACAGTTACCTTGCCATTGACTTTTTCAAATTCCTGATTAAATTCATTTCCGTCTATTACCGTAAACCTGTTCATTTTTTTCCCCCTCGATCATGTTCCTTACTCCAGAGGTTTTAATTTCTTTTGTGTCCAGCTGCGACTTCAAAAATTTTACCACACATGTCTTTTAGACTCGCCCTAAATTGCACTACAGCAACCTCTGTTTCTCAGCACAGGGACGTGACAGCACTGAAAACCCTTTGGCAGTGTTTAATTCTTTACATTACATTGCTAACTCTGCTGCCACTCCTAAAATGTTCGTTACTTTATCATACACGATGGCTATCAAACTCATGGCATTGCTGACCAATCAATGCTAAACAAAACAATGCCACACTAGTTAGATTATTATTATTATTATTATTATTATTATTATTATTATTATTATGTTGCCTCAGAGTATAGCTTCCATCATAGCCACTCTCTATATCAGCTTACAACGACAACGTGATAAATACTGACAGTGCAAGAGATTTTACGGAAAAGACATTCTGAAACCCATCTTTCCAAGGAAGAAGAACAATAAGCGGATTTGATCTTTTTGTTTCTGTTATATTACTTTATACACAAGGAAGTGCAAAGAGACTTTTGTGCAAAGGCTCGTAATAAGTTTTGTATATTTTTAAATGGTTGATTAACATCACGATACCATGATATTTTCAGACTCGGTTATCATACTGTGAAAATTTCTAACTTTAATACCCCTGTTCTATGTGTATTGTATATTTACCACCCACTGATGCATGTTTGAGTACTAAATAAAGTAAAAGTTTTGATCAGTGTAGTTCTTTTTCGGTATTTTTGAGGTTTTTTGCAGGTTTCGTGTCTTTCTGTTGTTGTGCTTCTCTAATCGTGGTTTTTAGAGGATAGTTGCTACGAGTGTATCCACGCCACATACCACAAACATAGTTGCTTTCAAACTCACCGTTTTTTTTTTTACTTCTCCATCCATCTTTGCATATTTTGTATAATATATACAGCCGTCAAAGTTAATGCTAGACAGCAGAGGTACTAGAGCCTCAAAACAATATATTTTGATAGCGAATTTTCTGCAAACCAAAACTGTGAGGAAGAAAACATTTCACATCTCGTTGCTTTCTCCTCTAAGACTAAGTTAATGATTGTTCCCTGTTCCCAAAAACCAATTTCAATTATAATCAAGGAATTTGTTTTAAACAAACGCACAGGAAACTTAAAATGTGTGGATTTAAATGGATCTTTCTCTCTACCTCTGCGTCTAAACTGCACTAAATCACATACATACTGTAGACCTTCATCATGATAATTAAACAGGTTAAAATTTAAACTTAACCAGTACACCAGTAAACTTTGAAATTACTGCATATATTTTATAACTACATCAGAAACTAAGTTCTGTATATGCGAGAGATTACGCTTCTTTCCCCACATTAGGTCTGACGGCTGTGTTCTTGTTATTTAAGCAAATGTGGTGCGAGTCATATCTGTCGATTTTGTGTTCTTTAAAACTGCCTTGTGGATTCAACACAGCCAAATTGTTATGGTGCAGTCATCTGTATCCTCTGCGCTGAGAAATGGAGGTTGCTGTCGCATGTCTGTTGGGTTGGGACGGGGGGTTGGGACATTTTTGAGGAGTCACAGCCGGACACAGCAGTGATGAGAACCACTGGAGTGAGAAAAAGATGAACAGCGAGGTAATTGTCTGATCACACACCGTGACTAACCGTGAAACCATAACACCATAACAACACTACTACTCGTACTACTTGTATTACACCTTGTCATTTTGTCTCCTCCTTCTCTCTCTCTATCTCTCTCTCTCTCTTTCACTTTCAGTCCATCTCACTCTTTTGCACACACCCCTTTCTGGGAAGACATTATTTTTCCACCGCTGAGTCACAGCAGAGTCTCTCTCTCTCACACAAACACACACACACACACACAAACACACACACACACACACAGAGCAGCTCTTTATGGACACAGAACAACACATTCAGCACACATGCCAGGAATCAAGTCCAGTTTTACTGCCATCATTTCATCGATCTATACGGATTTACAGCACGATATTCCCCTTTTATGATCTTGTCAAAATGTTGTTTGAACATTCCATGTTTTATGGAGGTTTTACTGAGAAGGCTTCCATATATTAATTGTTTACGTAGCTGAACAGAACAATTTAGCATGTAGCATTATGAGAATTTATGACTAGGACTCAAAATTTCTCTCAGAGATCCTTAGCTCACATCAGTTAGCTGACTAGCTTTAGCAAAGGAGACTATAAAGATTTAAAAATGTGACAAAATTCCTCTCAGGATTCCTGATATATTAGCTAATGTTAGCCAGATAGAATTAGCAAGTAAGTTCTGGGTTCTGGACATTTCCTCTCAGAAATCCTGTCAAGTTAGTTCATGTTAGCCACTTAGCATTAGCATTAGCAACAGAGCTTATGAAGATTTAAGAATGTGACAAAAATCTATGAATATGACAAGGAAATCTTTTCTATCAGAAATGATAAATCCTGTCAGGTTAGCTCATTTTAATTATGTTTAGCATTAGCAATGGAAATAATAAAGACTTAAAAATGTGACCAAAAAAATGTGACCAAGAAATCTTCTCAGAAATGATAAATATTTCCTTGGCTAAATAACTTCTGCAGGGAAGATTATAAAGATTTAAGAATGTGACGAAAATCCTCTCAGAAATCCTGTCATATCAGCTCATGTTAGTTAGCTGACTAGCTTTAGCAAAGGAGATTATAAAGATTATTAAAAATCCTCTCAGAAATCTTGTCAGGTTAGCTCACGTTAGCTAGCAAGATAAAATTGGCTAGTAAGATTATGAACAGTTGTGGAAATTTCCTCTCAGAAATCCTGTCAAGTTAGTTCATCTTAGCCAGCTGGTTAGCATTAGGAATGAAAATTATAAACTTTTTGAATGTGATAAAAATTCTATCAGAAATCCTATCAGATTTCATGTTAGCTAGTGCACTGTTGCTAGCAGTGAAAAATATAATTTATTAGAAATGAAAGATACATGTTACAGTAAATAAACAGGGTATTATGGGTAACACAATAATCACGCCCGGGGCTCCGGAAACACTGAAACAAATCCTGAAGAAGAATCACACCACCACCAGCTGTGGAAAAAAAAACAACAATATCTGCACTGATTCTTTCTTTAAGGCACTGTATGTTTACTTCCTGGTCCTGCTTTACCAGGCTAGTCATGACATGTTGTCTGGTGTAACTAAAAAACAGATCCTATCAGCTAACTGATTTCAAAGCCAGGAAGTAATTGTGTGTCGTATGGCTAAAAAGCTAGCAAAATCTCTACTATGTGCCTTTAAATTTTACTAGCTGTATATCTAAAAAATGTCAAAAAAAAACTAAGATATTTTTTAGACCACAGCGCTGCTGAATTCTGGATTCTGCTGGTTGATTAATTTTCTATAACAGCAGCTCTGACAGTAGTTCAGCTCCAAATCACAGGTTTATATTCATAATATTTTAATACATTATCGTTTCTATAGTAACAGCTCATTTACAGGTGACTCGTACGGCGGACAGTCCTCATAAACTGATTAATATCGTGTGTGATTGTTGATATGGTGAAGTTTTCTGTAAGATGATGTTTATTTAAAATTGATGGAAGGAGTCTCCAGTGTCAGTGCTTTGTAAAATAAAGGGAAATAATTTTTTTGTGCTGTAGTAACAGTAACACTGCTGCATCACACTATTACTGCAACTGGCGGAGTGCTAAGTGTGTGTGAGCAAAAGATTCAGATTTCACACTCAGCATGTCATTCAATCAAGTTCACGATTAGCAAACGGATCGTGACGACCGCCACAATTTCGACAGCTCTGCTGTACTGACTGCTGTGGTTAAGTTTTTATCTCAAGGAGAAAGCCTACTGAAAGAGACCAGTGTCATTGTGAGACACACACACACACACACACACAGAGCAGCTCCTCAGGGATGCCATGCTGCCATCACAACCAGCACTCTGTCTCACACACACGTTACTCATGCAGTGTGCGTGCGCCTGTGACCAAAAACACACTGCGTCACACCATGAAATCAAAGGATGACATAACCGTTACTTACAAACACACACACACACACACACACACACAATCGGCTATTGAGGAAACCAAACAGCCAGGACTGCGAACTTATACAACACGAACATTTCATGAATATTTTCTGTTACCGCCACAAAGTTGATTATTTTCCTATAACAGCACATCCCAAGTGTTTGATTCCAACACAAGTGTTTGATTCCTCTTATACCACAGCAATTTGTCTACAGTTACAATGTTTTCTTAGTTAAAGAATGACATATCATACTTTTTATCCATTTAGTTACACTTAATGTTGTGGTACGTCTGGAAAACAACTTAGTTCCTGTTCTCACTTATGTTACAGCAGCTACAAAGGCTTTTCCTCACCAACCTCTCTTTTCTCTCTCTCTTTAAGTTAATCAGACAAAAATAAAAAAAACTCGGAATGTCGGAAAACTTAAAGCTACAGCTTTACCTCTGACTGTTACAAAGTGCTGACACTGGAGACTCCTTCCATAAATGCTAAATAAACACATTCCTTATCTGAGTCTGCATTTGCATTGTCATTTTCTCATTGATTTATTTAACAGCAGCTAAACCTGTCCATATACCATAACAATTAAGATTTAGTTGCTCTTCAGTTACCACAAAGTCATCCTCTAATAATTTGCATATTGGACTTGATTAGTCCAAAGCCATGAAGCTCATTTTGTGACATCACAACCTAAGCTCATCTGTAGCCCTTCCCCAGATCATTTTTTTTAATATATATATATATATATATATATATATATATATATATATATATAAAAAGTACTAAGACAGTCTCTGTGATAAATAAGCCACAAAGCTTCAATCTTTAAAATCACAAAAATTCACTCAAGAGGAAGTTTATCATTAAATAATCATGTTTTAGAGTGCAGGGTGACTTCCTGAGAATTTCAATTCTCTGTATGTGCTGAACATGTGGCAGAATTGACAATAAAGCAGACTTTGACTTTGACTTTGATAGAGCCTTCATATTCCTCTCAGCCCTGATAACGTTTTACTCCTTCAGCCCAAAAATCGAAAGCACTCGCCTTTGACGAGCGTCATTTTGAGTCCAGACCTGCCCTGTGTTTAGTTGTTTAGAGTTAAACATAAGTGATGCTTTGAGAACAACCTACAGCCGTCGCTGAGGTTTCTGTGCGTTCATTGTGTTTGTGCTCATGCAAGCTAAGACTCAATTTATTTATTAATTTAAATCAGATTTGTGTGTGTGTGTGTGTGTGTGTGTGTGTGTGTGTGTGATTTCACATCTATTGCTTAATCCGGATCAGAGTGAAATCGATACTTTTGGTTTATTTACTATTTGCTTCCTCCTCTAAAACTAATTCATTCATGGGTCAGAAACAGGTAAAGAAACCTTGAACAAGTGTGCATATAAATATATGCACCCCAGCATGGAGTACACAGGGTCAGTGCTAAATAAATGAACACATAATTATATAAACAACTAGTTTAACATCACATATAGAGTTTATTTTCTTTTCTTCGTCATCCAAATCTCCAGAACACACAGCATTTCTGCAGCGCTACAGCTCTGTCCTTTGATTCACTTCCTGCAGTTGTGTCGATTCAGAGTCAGATTTACTCCTGTATCCCCATTGGTTGTCAAGATAACAGTGTGAGCAAGCATATGAGTCGTGTGAGGATGCTGAAAGTTAGAGAGTTGGGTGATTAAAAGTAGAACGCGGGATCTTTTTTAAATGCTCTTGAACACGTGTAGCTATTACAAAAACAGCTAATAGCTACGAGACTCATCAGTAGGGGCGTGCAATATGACAAAAATATCATAATCACGATTCTCAAAGGCATTTCTATGATACACGATATGTATCAAGCTCACAAACTGCCAGCAATACAGTAGTGTTCCATTTTAAAAAATTTCATTATAAATAATAATCAATTTGTGTATGAATACACAAATTTATAATAAAATTAAATAAATAATTGTTAAAATAATTTTATTGAAATATTTTATATTTCTGAAAATATATAAAAAATTTAATATTCACTAAAAAAGAAAACATTTTAAAAATCAATCCTCAAACATTTTAAGTATAAACAAATCATAATATCAACGAAAACCCAGAAAAGCATACTGTGATATAATTTATCACAATATCAGTATTATGCTAATATTATTTTGTCATATCGCACAGCTTTATTTATTTAACAGCAATGTCTGGTCACATATATCAGTGACTTGTCTATAGCTAAAATTGGGAGGGAAATAATTAGATTCATTCTGCTTAAATTAATAACATACAGAGTGAATACAAATGAAGAAAGTCTATGAAAATCCTGCACGATTTAAAAAAAAACAAAAAAATAACACAGCACCTACAGTGACTTGTAGATCATTTACAAGGTCTCTTTCTTCTCTGACAGCTCAGCTGGAAATTTATGGATGCCTGCGGGACAAGTCTGGCATCCAAATTCTTCTTAACTGATCACCTGCTGCTCAGAACCTCTTAAAGTCGGTTGGAGGCAACTGTGTACTACACGTGTCAATAATATATCATGATATATCATACATATATAGTACACCGTTTGAGCTATGATGTGTGTTAGAAGCGTGTAATTCATCATTAATTAACAATTAATGACTGATTACCAATTAATGACTACAGCAGTTTCTCAGGGACACGATGAGCTTGTTTTCTTTGCGCGAAAAAGAGAGGCTGGTGATGGAATGACTGCTTATAGCTGCTATAACGTAAGTGAACTAACTTGTTTTCCTGGATGTTCTAAAACATTAATTGTAACTAGAAATGCATAAAAAGCATGACTTGTCATTCAGGCCTCTTTTTTTCCCCTGATTAAAGTTTGGGGTTTTTTTCCCCCAAAAAGAGCAAAATGATCTTAGCTAGTGAAAATATCTTAAATATGTCTAAATTTATCTAATGTGTCTTATTATGAGATTATTATAAACCAAATATAAGATTTAGACACTTTTACTCATTTCAAGGTTTAAATTTTCTTATTCTATTGGCAGATTCTTCTTTCAACAAATAAAAGCTTAAAAGTTATCTGCCAATGTGTATATAAGCAGTTTATATTAATTATGCATCTACAGCAATTGTACTGTTTGAACACGAGAGGTCCCAATCTGCGCAACCCATGCTGTTAAAATATATAGATAGCTCTGGATCACAACGACTGATATACATTTTACGTTATGTGGTTACACAACCACATTATAACCATTAAAAAGAGTTTTTCATTAGCTTTGCAATGGCACCAGCCCCACACCGCTGCAATCTAAGGGGCCTGAGAAAGAGGTTGTGGAAGTTGGGCATTTTAGCGACTTTGGAGCTCTATTTACACTGCTACGGAGCTGATTATCTTTCAATCAACTGAGTCCAAGACTTTGTTTATTCAATCAAATTTTTGGGAGAATTTATAAGTGTATTTATTTATTTTTATGGTGAGCCTGTGCTACATTTTGTTTGCAATATTAAACCTCTGTTTGTAGCCATTTTCGATTTATTTAGTTGCATACAGACAAAAATGCACATTGTTTTGCATTGTTATTGATTCAGAAATAAAAAGGAGTCTTTTCAGTCATCATTTTTTAATTAAATTTTGTTCAAAATATTCTGAGAAATGAAGTAAATCGAATCATTAATCCAGTATTGTGAATCGAAACGATTCATGACCAGAGTGTATCGTTACACCCCTAAATATAACCGTGGTTTCGTCTTATCCTGTTATATATGAACTCTGAATAGATATAGAGTATAGAGAAACCTAAAGCTTTGCATTGTGCATTTTGGCTACTACTGTATAGTTTTAATTATAATTAATTACGCAGGAGTGTGCACGCCCACAAGACACAAACTACAAGCAATGTGAGCGACAATTAGTGTGAACACAGACCTGTTCATGAACAACGTTAGTCCGTTCTGATTACTGTTACGACCATCATCTGACATGTTGTGTGCTATTGCTTTGACGTGTGTTTTCATGTATTCTTTTTATGCTTTGATCTTCTTGCTTCCTTTTTACTTTTTAATCTTAGCGTTTTGGGTCCAGAAAAGCACACTATAAATAAAACGCTTTATTATTACTGTTATTTCCACACCAATAAAAAGACCAAAAATTCAACTGATACAAAACTGGAAGTCTGTATCTGGTTTATGAATGCACATGGGTGTTCAAATACGCAGCTAACCATTAAACCGTTTAAAACTACTTCCCCAGACACTTTTTTTTTTTTTTTACACATATTCAGGTAGGAGCATGCTGCTAGATATGAAGCTTACAGGACAAGAGAGAGAGAGAGAGAGAGAGAGAGAGAGATCATTCTTTTCCAATAATGTGCAATACAACTCCATAGAAAGGTCTAAAGACTATGGACAGGTATCACAGGTTGATCTCATATGGTGCCTTCATTTCTGTGTTTTCATTCACCGGTTTAGAAAATATATAGAAGACACACAAAAATTTAACATTTAATCTGCTACTTTCAATCAGTTTTTGTAGCTGTTATAAAAATACTGATAATACTCAAGATGTCTCAGAAAGGTTTATCAAAATATCAGTGATATATCATCATAATGTCTAGCCCTAATAGAAACATGCCACTGGGGCCACCCCTGCACCATCCCGAGTAAAAGCTTCTAGAGCAATCACTGGTACTCCAGAAACACCGCCTGGAACCATGGACCTAAAACCTTTCCAATTCGCAGAACCCTGAAGGTCACGAGCAGAACATTACAACTCTCGCGTTAATGCAGAAAGGATTCTCGATACGAGTCTAGCGCCTGAGCAGCGCGAAGTCCTGCCCACTCTCAGTCAATCCCAATCACACCTGCGTTAATATGTAAAAGATACGAGTGTGTTAAAGCATTTCACAGCTTCAGCTTTGTCCATGTGTGTGCCTGCGTGTGGTTGCTAGCATGCACGGGGCGGAGCTCAACACACACTTCCTACAAAATTCCTACAGAAAAAAAAAACCTGCTGAGCAGGCTGCTTTAGAGGCCACTGGCTGTGTTACACAATGTATGTGTAGGACACAGGGACACACAGGAGGTCATGTCGGTCAAAACCTACTGAAATAATAATAATAATAATAATAATAATAATAATAATAATAATAATAATAATTATACATCTTGTCCATTAACCACGGAAAAAAAATTATAAATCAATGTGTAAACAAGCTTCGGTTTTGTTCAGATTTATGGGTGAAAAATTCTGTTTCCATTCTACACATATTCAACTGTTCAACTGCTCCGTACAAACTTGTTTAATAGCATTAAATGTAACTATAAAAGGATAGAAACTATGTTCTTTCTTTGATGAATAAATATTTGCCATCATTGACAAATGACTGTAGTATAAGAGGAATAACACACTCCAGGGCAGACTGCCATAGGAAAATAATCAACAGTAACTCTGCTTCGTCACACCACTCCATCACCGATTACTTTCCTATAACAGCACAACCCTGAGTGTTTTATTCCTTACTTATCAGAAGGTAGTAAAGGGTGTAACTGAGATGATGACTAGATGACTGCATAAATGAAACCCTCTGGACACTCAGACCAAAGGCACGTCTCTTCACCCCGGATAAATGACTAAAAGTGGTCAAATCAGTCCAAGATGTGCATATAAATCTTGGGAGAAATCATTACAGCCTGAGTAAGCAGATGACATCACGGCTAGACAGACAGAAAGAGGAAGAGGAAATGTCAGCAGGGTGCCGATGAGTCTATGAGTGGATGGATTGTAGGGTTTTCTCTCCGGTCCTGCTCCAGATTTGTTCTTGTTTCCCGAATAAAACACAAAAGAAGCAGTGATTCAGCAGCTCATATATAGCAGCAGATGACGTGTGTGTGTGTGTGTGTGGGTGTGTGGGGCACAGGTTGCTGTTTTGCCTGGGTGTGGCTGCACTAAACGGCCTCCAGAGTCCACACTATTTACCTGCTTGAGCCAGAACACTTACCTGATACACCTGAAAGATTTCAACTTACAATATACTCACTTTTTTTCGGGGCTAAAAATCTTCACAAATGTCTAAGCGAGATTGATGTCAATGAGTTATTGTCTATTTCGAGTACTTCCTATTTTACTGCACTGTCGTCTTTTAATGTTATGCAAAACACTTTTCATATGTGGTGCTGCTGTCCACATATATACAATGTATGTGTTTGTGTTATTAATCAATAATAATAAGTGTAGACGCACTTAAAATAAATTATATTATGTCTTCTCAGAGTAGTAACAAATGGCTTGAGAGCATGATATGATTCCATATGCTGGTGAGTTCCTTTTAAAACAGGAAGTCAGAGTGACAGCGTGTCAAAGTGCTTGACTGATCTATACAACAGCCAATAGCGTTCGAGATACGCCATGCCACACCCCTGCTGAATCAAAACAAACTCGAGAGTAGCTTTTCGGACTAGTGAAGAGTTTAACAAGAGCCGTTTTCAGCTGTGGAGGATTTTCTGACACGCCCGTCCACATTAACCGGGAAGATATCCTGGACCTAGACGACGAGATGCCGTGTGTTTTCGGAGTTATGTCGTACGTGTTTGATCCGAGGTTAAGCGAGAGTCGCAGGGTCATCACATCGGAGACATCTGATGCTTCTGACTGGTAGACAAAGTGATATCACTGACTCTTACTGATGGATAAGACTTGTCGGTGTGTAAAGACGGAAAAGAGCTTTCGATCAGTCTGAGGTTGCGATATTCCGGCATCGACAATCCCCCGAAAAGTCACATAACTGCCAACTCACACAAACTCCGCCCTCTTCCAAATACAGAAACTTTTTTTGTCCGCTAATGGATAGTTGGAAACGGGAATAGTAAGTGAGAAGATTCACAGCCAAAAACAAACAAACGAACCAAAAACATTGCCGCTAAGGATCCGCTACTGTACAGCAACATACACCCCAGGGGGCGGGACTTATGCAAAATAGCAAGCATTTAATTGGACGAAAACAAGATTAGTACATGTTGAGTCATTGAAAAATGTTAATAATTTTCCAGGAATTAAAAAGAGAACTGTTTTTTCGTATATACGCTATCGTATTGGTGTGTAGAAAAACTAAAGGACAGCTCTGAAACACACATTTTTTATTATTATTATTTATTATGTTAGCTGCCTATCTAGCTTAAACTACTAGCCATGGTGCTAACATTTGCAAAACCAGTCGTGCTGCAAGAATAGCGAGTGTGTGTGAGTGTACGTGTCATTATACCACGTTAAATAAAAAGGGAAACTTTTTTCAAACCACCATAAGCCGATTGTTATCATATATTTCAAGGCCAGCATGCAAACAGGCCACCTTCAAATTTCCCTTTCTCGCTCGCTGTCGGCTCTCTGCGCAGCTTCCGCATTGTGCGCACTTTGCGTGCGTCCGCGCTTTCCGTTTCAACAGGTGGCGCTTACGAGAACTGCGTAAATGGCGTCTGTGTATCCCATACAAAAAAAAAACGAGTCCATGACAATCGACTGCCTGAAACCTAACGACGACGAAATGTACAGAAGGGAAGAACAAAACAAAAACAAACCAAGAAAAACGAGCAAACACGCCTGAAAGACTGAAATAGTTATCCATAAGCAGGTTTTAGTTTTAGTTTAGCAAGTTTACAAAAGAAAAACAAACAAACAGGGAAATCATAATGAAACCAACCTGCCGACGAAATTTTCCAAAACCGAGCTCTTTCCGGCGCTCTGTCCTCCCACCACGGCGATCTGGGGTAAATCCAAATTGCAGCTCTGCCCGATGGAACTGAAAGCATCCTGAAGTTTATTGATCAGGGGGATCAATTCCTCCATCCCCCGGTTCCCCATGGCTTCAGCTGGGCTCGGCTCGGCTCGGCAGGACTCGGCAAGACTCGGCTCGGCTCGGCTCGTCTAAGCAAGGTGCTCGGGTTACTTCCAAGTTCCACCCTTTAATCACTTTCAGTCATCGGTCTGTCACTGAAAACACATAACTTAAATCACTTAAGGGAAATTAAGAATCATTTGCTATTAGCAAACGTTACTATGTGGGCATTTATAGAGGTTAATTTAACCGCAGTCAATCAGCGTTTCAAAAAAAAAAAAAAAACAAAAACACAAAACAAAAAACTCACAAAACAAAAAAACTTCCAGCGACCATCCGGTCAGGCGACATCCGACTCTCTGCCGGTGAGTCTAAGCCCCGCCCCCTGTCAAGCCGACAGCCTGAAAAGCCACTGGTCCTTTCGAACACTTCCGGGTTTTGTTCTTTCTTCCTATTGGTTCACTTCTCGCTCAAACTCAAGGCGTGCGCAATACGATTGGTCAACTGAACTGCCAATCTCACATTACCCGTATTTCAGTTGAAATCTAGCGTGGCTGAATTCTTTTAAATAAATAAATAAATAAATAAATAAATAACAGTGTTCTTTCTTTCTTTTGCTAAAATAAACGAGAATACCGTTGACCGTTGAATTGAAATGTACGCAAAAATACAAATAAACAGAAAACCTAGTCCATGATTATAGAGAAAAAATAAAGCAATAACATAAAACTGTACTTATCTTTCAAACTTTTTAAAAATGAAATGAAAATTTTGCCCTGAAAACCTGCTTTTCGAAGGTTCCCTGCAAAATTGTTCTATTATTATCAATTTACATAAATGAGCTTTTATTCTAGGAAGCTTTCTTTAGGTTAATGATATTTTAAATCAAAACAGATTTAAAGTATTAGTTAATATTCACTTAAAAGTAAAATAATAAAATCCTTTTTCTTGTAAACTGTTAAACTAAGAATGATATTTTCAAACTTTCAAACTTTCAAAAAAGAAATGTTTGAAAGTATATGAGATATGATGACCATAATCAGTTTTCAAATTCATTTTGTATAAATGCAGTAAAAAACCAACACGAGAGAGAAATAGCTTTTGTGTGGAGACCACAAAAGGAGCACAAATATAAAGTTTATTAAAGTGTTTGTAGGATAACACCTGCTACCAAGTCACGTGTCATTTCTTTTACTTTGTGTTAAAAAACATATTTCTGAGACAGGAGTTAATTTCTTTCTTTTTCAGTCGATATTATCTACATTTTTGTTCTAATAAAATTTCATTTAAAAGATAAGAGGACAACATATTTTACCAAAATAAGAATCTAAATTACTGAGGAATGGCACAGTTCAAGGAATCTGGTTATAAAACCCTTATAATAATATATCATTTTATTTAATAATAATAATAATAATAATAATAATAATTTATTGTTTATGAAACTACTTCCTGGTATGTTTCACGTGATCTCGTCTCCTGCGCTCTGATTGGCTGGTTCTTCGCACTACAAAGGCCGTTAAAAAAAATCAAATTCAAACTTACAACTATCTTTTCTTTTATTGAATGCTTACAAAACATACAACATTATATAACAAACAATGAGACAATATATGTACATAGATGAATGTAACATGACGAGTACTAGGGATGACAAGAAGGTGTTTTTTTTTTTTTTAAATACTTTTTTTCTCACATACAACTATCTTGTGTATACATTTTCTCGGTATAATTTCCATTTTTATATTTCCAAGAAGAAAAAGAAGAAAAAGAAGAAGACGAAAAAGAGAAGAGCAACACCAGCCAATCCACTTGCAAGAAAGGAGATTTCAGCCAATCAGCGCACGGGAGGCGGGGCTTAGGCAGGAATATGGATATTGAATGAAGCTGAGCGCTTTTCAAAATGGCGGCGCCCGCAGCAGAGAGCGGCCCATGTGACTGTAAATCCGACATGGCAGCTGTTAAAGCGGTTTCCTCGGCTTTCCCGCTTGCTCTCCGGATTGTAGCGGAGTGTCCGGTGAGCAAGGCCCGGGCGTGTGTGCTCAGTCTTCCCCACGGCAGCGTTAACACGCCGGTGTTCATGCCGGTGGGCACGCAGGGCACCATGAAGGGAATCACCGCGGAGCAGCTGGAACAGCTGGACTGTCACATCTGTCTCGGGAACACGTATCACCTGGGCATGAGGCCGGTACGTGAATGAAATCTCAGTGCAGACTCAGACTGTACCATAACATAGCAGGACTGAGTCCTTCCTGTCTCTCAGAGATAAAGAAACAGCAGAAAAAGGTTGCAGGTTATTTGCCTTAAATGTCTTAAAGCAGATTATTTTGTGGAACTGAGTGCAAAAGCACCACCAAAAGACACAAACACACAGAATGGTATGGAGAAGCAAGAAGCAAGGCTGGGGCTGATTTCTTTCTAGCACAGACTGGCTAAGATCTAATATCTATCAATATCTCAACAATGAAATGAATAAGGTTGAGTGATGCATTATATCACAACGTCTCATTGATGGCGTAAAAAGAATGATGAGAGGCTGAAACTGTCTCACACACACACACACACACACACACACACTTAAAGCAGATAGACAGCTGCATTCATGATTTGAGTTTCGAGTCTGTAATGCTTTGCTGGGTTCATGTCACGTTTCCTCCAAATACTAAACACGGTAAACAGAAAACATATAAAACTTTCATTCAAACCAAGAAATCACTAAATGTATAGTTCTGTAAGTATGAATGTATAATTTGTACTTTGATTGGATGGTGTGTGTTTAGTCTATCTACTTTTAGTTTCTCTGCCTAAGGCATTTGGGGGAAAAAAACAAGGATGATGGAGTAAATAATTCACATGTTTAATACACATGCAACTGTATTTCAGATGCACCTTCTCAGTCACTGCTGCTGATGTGTTATGGATGGGTGGGGAAATATAATCAGATCTTGGGGGCGTGTCTCGGGGACGCACTCAATCACTGGTAGGCTGCATGAGTTCACAGTCTGGGCTAGAAAGAAATCAGCCCCAGTCACACTTCTTGCTTCTTCATACCGTTCTGTGTTTTTCATGCAGCCATTGGTGGTGCTTTTGCGCTTGTCTCCACAAAAAAGTAAAAGATAATCCACTTTATGACATTGTAACAGCAAAGTGGATTATTTCTTATTTAATGTATTCCTTCCTTGAAAGATAAGGCTTATCCCTGCTTTTATTACTGCAGCTTGTTTTATTTATTCTAGCTTTTCCTGGTTTTAGGTCTTTGTGAAGTGAATGGAAATGAGTGGAAATTGTGTGTGTGTGTGTGTGTGTGTGTGTGTCAGGGTCCTGAGCTGATCGAGAAAGCCGACGGCCTGCACGGATTCATGAACTGGAAACGAAACCTCCTGACAGTAAGATCACCGCACTGCTGTCTTTTCCAATCCTGCTCCTGTGTTATCCCTTTACTGCACATTTCACTCTTTCTCTCTCTCCATAACCTCCATCTTAACCTCATGAGGGACTTTCATGAAATAGGACAGAAGCTTACACTAAGTACATTTAAAATGCATCTAAAAGTCTTTATAATCAATATAACTGACAGTATAAAAAGCCATTAAAGACAAAGATTAAATTTAGAGACTTTTATTTGGTGTAGAAAAGAAGACACAAAATGGTGGACTGTTAGAATGTGATTTTTAAATGTTTTTCTAGATCTGTAATAATTTAATTTTAAACATACCTTTAAAAAAAAAAAAAAAAAGATATGCCCAGAGCACTCGGGCTAGTTTCTTTATTTCAGGTTTTTTTTTTTTTTTTAAATAAATGTTTCTGGCCCAGAAATTAACTCCACCCCCAGCCAAAACAGAGGTGTTCAGCTCTTTTTCCTCTTCATTGTCCTTGTTTATACTTGACGTGGGACTACACGTGGCTAAAATGAGCAGCACTGAACATAGTCACCTGCATACTTTTTGTACGTCTGTAATGGTGATATTTACAGCCGAAATGAATGCAAGATATGCGCATCAGCCATTTCATGTATAATTAGTTAAACACAAGTATATACACAGAATTAGCAGGCGACACATGACTCGATCCAGTGGTTCGGGTTGGAAGTTTTTTTTGTTGTTGTTGTTGCAGTTCTCCTTCTAGACAGCAGGAGGCTCTCAAAATTACAAACCGCTCCTTTAAATAAATGACAGTGTTTGGAATTGCTACCAAAAAAAACAAAGCGTAACCTGCCGTTTCCTCTCCTCCTGTCAGGACAGCGGAGGTTTTCAGATGGTGTCACTGGTGGAGCTGTCTGAGGTGACGGAGGAGGGAGTTCTGTTCCGCTCACCGTACGACGGAAAGGAGATCCTGCTCACCCCTGAGCAGTCCATCGGCATACAGAACAGCCTCGGTACGAGTTCCACTCATCCTCATCGCCTTTATACGGACAGAGAGTTCTCAATCAAGACCGCAGGAACCCCAAACGTTCAGTCTGTCAGTGACAGATTAAAATTTTACATTCATTAATACACAAAGACATTTGAGTAGTAAAATTAAGTAAAAACCATCAATGTAGAGGAGTGTGTAAAGATAACCATCACACACACTAACCGCACATCATATTTATTAGTGGCAAGAGGCAGGGAGACTGTAAAGTGGCCGGGGTGAGTGACGAGAAAAAAGTTGAACAGTATATAATTTTATTATCATCTGCGTTTTTGATTTCAAATATTCACAGTTCCTGATATTTTTCTATACAAATAAACACAAATGCTGTTTTGGTTTGTTCTGATACTAGCAGATTTTTATTTTTTTTGCATGTAATGCATCTGTGCATCTAAATTAAAGATAAAATGTGCAACACCATCTCATATTTAGCAGGAAGGCCTCTGATTTGTGGTTATCTGGGTGGTTTTGCATATGTACATTGTGTAGCTGGCTGTATCATTTGTGTAGCCTTTTAACACTAGCCAGATGCTACCCTTGTAACCATGGCAACCAGTAAATCAAGTACTGAAAGCAGTACAGCAGATGTTTCAAAAAGTAAAATGAGGATTTTGTGTCACTGTTTCTCCAGTGTGGTGAAAACTCAGAACCTGAGAAGTCCAAGACTATAAGAGTTGGATTGAGAAGCTCGGAGTTAATGCGATGCTGCTTTCTTTTCAGCAAAGTTTAATGAATTCTAGCAGTTGGCATCATACACGTTAAATCACGTGAGATGATTTTCATTTTAAGTTATAAGTGAACATGTTCTTGTTTATTTTTGTGTTTCTGTACAGGCTCGGACATCATGATGCAGCTGGACGACGTGGTCAGCAGCACGGTAACGGGGCCGAGGGTGGAGGAAGCCATGCGTCGCTCCGTGCGTTGGCTGGACCGCTGCATCACAGCCAATAAAAATCCACATCGCCAAAATCTGTTCGCCATCATTCAGGGGGGCCTTAATGCAGAGCTGCGGAGGGCGTGTTTGGATGGTGAGCGCTGTCTGAGTCTCTCTGTCGCCGTTTTATTCAACATCCACCCGCAATCTGCCTTCATCTCAAAGCCCATGTTAGCAAATAGCTTAGCAGTTTTTTTAAAATAATAAACAGATACTCAGAATTACACACACAAAATAACTAGATGGTGAGAAACAAGGACGCGTAATGACCAAGAACATAAACCGGAAATGTATATACGGCGTAACTGACTGGAAAAAAAAAAAGACAGGTGAAATAGATGAATAGACTGAACAGGGGGCAAGGAAGAAAATGAAACTGAAACAATAACAAAAGCACATGGCGAACTAGGAACAAGTCATGAAGATGTAGGATGTCCTCACCAGAGGCAGGAGGTGGCGCGACGGCATCCTGAGTGATGAACGGAGGTGTAGTCATGTGGTGGAGTGACCTTGTTGCTCTGGAGAAAGCTATGCACCCCAATTTCATGACACCCTGTTACATCAGCTTCTCACAGGAATAACAGCAATACAGCAGCAACCAACAAATTATCTACAGAATCGCCAAACACAACACAAACGTTTCAATATAAACATATTTAATGTGCTTCCGGGTGGAGTTTTCCTTTAACATCAGTGTGTTCTTGCACTTTTTGTTCATACTGTTTCTTCACCTCATGCAAGTTTTGTGTGTGTGTGTGTGTGTGTGTGTGTGTGTGTGTGTGTGTGTGTGTGTGTATGTGTGTGTGTGCGCGCACATGTGCATGATGGCTTTTATCCTACAGAGATGACGAAGAGAGACGTGCCCGGCTTTGCCATCGGTGGTCTGAGCGGCGGAGAGGAGAAGGATGACTTCTGGAAGATGGTGACTCTCAGCACAGACCACCTGCCCAGAGAGAAGCCTCGCTACCTGATGGGAGTTGGGTAAATCTCACTTCCTCATTTATACAGCCGGCATTCCTGCCAGATGTAGCTCGTATGAAGCAGGTGCAGCGAATTTGTGCACTTGCTCATGTGCAAAATGGCAGTTAGCACCAGCTGGGATTGAAACGTTACCTTCAGGACACAGTCAGACGTCTGAATAAAGCCAGGTGGGAAAGCCAGCTGTCTTAAGAAGATGGTTTGATTGACAGCCTACTGCCACCGGTTCGATGTCCTGCTTAGTGGTGACCGTATTATCACATGTGCACGTCTACTGCCATCTTAGATTTGCTAGATGTGCAGCATTTGCACGTGTTTGATCATAATTAGATGTGTTTTTACTGCAGGAACCTTTTCAGGAACTCGTGAGGAAACGTGAGGCTTTTCCACACGGCTGATTTTAGTTCCTGGTCCGTATTTCCTGGAATGATTTTAGTTCCTTCTCCAAATTAGCTGTGTTAAAAGCACACTGAGTTCACTGTAAATTTACCATTTTATAAATAATTTCCCAAAGCCTAGTTCAGACCAGTATGTTCCTGAAATCCCAATACTGAACATTTCTAAACAATTCCAGTTAAGAACCTTAAGTAAACAAAGAACCTGTAACTATACAAGAAACCCCAGGCTGTCTGAGGGGCAGGGTTGGAAAAATAAATAAATAAAAAGGGCACCTGCTAAATTCAATGGGTTGAAAAAGAAAAAAAAAAGGCATATTTTCTCACACATTGGAGCTCCTAGAGGGCACGTCGTCATGTTTTCTTGCCTGTAGAGGAACCCAATAGGGCACTGCGTCATGTATTCTCCACTGGTAGGGCACCCTATAGAGCATTTTATTATGTTTCCTTGTATGTAGGGGAGCCTGTAGGGCACTGCATCTTGTTGGGGTGGGTGGAGCAGTGGTTAACTTGGCTATGAACTTGTGCTTTGAGTTAACTCACTACCTCAGAGCAGTTGTTGTGTAGTAATTTAGATTTGAATGTGGATCGTGATGGCACACACTGGCTTCCACAAGTTTAAAGTATACTTCATAGGCTTAATGTTTTGTGCCATACATGTTATTTTTTCCTCGAACACACGCTTATCGATGTTGTTTGTGTGTGTGTGTGTGTTGCAGCTACGCCGTGGACCTGGTGGTGTGTGTCGCTCTGGGCTGTGACATGTTCGACTGCGTTTTCCCGACTCGCACAGCTGTACGTCTTTTATCCCGAGTCCTCTAAACGATTTTCACATTCGCTGTTTATAATGCTCTTTAGAAATGTTGTAATAAATCTAGTTCTCACACTGTTATAAACACAAAATAATATTATAATATTTGCTCAAAAATCATTTTGAGTATTGACTTGTATATTGAAGTGCAATTCTGAATATTGCATGTTGTGTCTATTCTTTACTTGCACTTTGCACTTTGAAAACTACCTCAGCCTCTTAGTGTTGTTATAAAAAACGCTGCTAGTTTGCACATCTAAAGTTATTGCACTACAGTTATAAAAATGCTATAATACTGCTGCGTGTACAGGGTGTCCCAGATGTCTCCATACACAGGACTTTTTTGTTTGCCAGCACCGTGTCGGTTGTGCCTTCGTCAGTGGATGTTCGTGGATGTCCACTTCTCGGGTTGTGCGCAACACTTCCAGTCTTTTTGAATTTGTTAATAAGTTTGGCAGCAGCGTCGTGTGTCATGTGCTCGCCATGTTCCCCGGTAAAGTCCGTCGCAACCTTGAGACAGCTTCCCGATCCAGCCATGAGAACAATTTCAATACATTTTTCTTTTGTCAAAGGCATTCGTAAAGGCTATCTGGGAAAAAATATATATATAATATAAACTATGAAAAATTTTAGAAGACATTTTACTGAAAATTGTTAATTTCCCTTATGTATGGAGACTTTTGGGACACCTTGTACTTCTACATTGTTTACACTGTTTGCATTGCCATACAGGAGTACACACTATTTATGTTAGTATACTTACATATAAACTAACTCGCATCACTGTTAATGACCGTATTGTAGTTTTTTAAATGTAGACTAATAGCATCCAGTAAGGACATTGCAATTTAATTTCGTTGTACTTGTACGATGACAGTAAAGCTCTTCTATCCTGTTCTGTTTTTAACTGAGCTAAACGTCGCCTTGTTGCAGAGATTTGGCTCGGCCCTGGTTCCCTGGGGATCTCTGCAGATCAAACAGAAACAGTACGCGAAGGACTTCCAGCCCATAGACCCCGACTGCGAGTGTCCCACCTGCAAGAGGTAGGAGTTTCTGCCGTTTTCATCATCGCCTGCTGTCAGTGTTTTGCTCTCTGAAATGGATACACGGCTCTGAACTTCGCTCGGCTACTTTTGTGTGGTTTCTCATCCGGAAATTCAGTTCAGAAATTGATTCCGAGTTCCTCGATCATTTTAGAGTCGATTTTTCCTCTGAATATTCCCGTTCACTCTGACCTTAATCAGTGTGTGCGGAAAGATTCTTTTTTTTTTTTTTTTTTTTTTTTATTACTTCATTCCTCTGCTGATGGGATTTCTATTTTCTCCTCCTGTGAATGACAGACACAGTCGAGCGTATCTGCACGCGCTGTTTAAGAGCGACACCGCCGCCATGCACCACATCACCATCCACAACATCTCCTACCAGGTACTGACCAGAAAAACACAAATGACACGCACAGACGCACTCTGGGGTTTTTAATCGCTGTTTTATTAGCGACATGAAGTTTTACGTCTTGTCCTGGTGCGTTAATTTGATATATTTCACTCTTTTATGCCAGTCGTTATTGAGCTACTTAGTAATAATTTCAATCATTTTCCTTCTTGAGGCAATCCATAATGCTTTTGAGAAACATCTTACTGCAATACTCTGAAATTTAGTAAAACTAGTAAAACTAATTCTCAGAAATATTACTTGGTATCTCAGTCTACTAAAGTTATTCAGTTATTACTCCATTTATCATAATAATAATAATAATATTAATAATGGGATCTGGAAATTATGACTTAGTCCAGTATGTCATCATAACACTTATTATAATCTCAATACTGTAACATTCTTCGAAGTTCATAGTATCTCCATAAAAGTTCATCAAGATAATTACGTATTGTCTCAATAAGGATAAAGTTTCTCGAAAGGATTACGTAGTATCTCAAACCAAATTTCAAGTTTCTTGAAATTGTTAGTTACGAAGTCTCTCAGTAAAGAAGGTTTCTCAGAATGATTATACAGTATAATATGTGGTGATGTTTTACTGTTTCATAATCATGAACTTTTCTTGAAATTATTATATCTTACATAAGTAAGACATCATAATGAGAGTTTCTCTAAATGACTCTTTGGTATCACAATAATAAGTGAGGGGTTTGATCATAATAATGAATTTTTTTCAGAATTTTCTCTTCATTATGATTTTGTATCTCAAAAAAAGAACTTTTTTTCTAAGATATTACTTATTATAAAAAAGTTTCACTAAATTATTACTCAGTAAATCTTCCTCTAGATTACCTAGGTTACTACATAAGTTTATTACAAGACACTTTCTAAATGATTTCTTCGTTTCTCCAAATGATTATTTTCTCTAAATTATTACTTTGGGCTTTTGTTATGAGAAACTGTCTACTATTATGTGGGATCTTTTTCTAAGACACTTTTTCTAAATGAATAAAAAAAACGAAAATTGCTTATCTTATTATAAGAATCCTTCTCTAACTTATTTTTAGTTTCTCTAAATGATTACTCATCATTACTCATAAAAAATGAGTATTTTATTATTATAGAAACCTTCTCTAGATCATTTAGTTTCTCTAAATTAGTACTTAGTATCTTGTTATTAAGAGACTTTATTTAATTTATTACTTAGTATCTGTTTCTAAAAGGATTTTTCTAAATTAATGCTTAATGTGTATTTTATAAGCACCTTCAAATTATTATTGACTTTCTCTAAATGATCACTTACTATCTTATTAGAAACCTTCTCTAAATTATTTTATCTAAATTATTACTTTGCATCTGATTATTATACGAAACTTTCTCTAAAATATTACTTGGTGGGGTTTTTTTTCTAAGAAGCTTTTTTTTCTAAGAAGCTAAACTAATACTTGTGTATCTTATTATTGGAAGAAACTTTTTCCAACCTATTATTAATATCTTGTTATTGTTAGGAACATTCTCCAGATTATTTTGTCTAAATTATGTCTTGTTATTATACGAAACTTTGTCTAAATTATTATTTTATTTAAATTAGTACTTTTTTATCTTCTTAATACAAGAAATTTTTCTCTAAAAGAATAATTAGTGTCTTTTTCTGAGAAATCTTTGTAAATTAATACTGTAAATTAATACTTTTGAAAAAGTTTTGTAAATTAATACTTGCTTATCTTTCTCCAGCTCATTATTAGTATTATTTTTAGTAGTATCTTGTTATTGGTAGGAACTCTCGCTAATTCATTACTTAGTTTCTCCAAATTATTACTTAGTATCTTGTTACTGTGAGAAACTGTATCAAATTTATTACAAAGCTGGTAAGCAGCAGACAAGAAAGAGTTTATAATTACTGTACAAAATGGCTACGTTTATCTGAGGGCCTGATGTCCTGAAGAGATTAGAACATAATTTATGGTTATTATATCATGACTTCATTATACTGTACTTCGCCCGGGCTCTTCATCCAGCATTAGATAAAAGAGAGCATGCGGATGGTTTAACCAGGTTAGATTTTAAATCCAGCTGTTGCTCAGTACATCACTTTCACCAGGCTGTGTGTTGACTCTGTGCAGCTGACTCTGATGCGTTCGGTGCGGCAGAGCATCATCGAGCAGCGCTTCCCTGAGTTTGTGCGCGGCTTCATGAGGAGGATGTTCCCCTGCGGTGAGCCGTACCCGAGCTGGGCCGTGGACGCTCTCGCATCGGTCAGCATCACTCTGGACTGAAAAGACGTTCAGGATGAGCTCTACGCTATCGCTCAGAATGATGGAAGTGTGTCAGTTTGCTTTTTTTATGCAAATTTTCATGCTTCTCTTTTGAGGCGAATGTTTTTCAGCTCATGGACTTCTCCTTTCCAGCCTTTACATCTGTCCAGATGTTCACTTTGGTCCTATTTCAGTGGCCTCAAGACTGATTTTTTTATTTATTTTTTTTATCTCAACATTGTTTGTTTTTAACCGGTGTACTCAACACTGGGGAATTCTTTTCTATTGTTGCTGTATTTATTTTAACTGAATGAACCTTTTATCTCTCCCGCTGGCTGCAAAGCCATTGTGTGTTTTTAAAAACCGTAACAACCAGGAAATTTGCGCTTTATCTTCTTTTCCCGCTTGAGTCGGATCTCATTCATCCTGTAGCCATGGCTTTTAGTTTAACAAACACACACACACACACACTTGGTGCATTGGTTAGGCTATTCATCACATTAGATAGAGTATTAGGAGAAACTGAGAATGTTTTTCTGATTTTTCTAATATCCAGCATTGTATATTACATTATTTTGTTTAAATCAGTGTTTGCCAATCCACTCATCAGGGATTCAGTCACAGTTGTATTTTTACTCTATTTACAGCTTCTCTTGAAGCAGATGTTCAAGATATGGCCTGAGGAGGCATTACTGATTTATACAAACCAAAGCTGATCTGGAGAATCAGATGAACAAAGTGCTGCTCTACTTCAATTGGCCACTAGAGTGCAGGATGGAGAACAGGGCCTGCGTTATTGGCTGTGTCCCAAACCACATCCTGCATTATTATGTAGTACAATATTAAGACACCATATGGTGTAATATTCTCACATGTCCAACATTTGCTATTCATTAATCTACTGTAATATAATTCATCATTTAATATTTTTCACTGAGACTGAAATGAATTTTGTATTCTTATTAGCCGTGTTATGTAACATTAACAGGTAATTAGTACTATTAGTTTTATTAACTAATAACTTTGGCTTTTATCTTGGACATAAATTGTTTGCTGGTGAGTTTTATGGAATAAAGGAATTGTAAAATAATGAAGTTTTTTCCATTTCAGATCTTAAATATCATAACAGTGTTTCCAATGTTAGAGTAAAAATAAGAGGTTAAAAACTATTTTGAATAAATCTTGTCCCAAATGTCATTTCATTGTAAACATTGTGTACCACGCTGCAAGCATTTATCATTTATATTATTAGTGTGTGTGTGTGTACATAATATTTCATAAAAATAATTCTCCTGATAATGTCCTGTTTCTCTTAAAAGAATTTAAAAAAAAAACCTCCTCTGCAGCAGAAAAATGTTCATCAAGAGATTGCAAGTTTGAATCTCGATGCTGCCACAAACATCCGCAGTCAGGAGTCCAAGAGAGCTAAACTGGCCGTGTTCTCTGGGTGGGAGGAGCATACTCTCCTGTCAATCACAACGACACCAGCCAATCATAGACATCTCTGAACTCATGTATGTGGAAGACAGCGGATAGCACTTTCCTCTGTGTGTGTTTCACCGTCCTGGGACGCAGCACAAGTTTATTTTATCAGGTTGTGTAAGTGCACTTTGTATGTACTGTGTGTGTTTGTTGACTGTAGCCTGTCTTTTACAGTCTACAGTGTATCAGCACTCCCTGTTCCCTGAGGACCGCCGTAGAACTACCGCTGACTTGGGCTGATCAGCACAGCAGTGACCCCGCCTAGTGTGTGTGTGTGTGGGTGTGTGTGGGTGGCTGTGGTTCTGGTACGTGTGCATCAGGTACAGCAGTGTTACTTGATTGCGAAACCTTCCAACAACCAAAATATCTCCAGCTAACAAGCATGTTGTGGTAAGAAAATGACAGCGGCGAAGGATGATTAACGGTGAGAATGATTAACACGCACAGTGTGCGGAGAAACGAGCGTAACGTCAACATGTCTGTGAATGTGTGTGAAATGAAGCTGCCAGTCCCTATTAAATAATTTACTGTTGTAAATACAACTATTAAATGGGGTATTGTAATATTCCTGGCACTTCGTTTCCATACATGACATTGTGTGTGTGTGTGTGTGTGTGTGTGTGTGTGTGTATGTGCGTGATTTCAGAAGTCCTAAAAAATGGGAGAAAGTAAAGTTCTTTAAAACATTAGTGTGTGATTTTTTTTTTTTAAAAAATAGTTTTCATTTTAGAATTGTAAAGTAGTCTGCTATGAATGACAGTTTTGCTTTTTAAATTTTAATATCTACATTAATGCAACACCTGTATGAGGGTGAAAGAGAGTGAATGAGAGAAAGAAGTGGGTGATGACATGTAGTATTCATGTTAATAATTCACTGTAAAATAAACAGCCTTTGGGCCAAAAAATATATATATATATATATATAATACACATTGAGAGAAAGCACAATCTAGGAAAAAGAAGAATCCATTTAGCAACCTTAAAGGGCACTGTTTAAGGGTTCTTCAGTTTGTCTTCCTGGGGAATCCTTTAAGATTTCACAAGTAGAACCCATTTCGGAAATTACGAATCTTTGAAACGCCAATAAAATGGCTCCAAAAAGTTCGCCATTGTCGATGTAACATTTTTCTTTTACTGAAACCTGTTTCTTTGACAAGTCTGACAAGTAAAGAAATAAATATGATGTGCTTTATGGTTATGGATATAGGTTATACTGATGTATAATCTATGTGTATATAGTTTATATATTTATTCATATTAATCATTCATTATAATTTAAACAGGCTTTGGGTGCGATTTATACAGTATACTGTATGTACAGTCAGACCCATACGTATGTGGACTTTAGAAAGTTCTTATATTTAGCCGTCTACCACAGTATATTGGAATTGAAACTGAGTAATGAATATGAGCTCGAAATGCACACTTTCAGCTTTAAACTGATCATATTTCCATCCAAACTGGGTGAACAATGAAGGAAATACAGCACTGTTTTATGTGTGTTCCACCTTTTTTAAGGCACCAGAAGTACTCGGACAATCAGCAGCTCAGCCGTTCCATCTCCCGATGTGTGTCATTCCCTCATTAATTCACTTACAAGTAAGTAGATAAAAGGTCTAGAGCTGATTTCAAGTGTGAAAAGCAAGAACCTTTAACCCTCCTTTAAGAAACCCTTTCACGGTGTTCAGTTGTTCACAGCTGGACTCGTATGAGGATCTTAGGATCTTAAGAAAAACTCAAATCTGCAACCCTTTAGTGTTCAACTTGTCCTGTTGGGTGAACACTTACAGAGAGTGGAACCAGTATAGGAAGCAAGGAACCATTAACTACCCAGAGATCCATTAAAGAACACTTTTTTTCATAGAAATCATGGGTTTCGCTTTGCACGCTCTTGCATAGGTTCAATCTAGAAGTGTTATTTGGTTTGTCTCTCTGGGAAAATCATTTAATGCTATATGAAGAAAGCCTACAGGGGTTTTACGGGTTCCTTAAGGGTTCTCTGGCGAGTTTTACTTGGAAACCTCTCTGATAAGAAAAAAAAATCTAGTGTAGGGTGGTGTGTGGATCCTTTAGGGACAAAAACAAAACATTTCAGGGCTCTAGATTTAACCTGTTTTAGGAAGAGGATCCATGTAAGGGTTCTAATTAGAACTGCTTTATGTAGCTGAGACCTGTAAATACCCAAATAACCCTTTTTCTGTGTATGAGTGCATGGAGTTTACTATGTGCACCCTTACAAACAAAGGTTTAATCTAGAACCCTAAAATATCCTTTGGTTTATCTCTAGTGGAATGCTTAAATATTATACAAGAGAGGGGTTTAAAGGTTCCTTAAGGATTCTCCGGCTAGTTAAGGAGTTCCTATTGGATATTGTTCCTATTGGTTCTCCCTGGAACCCTCTCTGATAAGAGAGCACTTTAATGTAGGGTTCTGTATGGAACCTTTAAGGGTTTCCCCAAAGAGATGAACCAAAAAAACATTTTACAGCTCTAGAGTTAACCTCCTTTAGGAGAAATCTATCAGTGAGGATTCCAAGCAGAACTGTGACTACCGAAAGAACCTTTAAGGAATCAGTTTTTCAGTGTATGAGTACGTGGATTTTACTGTGTACACTCTTACAGAGGTTTAATCTAGAACCCTAACACGTCGTTTGGCTTGTCTCTGTGGTGGAATCCTTCATTTACATGAATATACCCTACAAGAGAGGGTTTCCTTATGCTTTTTTAAAGAGGAAAATGGGTTCTTTACGGGTTCTCGGGATGGTTAAGGTGTTCTTAACTGATTAATGGTCTTAATTAATGGAACCTTCTCTGATATGAGTGCACTGTAAGTGGAGGATCCTGATTTGGTTCCATGGTACCGTTTTCTCTTTTATTATTTTGTTCTGAAACCTGTTGCTTTGCCTGACAGGTAAAAACAAGTTCCTATAAAAGCTCTGAGTAGATGATTTGTGTCTATATTTATGCATTTATGTGTATACATATACACTTAGGATCTCCTCCATCACATGTCATAATACCTCTGCGTAACTGCGTAATTATTTAGACATGCGTATTTATACACACACACACACTCTCTCTCTCTCTCTCTCCATCTCTGGAGGTTGGAAACTGCGTGTAAACAGCTTGGAGTGTGAAAATACTATGATTTATGATCCTCACATTTCATTTTGGTTCACACTCCTGTACTAAAGAGTGTCTAAATAGTACGCGCGGTAACTATGGTAACCTGTGGAGGCGCACTACTTTGATAAGCATCCTTCCCCTACTTCCCTGCTGAAGACTGAATTTCTGTTCAGAGTGACACCAGAGAGAGAGAGAGAGAGAGAGAGAGTTTTTATGCTTCAGGGTGGTAACCGGTTTAAGTAGTGATGTTCCAGCGGAGAGCCATCGCGCGTCTCACGCACTCGGTGTTGCCAGATTGGGGGATTCCCTTTCTGCAAAGGCAGGCATATACGCTTGTGTAGCTCTGACACACTTGGATACACTTTGGGGTGGTTTACAACGATTTTTTTTTTTGAGACGCAATCTGGCAACCCGGGTTTAGGGGAAATTGAACGGTGCGCAACAGAGACATGGACTCGGGACTGCAGCGTTAAAACAAAAAAAAGTGAAAGGCTGAAGTGAGCTGGGTTGTGCTTTTGCAGCTCGGTCATCTTGGTGTGTGTGCGTGTGTGAGTGTGTGTGTGTGAGTGTGTGAGGCTCGGCTCGGCTCGGCTCGGCTCGGCGGTGCGCCATGGTGGAGCTGGAGAAGGAGGTGCTGCCGCTGCCGCCGCGCTACCGATTCAGAGACCTGTTGCTCGGAGACTGGCAGACTGACGACAGGTAAGAAACTTTACCACCTCCACCACGAGGTAACAGGGTCCTCGGGGGTAGAAGTGGGGCAGAAGATCTACCAAACCCATACCATCATCTCGACAGTGCTGTTAAAAACAACGTACTACTGTCACTGAGAGCAAAAAAAAAAAAAAAAAAAAAAAAAACAAGCCACACTTTAGGGCTCTAGATTTACCCTGTTTTAGGAAGAGGTTCCAGTTAGGGGTTCTAGGTAGACCCTCTTTAGATAGCCAGGAACTGTAGATACCCAAAGAACCCTTGAGGACCCCTTTTTTGTGCTCGAATGCATGGATTTTACTGTATCCACTCATAAAACTTAAATCTAGAACCCTAAAGTGTTTGTCCCCTGGTGGAATCCTTAAATGTTAAAGGGTTACTACTTTCTTAATAGGATTCTTCTTGGAATTTTCTCTTATAGGAAACCAGTCTGTTGTAGGGTTCTGTATGGAACCTTTAAGGGTTTTCCGGGGGGACAAGCTGAAAAACACTTTAAGACTAAGACCTTTAAATTCCCAAACAACCCTAGAGGAACCCTTTTTTGTGCACGAATGCATGGATCTTACGAATGTTTCATCGAGAACCCTAAACTATTCCTTGGTCTTTTACCTCTCTAGTGGAATTCTGAAATTTTATGCAAGAGAAGGTTTTAAAGGTTCCTTAAGGGTTCTCTGGCTAGTTAAGAAGTTCTTGACTTCCTATGGTGTTCTACTTGGCACCCTCTCTTATAAGAGAGCAGTTTAATGTAGGGTTCTGTATGGAACCTTTAAGGGTTTCCCAAAGAGATGAGCCGAAAAACACTTTACAGCTCTACGTTTAAGTGTTTAAAAAAATACTTTTTTAAAGAAAGAATTTAACAGACGGTTTTAAGGGTTCATTAAGGCGTTATTACTTTCCTACTAGGGTTCTTCTTGGAACCTTCACTGATAGGAAACCACTCTGTTGTAGGGTTCTGTATGGAACCTTTAAGGGTTTCTCAGCGTAACAAGCTGAAAAACACTTTAAGCCTCTAAATTCAACCTGTTTTTTTTTTTTTTTTGGACAGATTTATTAAGATCGACCAAGCCCTTAACATCATAACCTCCAGGTTCTCATAGAAGACACAAAAGCATGTCAGTTGTACATTTCTTAAGGGTTCTTTGACTTGTCCTTCTGGGAGAACTCTTACGATAAAGTGTTTCCGTATCACAGAGGGTTCCAAGTAGTACCTCATAAGGAAGATTATTAATTGTAAGTACTCAAAGAACCTTTGAGAAACTTGGTTTCTGGTTAGATCTAGAACCCTAAAACATTTTTGGTTTGTCTCTGGTGGAATATTTTAGTGTTAC
Source organism: Pangasianodon hypophthalmus (assembly GCF_027358585.1). Lineage (NCBI taxonomy): Eukaryota > Metazoa > Chordata > Actinopteri > Siluriformes > Pangasiidae > Pangasianodon > Pangasianodon hypophthalmus. The sequence continues at coordinate 3,810,008 of NC_069732.1, forward strand.
CCAAAGAAACATTACAAGAGAGTGTTTCCCTATATATTTCGGGAAGAAAAAATGTAAAAAACCCGTTACCTATCCAACATGTTCTTCATAATGGGCTTCTGCTTAGAAGTAGGGTTCTGTGTGGCACCTTTAAAGTGTTTCCCAGAGGGACAAGCCAAGATATACTTCAAGGCTGTAAATTTAATATGTTTTTTCAAAGAAATTATAAAAAAAAAAAAACTGCCAAGACTTTAACATCATTTTAGAGGTTTAGAGCCACAAAAAATATTACAAACCTATTGGGCCGACTATATTTTAATTATTTTTTATGATATTTAATATGTCTAATATTATATTGTGTATTATATAATCTCACACACACACAAACGGTAACCTGTACATCATGAACTGTCCCCAACTTTAAACAGATTCCTTTTGGTTCTTGTACACACCAAAACCCAGATGCTTAATTGATCACTTAGCTGAAGCCACAGGAACATGAACAGGAAGAGATATAATTTTCCCCCCAGAAGTGTTTTTCTCTCTTAGTGGTGATAATGGTGTAATAAATCAGGCCGAGCTGATGGGCTATGCAGCATTCATTTGCAGCAACAGGTTCCTGGAGAACTTTGTGTGTGTGTGTGTGGAAGATGAGTTAAGGAAGATGAAATCTGTACGTCATGTACATCTCCTAAATTCAGAGTAATTTCCATTCAGCACCAAGACATCAACCTCACATTAGATCACTGATACGAAGAAAGCAGTGTGGTGTTATTATTATTATTATTATTATTATTATTATTATTATCCTTTCCACAACACTGCATCTTTCTGTTAATGGAATAATAAATTAGGCTGGCCTACAAGATAACTAGGATTACTGATGGGCTACGCAGCAGTCAGTTTCCTGCAGGAGATAAAGAAAAACGTGTGTGTGCTTGTTTAGTGAGACACAATTTTGTACATTTGTACTTTTCTGGGTTGCACGTTGGTTCAGCAGGCAGCTCCTGACCTCGGGTTACTGTCTATTTGGAGTTTCCCCATTTTCTCCCTGGGTTTCCTCTGGGTTCTCCGGTTTTCTCCCACCTCCCAAAAACATGGCAGTAGGTGGACTGGCGGCTCTTAACTGTCCCGACAACAACACTACTTACTACAGACGTTAAACAGAGTGCTATACAAACGTGACTTAAATACTAGCGCTCATTGTGCATAAACATGGTTCAGGTGTTTGTGATCATGTGAATTGGTGCGTGACGTGAACATGTGGTGTGCAGTGGCTGATAAGTGCTGTAGTCCCGCGCCGCTAGCAGCGCTAACCTGCCACCACTGTGACCCTGACCAGGAGCGCTTACTGAAAGATAAACGAATGAACTTTTCTTGAATTTAGACTGAAACAAAAATCACCTGTTTATTCTTAGACAAATGAATTTCCAGAAGAAAAAGCTAAAACACTTTAGGGCTCTAGATCTAACCTCTTTTAGGAAGAGGTTCCAAGTGAGGGTTCCAAGTAGGACCCCTTTAGATACCTAAGAATCAGAGAAACCCTTTTTCCATGTATGAGTGCGTGGATTTTACTGTATACACTTTGACAAAGATTACTGTAAATCTAGAACCCTAAGGCATTCTTGGACTTGTCTTAAATGTTATATGAAGAAGTATGAGAAAGCATTTTAAGGGTTCCATAAGGGTTCTTTGGATAGTTACGGGGTTCTTACTTTCTTAGTTTACGTAGTTCTTCTTGGAACCCTCTCTGATAAGAACGCATGTTAGTTGAGGGTTCTGTATGGAACCTTAAAGGGTTTTCTAAGAGTGTACTTGTGTTAACCCTTTAGCGTCTAAGCTTATTAAGTTGTCCGTCTTAAAGTTTATTATATAGCAACTACTATGATTTTTTTAGCGAATACTTTAAATTATTTAGTAGCACTGTTTATTAAGGAATAAAACACACTATGTCATGCCACACCGAAGTTGATTGTTTTCCTATAACAGCACAGCCCAATGTGTTTTATTCTTCTCATATAACAACAAATTTTTAACGATTAAAATGTTTTTTATTAAAGAATGACACGTCATTCTTTTTATCCATTTGTAGTTACATTTAATGTTGTGTTACAAGCTCCTGTTATCACTTTCACTATAGCAGCTATAAACCTTCGTTCACTCATTAACCACTCTTTTTCTCTCTCTTCATGTTAATAAGACACAAACTTCAAGTTACAGCTTTACCTCTGACTCTTAAAAAATGCTGACACTGGAGACTCCTTACATACATGTCTCCTTCAGAAAACTTCATGATATCAAAGATTATTTACATTTTTAAAAAATCGAATTTAGCTATATTTTGTGGAACGCCCATCATACAAGTCTGCGTGTACGTTGTTACTATTGAAACGATAACGTATTAGAACGAGCACATGGCAGTATAAAATAATTAATGATTATTTATATTAAAAAAATATCCATAGCAAAAGGGCTGTGACTCTAAGTCTGGAGGAATCCTGGGACTTTACTGGGATAAGTGAGATTTGCTGCACAGGATGTCAGATTTATTGTTAGCTATAATGTTATCCTTTGTTTTTCGTTAAACTACGTGATCTTTCACTATTGTTTTTGGAATTTGTAGCTGTTTGAAGCGTTGTGCTGTGATCCCTAAAGCCACACTTCACACTTTAATCCACTCACACTCCCTCAGTTGCGCTGATTCTGTCGCATTGATGTCCATTTTACCTCAAATACATTTCTCTTGTGCAGCTGTTCAGTCAGGATGGGGGACCGATGGACAGTGAGTGTGTGTGCTCTCACTGTCCCCTACTGTTGCTAGGTGAAGAAGTTTCCTGAGTTGGTTGTGTAAATCAGACAACTGGTAGTGAAAGCTCTTTTTTTAGATGGCCTGACACACGACCAGCGCATCTGTGGTCTAAAAGCAAACAGCAAGGTCAATACTTTATGATTAAAGGAGCCGTTTGTTATTTTTTTTTAAAGCCCACTGCTGTCTGCCAGGTGAATTATAGTTGCAATATAGGTTAAGATATGTTGAAATGAAATTAATAGAGAAACAGAGGTATTCAGGCACAATATTAAAAATATACATGTAAAAGTTACATAAAAATAAATCAGTTTCTGCATATAAATGCTGAAAAAATAAATACTCTCATGCGAATTGCACATGGTGTCATTATAAATGATGGTGCTTTTGGTTGGGAAGATTTCACACAATTAGAAATCATGGTGAAGGTGAACGAGCTTCCTAGAGTTCTCACGGACAACATTATTAAACAACACTTGAATGGAAAATGCTACAGAGTCATAGCAAAAATTTTCAGCATTCCTGGCTGAGTTTCCCAAAAGCAGCGCAAGGGTAAGATCATCTTAACTGGGCGAGAGAGAGAGAGAGAGGTCAAGTGATGCTTGCTCTGCCATTTAAAGATCAACTTTGTTGTGCGATGATTTTGGGAAACTGGGCCCAATAGTACAACTGGTTCGATATCAGACTAAAGATAAGGAAGGTAAGAGAGAAGTTGGCAGTCACTGGAAAAGAGTTGCAGGATGACCTGAAAGCAGCAGGATCAACAGTTACACAGAGAACAATAAGCAACAACCTGTACTGCATTCATCACTGTAAATAATCCTCTGACTTGCACTTGTATAACTGCTGTTACAGAAAATTAATCAAGTATAAAACCTGGGTCATGGATGCAGTATTTCCTGGCTGTGAAGGATGAAAAGATCTGTATCAGAAAGTTCTTTACTACTTCTGACTGACTTTAAGTGTGTTGATTTTAAACTGCTCTCAACAAGTGGTTTAGGATCGATTTTGCACCCTGACCTACGTTTGAACTTACGTTGGCTGTGAATAGTGACTGGAAGTGTACGAATGGCCAGAAGTGACCCAAAGACAAAGAACCACTTCCTCGAATAAGGAACTGATGATCGCACTGCTGGACTATTGTGCTGACGCTGTCTTGGTAAAGATCTGGCCTCACTCTGAAACATCTCTGTGCTGTGAAATCTCACATCTGAGCTTCTTTATCTACTGTGGTGTGATATTATTACTCGTCTTATCTATCAGCGATCTCTGTTTCTATCAGATAAAGCCGTTCACCTCATTCCTGCACAGATGCCTCCTGCTGACCTTTTCAAACGTTTTAAGTGTTGCGTTTAATGTCTTGGCTCTGTGTGTGTGTGTGTGTGTGTGTGTGTGTGTGTGTGAGAGAGACAGTGAGGGCACGATGCCAAGATGTCTGGCCTTCTGGTTCTTGCCTCTGTGAATCAGCCTCTAATGCTGGCAGAGTTGTGATGAAATCAATTTAAAGAAAGAATTTACACAGCAGGTTGCAACATAAACCTTGGTGATATGACAATGATATCCATATTATGCTAAATTATGCCACAGTATGCTTTTCTGAGAATATTATGGGTATTGTTAGTGCTTTTATAACAATGAGCGGTTCTGCTGTTCCTGACTAACTGACTGACAAGAAGGTTCTTGGATGGTGTCTGTTTTTGCACCAAATGTTTTATTTCTCAGGAATTTAAACTTTTATTTCACAGGAATGGTAATGTAGTGCTAGTGTTTTGCCGTTACTTTGTTAGCATACAAAAATTGTGATGCATACTGTGTATTAGTACTAGCGACACACAGTGACACACATTTCTGCCTTATAACATCACCGAATTTGGACGTTAAAGGTGCATTCAGTAGAACTTGGTCTCAAGATGAACTACAAAAATGTGAAACAGCGATTTGTTTACTCTTTGAACACACCTCCCAACCAATCAGCAGCTCTGCTTTAAACTCACACCCACAGTGCGGGTGCACAATCTTAGGCTTTGTCTTTTTTTTTTTTTTTTTTGCTTTCCTCTCTTTATTCCACTTTCTCTCCCCCTCCCTTTCTTTATTTCCTTTGTCTTTCTTCCTTCATTCCTTTCTTTATTTAATTCCTCCTTCTCTTTCAGCTTTTTGCAGATATGCTGCCACTCTGCTGGGGCTAAGCTAAATAACATGCTACATATTGTTGAATAGTCCAAATGCCAAATGTCATCAAGTATTGTGATATAATGCATTTCTTCCACCCCTGGTATGACAAAATGCTGTATTTGCATATCCTAGTTATTGCTAGAAGTGAGTCAGAGCACAGGGTCAGGCATGGTACAGCATCCCTCTAGGAGTAATGGGTTTCTCTCAGTCCTGGGTTGTGAACTTACACCTCTCTGGCATATTGGCCCTGGAGGATGGAGCCGAGTGAGGCACAGATGCCATGCATAATGCCATCTGAGGAACGAGTGCCGTGTAATCATCCCTGAGGGGAGAATCTCATAAAATGCTCTGAGAAAATCGAGCAGCTCTGTTTACGAAGGTTCCACCTCCCATCTAGACAAAACTCACAAAAACAAACCCACGTTCTGTCTCAGTGCCTTTTTCTCTCTGCATTTGCTCCTCTCTCGCTCTGTCTGATGTTTGATCCGTACTTGTGTACCTTGTAAAAAAAAAAAAAAAAAAAAAAAAAAATAAAGGAGAGAGAGAAAGAGAGAGGGACAGGAAGAAGCTGGATGGTTACCGTCTTGCTAATCGTGATGGACAGGTCCATTCGGGGACCAGAGTCCGGAGAAACTCATCCCACACGTTGCCCGCTTCTCAGCCATGTTAATCTCTAGTGAATGCTCGTTTCCTTCATCCCACGCACACACACTCCACTGCTACATGCCCACACACACACACACACACACACACACACACAGACACACACACGCACCTACGCATTTGCACATGCAGGGATGCGAGCTCACATTCAGCATTCCTCTTCTGTTCCTTCACCATCTCTGGAGCCTGACCCTCATCCCAGAGCTGAAGTGGCTCACAAGCTGCAGCTCGACTCATTTTAATCCCTGATCTCCAAAAACCCTTCATCAGTGTCAGAAATGTCTCCGCTCCACATCTCACACACACGTTGGTTTTTCTATCTTTGCGAGGACCTTCCATTGACATAATGACAGCTGTAGCTGTTTAATGCTGTGTGTAGATCTAACCCTAACCTTAATCAGCAAACGAAAAGAAACATTTTGGTTCTTATAATTATAGTAAAAGCTATAAAATGACTCTTTGTTTGGACTGGGTGATTGTGAGGACATTTGACACTGTCCTATCATTGTGAGGACCTGGCGATTGTGAGGATATTTGACAGTATCCTATCATTGTGAAAACATTTGACGTTATCCTGTCATTATGAGGACATTTGACGTTATCCTGTCATTATGAGGACATTTGACACTATTCTGTCATTATGAGGACATTTGACACTATCCTGTCATTATGAGGACATTTGACACTATCCTGTCATTATGAGGACATTTTACACTATTCTGTCATTATGAGGACATTTGACACTATTCTGTCATTATGAGGACATTTGACACTATTCTGTCATTATGAGGACATTTGACACTATCCTGTCATTATGAGGACATTTGACACTATTCTGTCATTATGAGGACATTTGACACTATTCTGTCATTATGAAGATATTTGACACTATCCTGTCATTGTGAAGATATTTGACACTGTGCTATCATTATGAGGACATTTGACACTATCCTGTCATTGTGAAGATATTTGACACTGTGCTATCATTGTGAGAACATTTGACACTATCCTATCATGGGGAGGAAATTTGACATTATCTAACCAATGAGAGGACATTTGAGACCGTCCTGTCATTGTGAAGACATCTGACATAATCCTATTATTTTGAGGACATTTGAAACATTCTTATCATTGTAAGGACACTGGACATTATCCTATCGTTGTGAAGACATTTGACATTATCCTATTATTGTGAGAACATTTGACATTATCCTATTATTGTGAGAACATTTGACATTATCCTGTTATTGTGAGAACATTTGACATTGTCCTACCATGGGGAGGAAAGCTGACATTATCTAATCAATGTTAGGACATTTGATATTATCCTACCATTGTGAGGACATTTAACACTATCCTGTCATTGTGAAGACACCTGACATTATCCTATCATTTTGCGGACATTTGAAACGTTCTTATCATTGTGAGGACATCTGACATTATCCTATCATCATGAGGACCTGTTGATTGTGAAGACCTTTGACACTTTTTGATCATTGTGAGGATATTTGGTCCTTTTTGGCTCCTCACAAAGGGCTAAATACATGTACATATACACATACGTACATTATATATTATGATGTTTCCCAATCGTAAGCTTGACAGTAAAGGACAATCACTTCTTTTTGTCTGAAATGATTTGGAATAATTGACTTAGTAATTTAACAGAATTTTGCGAACACATTTTCCTACAAATCATACGTATATCTCACAAGCTACATTTCTAGCATTCATACTCACAGCTCCTTAGCTTTTCAACAGTTTATTTTGGTACATCAGACACTTTAAGCCATGATGAACAAAACATTGTTTACATTCTGACATTAGTAGAAAGTGGGAAGTGGAAAGACCTCTGATTTGTAAAGAGGGTGTTTTATACGTTCTGTAGCTAGCTTGTTTGGACATCGCACAAGCCAGGCACTACCAATAAAACCATGGCAACTAAAGATAGGAACGCAGACCTGCACATCAGTGTGAGTGCAATACAAGACTCAAAGCTACTGTTTGGACGGCGGCCTGCGAAGCAGCTTTCATCTCAAACGCGTCCTCTCTCTGTTGAGCAGTTTGCCAGCTGGTCCATTAGCTGGCCTGGGTTTGTGCAGCAGATGCTGGAGCACACCTGAGTCCTCGCAAACCACCAACCACACGCAGGGATGGACAACGCTAAAGTCATTAATGGCGACTGATGTTTCGGGCTAACTAGATTTGCTGAACACTTTGTGAAAAATTGAAAGTTGCAGAGGGATTGTGAGAGATTCTCTTTCTTCAATTTTTGGTGTTATGTAGATAGAAACTTTGCTAGTTTTCAATAGCAGCTCGTACAGGAATCATTGTTATCATGTTTCTATTTCTATTACGTTACACGTTATCTTGTGTTTTTTAATTCAGTGAATGTCTTCCTGGTTCATTCACAAGCGATTCTTTGATTTTTGCTCTCAATTGCGTGTTACATGATCACATCTGTATGAGGTCATGACAACGTCACTGCTTACATCACTTTGTCTTGAAGGACGTTACAAGGATGACCTCTTTTTGCGTGACTTGTTAAAGTAACCGTACTTTTGACTCTAGACAGTCGAATTTTACCAAGTCTGTACACATACAAATCCGATTAGTTTAAAAAAACTTGGAACTTCAGCCCATTTTCACATCTCTGTATAATCCATGAATCAGACCCTTGTAACATCAGATAACTAAAAAGCTCCCTTCAGTGTCGTCTCCTGGTTTTACGCTAATCTTTTCCAGGCTGTGAAAAGAGCCATGGTGCTAAATCTCGTTCTGAATTAAAAAAGAAAGTCTATAAGTGACAGGGGACTCAGCTTTAGGACTAACTAGGATTTTTCACCTCCATTCACTATCGCTGGAGAATCACAAGCTCGTCAGGCGCTTGAGAATATTGATCGACGTCTCCCGGTCTCGGTGGAACACCAGGCTCCTGTCTGACTGCAAGCTCTCACCTCTCACACACACTCTCTCTCTCTCTCTCTCTCTCTCTCTCTCTCTCTTTCTCTCTCATACACACACACACACACAAAGTCCATCACTCTGAGCCACCTGTTGCAGAAACATCCATCCCAAGGTCTGTGTGTTTAAATTGCTGGTGGGATTGCAGCCTCATGGATGACACGTCGCTCTCAGCGGGGTGTTTGAGCACAGCTCAGGATTATCATACGAATGAGAGCCTTTGGTCTTATAGACCGAAATGTTTTATTGACTGTCGCTAACTGCGTCTCTGGCTACTCAATCATCCTCCTGGTTTCCATTTTGTACTCCCTCTCTCTGTCTCCTCTCCATTTTGTCACAGTTGGCAGAATCTTGGCCTGCCAATAGAAAGCCTCCGTGATCGTCTCTTGAATTGCACCGTGCTGTCACTGGAGTAGACGCACGCAGAGGATGTCCCCGTCTCTGTTGGCTTTCTTATTATTGCAAAAAAAGCAGAAGCACTGCACTCATTCATCTTAGAGATATAACTCCAGCGTCAGCTGCATTTGAAAAGCAGCAGATGTTATACGCCATTATTTATTATTAATATTATTCTTTTTGCAATTAATGCTCCGAAATGCAAAATGATCACAGCTGAATATTAAACATCCCCTGAATGCGAATGCACTCCAGTCACATTTCTGGGGGATGTAAATATTTTTAAGCAAACCTCCTATAAACACAGCTTTCATCCAGTTTAATTAGGGTATGCTTATAATTAGCTCCATTTCTGATAAACCTTCAACCCCGTGGCGTGTTCGTGAGATAGCAGTCACTCCGCTCTGGTAGAGGCCCAGAAAATTAAAAAGGGCTCTCTGACCGCTGCTTTTAATTAATAAGAGCAGCCGGTAACGAGCTTATTACAGTAACATTGCCCGAGTGAGTGAGGCTACGTGGGCCGAGGGTGAGGATTAGGATGCTAACGGCGAGGCTAAATGGCGAGTGAGTGGGCTGTATGAGAGATGGAAAGAAAGCAAGTGCTCAGAAAGGAGTTTTTATTGTCGATTGCACAATGCCTGTGTCGAGGTGTTGAAGGAACACTGAATGAGTGTACAGCTGAGACAGCCGCTCCTGTTGTTAAACGCTTGATGAATGCCAGTGTTCAAGGGAGTTGTTGGTTTTTTTTTTCCACCCATCATGCACCTCTGTATCCGGGTGGTCTGCAGTTTCACTGTGGGAAATTAGTAAGGAATAAAATGACATATTTCACAAGAAATCAACGATAGTGTGGTGTGATGAAGTGGAGTTAATGTTACCCAGCCATTATCATGTATCCTTTTATCACTTACATTATAGTAGATATAATTCCGTCAACAGCCTCACTAAGTTATTCGGACAAAAGCAGCTTGTCATGTTATGAAGAAACCGCAAAGCGTAAACTCCTCAGTCCAGAAGATGTCAGAAAACTTCAAGTTACAGCTTTACCTCTGTTACAAAGCGCTGACACTGGAGACTCCTTCCATAAACATCTCTTATACAAAACTTCACCATATCATCAATGATTACACTTTTTTTTTACTCTGTTTATTTGGAGTGTGCGCTGTACAAGTCCCTGTGTAAATTTTAACTTTAGCAATGACAACCTGTGATTTAATCAACGCCTTCTGACCAATCAGAATCGAGAATTCAGTGGCACTGTGGTGTAAGGGAGAGATTAAAATATATTCAGGATAACAACATGGCCTCAAATGTGACTCAAATCTCTGTGATATCTCTTAAGTATCCAAAGAATGCTTAAGAAACCCTTTAATATTACAGAGTGTATAGCTGCACATACTTTAACACACTCTCTTAGTTAAGGTACATAATTTATACCTTTGAACAGAAGGAGGATGTCCAGTAATCGCAGTTTGACACGGAAGTGAACAAAATAAAATAAATAGTCCATAAAAGTCCATAAAATAATATTGCAGGTTGTTTAATGAGAGCTGATGTGAAATGAAGCATGCAGATGAAATGGATTTAAATGAAGCACAACTTAATTACGTGACCAAGCTGTGCACATTACATCTCAGGTAACAGTTGCCTATTATGCTCATTTTGTACTTCCTTTCAGCTGCAAAGCTTAACAGTGTAGTTTTCTCCCATGGGGATAAAAATCATAAATGTTGGCACCCCTGGGGTTCTACTCAACATACTTCCTTGTTCAGAAGGAGCAGCGGTTTCTGCCCAATTCTAGAGTTGAAGGGGTTCTCTCAAATCACTGGTTCCCTAGATGACAAGTTCCCAACCATGGTCTTGGAGAACCTGCACATTTCATGTCAACTTATGAAGGCCTGTTAATGAGCTGATTAGTTGAATCAGGTGTGTTAGAGCAGGGAAACATTAAAATGTGCAGGACCAGGGGTTCTCTAGGATCAGGGTCAGGAACCTGTGCCCTATCCCTTTCCGAGCGCTAAGGTTATCAGGTGTAATTCTGTTTTATATTCACGTCACTTTTTTCCATTAAACTGAACTGATCTTATTTTTGTCAGGAAAACTGTATTTGTCTTTGATTTGACCACAGCTTTTTCTCTTATGCACAGAAACCTGTGTTTTACCTGGTTGTTATCAGTTGCTGTTGGTGTCTGGGTCATGCAAAGAAAGCCTGAAGCGAGTGTGTAAGTGTGTGTAGCAGTGTTACACATCTCTCAGCTCCAGCAGCCGGATTTCCCCTGTTCCCAAATTGTGTTAGGGCACTACCCAGGCAGAATTTCATTTAGCTCAGAGATCTGGTCTCAGAGCAACCCACTGCGCTGCATGTCGGCGAAACACAAAAGCTTGTCATTCTTGATCAATTTTCCTTTTCGCAAATGGCCTTTTAGTGGTGATTGGCAACAGGCCATATAACCAACTGACATTTTGTTTCCATTGATTGAAATGTGGAGGCCACACAAATCATGCTCAATTCACAGCATGAGAGAGAGAGAGAGAGAGAGAGAGAGAGAGAGAGAGACTGTATTCTGATTGGTCAGAAGGTGTTGATTAGTTTTCTGACAGCTCTGACAGTAGTGCAGCTGCGTATCACAGGTTTATATTAATGCGCTCGTTCTGATACGTTATCGTTTCTATAGTAACAGCTCATTCACAGCGGATGCTCTACCTAAAAGGATTAAAAAGCGTGTAATCGTTGATGTGGTGAAGTTTTCTGTAAGGTGATGTTTAGTTAACATTTATAGAATGAGTCTCCAGTGTCAGCGCTTTGAAACTAACTTCTGTAGATGTTCCACAACGTTTGATCATATTGTAAAATTGTAATCGTTGGAAAAGTTGATGTGAGGAATAAAACATCTTAGGACATGCTGTTATAGGAAAATAATCAATTTCAGGTTGGTAACAGTAACTCCGCTTCATCACACCAACTCATCGTTGATTATTTTTCCATAACTACACACCACCAAATGTTTTATTTCTTACATATTACACTGGCTTTATACTTAAACAATAGTTTTGAATAAATGTGAACATTTTTGTCAAATTGCAAAATTCTATGTTGCAAAGTGTAGCAGAATATACCTGTGTTAAAAAAACAAATAAAATACGAAAAGGGAATAGTGGTACAGAAATTTGACCATGTTGGCATTTTCTCTGTTTAACAGAGGTAGGTTGTAAAGCCCTCCTACGCAGCCAATTTCATCTAATTAGCCATTGTGCTGCTTAATATACAGTATTAGGCTAATGTTATTAGCACAAAAGGTCATGCAGCCGAAATACAATCCGGGTCGATAACAGCAATTAAGACAGTTCGAGAGATCATGCTGATTGGATTATAGGGTTTGTATGAAAGCACGATGTGACTAGGACATACACACCAAATATAGCTGTTATATGACATATGCTAGCAGTGTAACATGAAACTTTTCATGAGTGCACTCTTATAAGAAATGTTCTAATCTTCTTTTAAGAAAAAAGTAGCCACAGTTATTTTATGCCTTTTGTTCTGAGAAATTTGTAGGTCATTGTGTTGTTTAACCCTTCACACTCTGTGATGGTGCCCACGCTATGAAAGATCACATCTTACATATTGGTTAATAATTTAGGAATTATTTGGCGTAGAGACCAATCCATTCCTAGCTTCACTTTTTAGCTTAACGATTTTATTATTATTATTATTATTATTATCAATCAGCACTCTGCAAATATTTGGTATTTTTATTTATACCACACCCACTGCTGAATTCTTGAATCATTCTCTGACAGTAGTGCAGCTGCACATCACAAATCGTGTTAATGCACTCGTTCTAATACACCGTATCGTTTCTATAGTAACAGCTCATTCACAGGGACTTGTATGCTGGACAATCTACATAATCTAAGACTAACAATAAGCAGATAAAAAAAAACGTATTGTTATTTAACAAAGAAAAAACGTATAATTGTTAATATGGTGATGTTTTCTGCAAGGAGATGTTTGTACCACATTTATGGAAGGAGTCTCCAGTGTCAGTGCTTTGTAACAGTCAGAGATCAAGCTGTAACTTTATAGTTTTAGTTTTGCAGTTTCTTGGTAACATGAGAAACTGTGTCTTATTAATTTCAAGAGAGAGCAAAATGAGAGGCTGGTAACAGGAACTAACTTGTCTTACGGATATTCCACTATGTTAAATGTAACTATATACAGATAAAAAGTACGAAGTATCATTCTTTAATAAATACAAATTGTAATCGTCAGCATATTGCTGTTGTATAAGTGGAATAAAAAAAATTTAGGACATAGTGTTTTTTAGTGATTTTTATAAACTATTAAATTTACGTATCAGTGAACACATACACTGTATTAAAGGGAAATGGATTTTAATTCTGTAGTGAGATAACTATTGGGTAATACACCGTGACTAATTGTAAAACTGTAAAACCATGACACTGAAACAGAGGACGAAGCAGAAGTTTCAATAAAGCATCATAAGAGGATGAAGCTTTTGAATCGGAAACACAAAAGCACGCCGTTGACCCCAGACACTTGTTATTCCCTGCCACCCAATTAACCTGCTGCTTAAACCCTTTTTTGTAAGGCTGATGAGCGCCATGAAGAAATCAGCCTACAAGGAGTGAGCGATGATCTGGAACGTCGACAGCCAACAGCGGTTGGGTCTCGCACGCAGCTAGATTTAATCTCTCCTCCGTCATAGCGATGGGGTTTGAGTAAAAGGCCACCGGGTGCATTTACTTACCGCGCCTCTGGTTAAATGATGCCTTTCATTTTGCTGAGCTGGAATGAGTGAGGAGGCGGAAGAAGACCGGGACTAACACCATCATCAGTCATGCTCTACAACTCCGGAGAGAGAAAGGCAGAACATGACCTGATAGTTTTTGCGGCGATGCCTGGATACACAAGGACACTTGAGTACGGTTATTCATCACACTCCTCTTTTTTTTTTCCCACTGTTCGCTTTTAGAAAAAAGAGTGCTAAACTGTAACTTTCCTTTTCACTGTGGTGGTACCATTAAAGGAAAACTTTTTGTACCTTTAATATTTATGATTTAAGGTTCATAAGTGGACCATAATTAATTTTTAGAGCTTTAAATTTTGATGATGTGCTGCTTTCTAAGGAAAAGATGTATAACAAATAGGGCTGTAACAGAATATTAACACATTATTCATATTGAACTGATAAAAGTGTTCTAATCAGATACATATACAGATACGAATAGGAGACACACTATTTACTGTGTGTGTGTGTGTGTGTGTGTGTGTGTGTGTGTTTTTTGGTTTAGAAAGTTTGCCAGAAAGGTTCACAGGGTGTCTGGTTGAGAATAGAGGTGTGCAATGTATTTACAGCAATCATTCGTTCATCCTTAGTAACTGTCTGGTCAGGATCACAGTGGTTTAAATTTTTTATTTTATTTTTTCAATGTTGTCCGCAAAGAAAAGAAAGAAAGAAAGAACAAAGGAATGAATGAACGAATGAATAAACAAAAAATAAACGAAAAATATAAACGAAAGAATGAATGAAAGAACATGCAAAAGAAAGAATGAGTGAATGAATGAATGAATGAAAAATATGAACGAATTAAAGAATGAGCAAAAGAAAAAATGAACAAAAGAATGAATGAAAGAAATGAAGAGCAAAGGAATGAATGTAAAATATGAATGAAGGAATGACTGCAAGAAAGAATGACAGAAAGAAACAAGGAACAAAGAACACGTGAGTGAAAAAACAAACACAATAAAGAAACGGAAAGAGCAAATAAAAGAAAGACCGATGGAACTAATGAATGAAAGAAAGAGCAAAACAGAAAGAATGAAAGTAAGCACAAAAGAACTAACAAACTGGAAAAAAATGAACGGAAGAAAGAACAAAAGAGTGAAGCCAACAAGTAAACGTACAAACCCATCTTTCCAGTTTAAGCCACGCCCACTTCAGGTTTAAATGTAATCATATATGAATATATGGAGCACAAAACAGATACAGATTCAGATACAGACACAGTCATTACATTGCACCTCTAATACTAAATGTACAATAAGGTGAACTCTTAATGGTACCACCCCAGTGAGAAGGAAAGGTACCGTATAGTTCCCTTATTCCTGAGAGTGTTGTGTTGTTTTGAGCATCTGGCTGAAGAATCCGTCCATCCCTTTCTCATCCCGCAGCTGAGAGATGGAGGGAGGAACAGTAAAGTGGCTCCATCAAAGAAAGGAGCGATTGTGTGGTTCCAGGCCACGGAAGGAGTGTGTTAAAGGAGTGTGTTAAAGGAGTGTATTCTTCAGCTGAAAGAATGGTAGGCCCCTTGTGCTGGCCGAGCCTCCCTCATCACCCGCGCTGTGTTTCTGGGTCAGGGTCACACCGCCCCCGCCTCGGTTAAGCCTTTTGTAAGCTCTTCTTCAGCGCTAGAAGTTGTTCATTTTTTTCATCAGCTGTGTGCATGTTTACTCTCTGGATTTTTACAGAAATAAGCTGGGGTGTGTGTGTGTGTGTGTGTGTGTGTGTGTTAGGGATGAGGAAAATAATTGATTCTCTCTTGAACGGTTCGGTGCTGATGCATGTCATAATCAGGGTTTAATATGGCATAATATGCGTAAATGTTCCTTTTGAAGAAAGAATATCAACAGTGCCAAATATTCCAGATGAAATATCAAATTCCTTGAAGAAATACATTACAGTTTTTCCTTTCCATCCATTTTCTGTACCGTTTATCCTACACAGGGTCATGGGGGAGCCTGGAGCCTATCCCAGGGGACAAGTCAGGGGACACCCTGGATGCTAATCCATTGCAGGGCACGATCACACACCACAGACAATTTAGCGATGCCAATCAGCCTACAATACATGTTTTTGGACTGGGGAGGAAACCGGAGTATCGAGGAAACCCTGAAAGCACAGGGAGAATATGCAAACTCCACGCACACAGGACGGAGGCAGGAATTGAACCCCCAATTAACCCCCAATTAACCCCCAATTAACCCAGTTAACCACTAAGCCACTGTGCCCCTCTAGCAATTTTCTAATTATTTAAAAGATTTAGCAATCAAATACATACAGACAGAGCAAACATTAGCAGTATCACAGAAACAGTATCACACTTTTTATTATTTATCAACAGTAATATTTTCTCGTTGCTGATATTTATGTTTCCCGGATGGTTTTCTGTCCAGTATATATGCTCACTACATAGCGTATAACATAATGGATTACTCATATTTAGGACAAATTCTTTGTTTTTTTTGTTTTTTGTTAGTTTGTTTTTTTGACAGTGGTGCAGTGGGATTTAGCCCTCGCTTCATCTCTATGAAGAGTGCGATGCAGCGGCGCTTTAGTCCATTAGTCAACACCACCACGCTCGTCATCTTATAGATCGCTAACGTAGCCGAGTTTTGTATAGCTGCATTGCATTCTGGGACTTCTTTGTTGGCTTTCTCATTAACATAATGTTAATAAAATGGCTGGAAAATAGTGAGAAACGAAGTTCTTGCTCTTCTATTTTTAGGAGCTAACAGCAAAACCTGACTGTTATCCCCTATGACTGAGGCTGGTGAAATTTTTTCTCCTATTAAATGTCATTGTAACTGAGCTAGCAATAACAGTGACCCCCTGTGTCATCAGCGAGCAACACAACCGCTAACTTCTTACAGGAGTAATGAAAATACACACCAACCAACAAATTAGCACCAGAATAGACAAACACATCATAAAAATGTGTTCACTATAAACATATTTAATGTGTTTCAGGGTGGAGGGTTCCTTTAAAAGCTACAAGATGTAAGATTTGGGGAGATGTTGTAAGATTTCACTCTCTCTGGTTAAAAAAAAAAATGCTATTGCAAGCATCTTGCCAAAGAACATTTTGTAAAGCGGGTTGTGCTTCGCTCTTCCTCCCCCACACAGATAAATCTCATGACTGAGAGTGTCAAGTAATGCACATTCAGAGAGAATACAAGACTGCACCCCAATCCACACGATGCACACTAAATAGTATGCCTAAATTATAGTGACACTAATGGCATTGTTTGGGATGCAGCCAGAGTGTTCCTGACTCACGATTGCTCAGTATTACAGGAATGTTCTGAGAATAAAATAATTTTATTGTGCACATCACTGTGACTGTCACAGTCACTGAGTACCAGATGAAAGCGCCAAACCTCTTAGTGACAGCTTATCTTTTAGCTCCACTCAGCTGGTTAACTCTCTGTGTGACTGTCTGATCCAGTGCATCGCCGATACCGCAGTGTAACTCTGCTCATTCTTCATTATCATAAACAGATTGAATTAGACCTAACATTAGCTAGCTTGTTATAATATACGCTCTGGTTAAAGGGGAAAGGGTCACTTCATGCTTTCCTGGACGCTCTGTGCATCTCCGGGGCTGATAGGTGCAGCTACCTCGTTAGCTATCTGGCTGAAATATAGTGTAGGGAACAATCATTCCAAATGTCTTTTTCCCCTTTACCTGATCTGTGATCTCTATGTTTTATTATTTAATCTGTTTTTTTGTCCTCAGGCCTGCCAAAAACATTTGGTACGAACTGGATAGTGTTAGCATGCTAGCTAAAACACTGATTAGGGAATAAAAAGATACAGCTCAGGCGGAGGGCTCGCATCACTCACTATCATTCAATATAACTGAGTTTGAAATGCAAAAATACTATAAAGCTTACTAACATGTCCTATTATCATAAGTAACTGGCTAAAGATACAAATTCGTCAATGGACTGAATTAATGATCATCTTTCATTCATTAACTTCCAACCAAATTAGAGAACAAATAAACAGTAGCATATAAAACAAAATATAATAACAAAAACATAAATACAATTGAATTGAATTATTATTTGTCGAGCTTTTAACAATGGACATTGTCACAAAACGGAAATATATAAATTTAGGATATAAATTTTAAATTTATGAATTTATCCCTAATGAGCGAGCCAGAGGTGACGGTGGCAAGGAAAAACTCCCTGGGACGATATGAGGAAGAAACCTTGAGAGGAACCAGACTCAGAAGGGAATCCATCCTCATCTGGGTGACACTGGATAATAATTCACTTCTAAACTATATACTTTATGGTCAATGAGTGAAACTGTGTAACCACGAAAGTTTATTATAGTTTACACATGAGGTCTATTTTGTTGACGTTATCAGCTGTTCACTGATGGAGACTTGAGTGCAAAAATGTTTCCTAAAGCTATCAAAGCAATTGTAGTCCTAAGCCATCGTGGCAAAACTGTTTGTATCAATTGAAATCCGAAGCCATTTTTATGGTTTCTAAGTGGCACCATCCACAGTAATCTCATGTAACTTCAGGCTGTCCGTGTTGGAGGCCATCCCCAGCAGCAGCGAGTGATTTCCAAGTGATGAGAAATCCAACCAGAAGTAGGACATCAGAATGGATCAGGCAGGTCCGGAGAGCAGAAGAGGTCGGATCACTGGCATTTCAGGAGTAGCATGTGTAGCTCGACAGAGAGAGAGAGAGAGAGAGGGTTAGGTATGCTAAATGTCATGTAATGGTTAAAGAATATGTACTTTGCATGCAGAGTGCAAGCAGGGACTCCGGTAAGACTAGCTGTGACAGCATAACTAAAAGGGAGAGCCACAAGGTAACACAGACATGAGGGAGCCCTGGGACATAAAGCGGCCAGCCACTCCACCGTCAACAAACCTGAGTGAATGCGTGAGAGTGTGGGGTGACAGCATCCAAATATCCCAGTGTACCACGACACTCCATGCCTGTGAACCCTCCAGACCTGCTCCTTTACCGAATAAAAAACTGTTCACAAAAGGCTTGACTAAACAAATATGTTTTCAGCCTAGACTTAAACACTGAGACTGTGTCTGAGTCCTGAACACTAATTGGAAGGCTGTTCCCTAACTGTGGGGCTTTGTAAGAGAAAGCTCTGCCCCCCAGCTGTAGCCTTCACTATTCAAGGTACCAACAAATAGCCTGCACCTTTTGAGTGAAGTAGGCATGGTGGATCATAAAAGGCCAAAAGTTCGCTCAGGTGTTGCGCGGCAAGACCATTCACTGCTGTATAGGTCAATAGTAGTATTTTATAATCATTGCGAAATTTGATTGGCAGCCAATGCAGGGTGGATAAGATAGGAGTGATGTAGTCTTATATTCTGCTTCTAGCAGGAACTCTGGCTGATTTAGTCAGGTTTTCACGTATTACATTTTACGTGATGTTTTCATGAGCGTGAAGCCCATTTTGTACCAAAAGTATCTTGGCCTGTGTGCTTCGGTGTGGGATGTGGAGCGTTTCTGTGTTTTCGTGCAGTGGTTTAATATATCTGTAAATATCTGTAAATATTATAAACATGTACTGTGTATGGCCACATAATCATTATTAAATATTTCATAAAAATCAAGTTTATATGCATATAACTACATTATAAATAACAGTTGTTAAATATCGCCAGCCCCAAGGTTGAGAAACAGTGTGTTACAGTTCAGATTCAGCGACTCAGAGCGGCTCAGGAACATCACATTATACAATAGTTTTTGCTCCCCTGACCTTATAATCTTTTTTTGTTTTTAATTATTATTATTTTTTATTTTTACTTCACTGTAGCTTTAAATATTTGTCTATGGAAAGCCTTGTTATGTTCGTGATAGTTGACTACACTGGAATAAACAATAAAGGAGCTATAGAGAATCAAAAACCAGGAGGCATAGAGAATATATTTATAATCTCTTCATGCTATCCTGAATTGAATTCGAGTTGTGAAGTGCTTAGAGATCCACCACCCTAGTGTTCATGTCTTTATTATTTATGCCTCACACGTAATTTTTTTTTTCCTACGCTCTCATGCACTTTAGCAGTTCATCGTGGGCTGTGGTCTATTTCACAAATAAGACATTTGTGCTCATTGATGTCTAATGGGGTTTGTGAGAGCACCGCTCATTTAAAGAATAACAGCACACTTGAAAGCTGAGAATAACTTCACTATCGCGAATTGACAACTAAATGCACCCTCTCGCTCTTATCTGCTCAAATGTTCTTTTTCATCACCTCTATACAGGCTTTCAGGCACGTTATTTATAAAAGAGCTTTCCACCCGCATAGGACAGTGCATTCTAAATGAGACCTTAAGTGTTATAAAGAGGGTCTAATAGTGATTAAATCCCCTGTTTGAGGGAGATATGATGTCAAATTATACACAAGCCACTGATGTATACAATGATGTCTGATTATCTATAGGTGCCATTAGACTCTCAGAGCTACTTCACCACACGATAATTGGACCTATTCATTTTTTTTTTTTTTTTTAAGACAGGGATTTCTGCTTTGATTTCTGGTTTGGCTCCCCATGAAGTCGTGCGGCTGGTGTTTTAATTATTTATAATTTATTTATTATTAAGTAGGGAATCCTTACTGAGACTAGTGTCTCATAAAAACTAAAAGTGAAAATATTTTAAAAATTTTAAAATTAAAAATATTTAAACTCATACTTGGCAGCAAAATTTAGAAGTGGAAAATAAAATTATAATAAATAACAAAATCCATTAAGATTAAACAAAGTGTAGAAGTAAATAAAAGTAAACACAACCTACAGCTGTTAGTTTAAATAAAACATATATGTGAATAAAAAATGCTCACACTGCATAAATAAATAATTACAACTGGTCAAAGTCATAAAAACAAGATTTCATCTTAAATAAACAAGTTAAAAATAATTTAACATTACTAAATGGCAACAACTGTTTTTATATCTCACATTTAAAAAAAACAGCCAGTGACAAACAAATACAACAAATGCATGGAACCATAGATGCTTCTCACATGCAGGTGTCTCAGTATACTGATGAATTAAAAACAGGGTACAATATGTTAATGACTAAAAATCTGTTTTAACTTTTAACTATGAAGTTTTAATGTATTCTGATATTTCATTCATAACAATAAATTTATCAAGTTCTACATTTTGGAACCTCGAGCACCTTGGCAACTGGGTAATGAAACAAATTCCACATTATATTATTAAACTGTATCATTCACTAGCTTTGTGTCCTGTCCTGCAAGAAAAAAACACGGAAGCTAAAACTGCTAGTATCCGACGCTATATTCTGTATTTCATTCCAAAAATAGCAATTTCTATTTTCAAGGTAAATTCTACTTCTTTCTGGAGTGTGTGTGATTATCTGAGAACTCGATCATGTGCTATATTCATTTCAGTAATTTAAAAATAGTGTAAAAACGATGGTTATTTTCCCCAGTACACACAAAAAATCTGACGTTCTTGTCTCTTGCTATGAAGAAATCCAGCACTGAAGCACAAGCCGGATGTCCGTCTTGCGAGCCGGGTGGAACAGTGCATGGGCAATTATGGGTGCGTTCCTGGTGTGACGTATTTCTGGAATGAGAGCAGTAGTTCAGTGACTAGCTATTCTTAACCAGCTAGCTAGTTTGCCATTTGTACACAATTAAGAAGATTCAAATTCAATTCAAATTTGCTATTTTTAATCTAAAATGGCTATCATCTTTACAAAAGCTCATCTTGTTTACAGTTTTGTGCTAGCCACCTGTAATGTTATGTAGATAATATACTGCTAATTCAGTAATGCCTCTCGGCTTACTCAATACATATCCATATGGCAAATTTCCAATCCTGTTGTTAATTGACTATGGGATTTTAATGGAAGTTCATAATACGTTATAGTTATCTCGCAATCCAGCTGGATTTTCTTATGGATTTATTTTTTTTTTTTGAGTTAATGTGAAATTTACATTATACATGTGCAGAACTTGCAACTCATGATATAAGTTCAGGTTTTAATTGAGAATGGGAAATGGGAATTTCTTGGAAGTTTTATGTCATCCTGTGGATTTTAGGAGGATATTATTGTAGTGCCATGTGTTTCAAAGACAATCTGGGCTTTAGATGTCTTCCATGGCAAGCTAAGATGAATTACCAGGAATTTTCATGCAGTCCCATATAATGGCATCTAATAGGAAAGCCCCATGGATTGGCATGAACCTACAGATTCTAATCAGATTCTATTTAATATTTAACATTATTACATATATACACACAGGGTTATATTAGCACTACCAAGCTAGCTATTTATGTTTAGCTACTCCAGTGACAGCCCCTTGGTTTTACTTTAACCTGCTAGCCATACTTAATTCCTTATTTTATGGCTGTCAGGCTAGCAGGGGGTCTTATCGAAACTCTCTGTTCACAGTACGGTTCATATCACCAGAGCGGTGGATTCAGGAGTAGCATAGTGAAAAAAATATGCAAACATATTATGAAGTTACAGAGTAACAACCTGGGCCTAGCATTTATAACACACGCAAACCCGCAAATGGCATGTGCAGGTTCACACAGTTAGGTCAGCGTTTTCAAAAACAATTTTTGTGCACAAGAGGACAAAAAATACTGAAACGATTATGTATACCAGTCTGGATAAGACTTTAAATTGAAACTAAATAGTCTCTTGATTGAGATTGTGAACACAAGATAAAGCTCGGCAGTGGAAGTTCTTTAAATGTTCCAAATGCTGGGGAAAATGTTGTGTATCATGAACGCCAAGTGAATTTTAACCTTGTTTCTTTGTCTTCCTGTGTGTCTCTGACACCTCCTACTTGACCAATTTGTCCTGATCATTTTTATAATCCAGAAACATTTTTTATTATCATTATTTATTTTATAAGTAAATGTCACCCTGAGCATTAAATGGCTGCAGTGTATTTACAAATTGAATCTATAAAACTAATTTTACCCATGACCGTCACCTCAGAGTGGGCGGACAGACATTACCGTCAGGAGGTTTGTGTTCTGCTGTGCATTTGTGCCCATTTCCTTTTTGAATTAATGATCTTAATGTGTTTCTAATGTGCTGTTCCGCTAGCCTCTACCCAGACCTAACACGTCAGCTGTAAGGTTGTTCCACAGCTCGGCTTTTTATTGGCCGACGATTCCACGCTGGTTCTCCATGCTCGCTGCACCTTCAAGTGGAAAAGCTTCCTCTGGAGAGGCAAAATGGCACTCGAAAGGGCTTTCCCTCAGCTGAGCGGAGAGGGTGGAAGGGCTCTCAACAGGGACTTTGGTATAACAGAAGGAGGTGGGAGTGTAAGTCAGCAGTGAAAAGAGGCAGAGAAGAAGAGAGATAGTGGTGGAACGATTGGACCAGTGGCTGCAGTGTGTATATTTCATGTGGCGCTTCGACAATATGCACCAAAAGGAGACAGAAAGTTTTCAGACTTCCTCCTTCTCACGTATTAATCAGCAGTGAGATATTGATATTCAGCACAGACGCATCTTCTCCACAGTGTCTGAAGCTTTGGCAGACTATGTTGGAGAAACACAGACTTCAGTCAGTAGGACATTGTAATCAATACACAAATGCAGGCCAGTGATCACAAAATCAATAAACTGTAGCGAATAATCATTTTATTTCATCAGCTGAATTGGCTTAATGAGGTCTATTACATCAGCCGTTCTGCAGAAGCCTCAGCCTTCTTAGGGCTTTGATATTTTTGCAGTTGGCAATGGGCCAGTGTCAGCGCTTGACCAATGGCGTAGCTAGGAATTCATTTCATTTCATGAGAAGCATCTTCAGAAAAGCTTCCTTCTTTATGTAATACGTTTTGATATGCAAATGATAATGATGATTCAGTGAATATAAAAATTAGTCCATGACTTCATCTAGAGACTTCCAGGGACTTTCTGAGAATACATTAGTTACTTTCCCCTGAAAAGAGTTGGCAATGCTGGTTGTCAGTCCGCATTCAAAGCCATACGATCCAGAACTAAAAATATTTAAATGCAGCTCACGGTGAGCCTCGGCGCTGCACACTGTCAATGTGTGTGCACAAAATACATAAATTTCACCTGATATCCATCTCCAAATGCAAACAGACCCACTATATACCAGCAATGCATGGATGTGATTTTGACGGATTTTAAAAAAGTCCTTGAAAAAGCGGCCATAGTCAGTCGCCTACAAAGTAGTCAGTCATGAGGTGATGATTAGTAATGTTGCTTGAATCTGCTTAACACATGACTGACTACAATGAGCAACTGACTAAATATTCCAACTTGTCTAAGAACATGTGTTAACAAGGATCCAAATTGATATTGTGTTAAATTCCTTTTAGTCCACTTGGCGACCATCTTGGCTACACTCCTGGGCAGTTATTGCCAATCTTGCAAGACCAGAGGGTAGAAATTGCTGTTAAAATTGGACATAAGTTGCGTAAACAATATACAACCTTTGGCTCACATAACATAAAAAATTCCAGCTACTGCATATGCACATTTCTTCATAACTAACAGAGCATAGTGCCCCAAGTCTGTCAGTTTCTCATTGTGTCTTAACCAGCAAGGTGAAACGCTTTGTACTGAGAGATGGGACTTACTTATGACTTAGTAATACAGCCACTAAGTTGAGTGTTACATGCTGCTCCAATCGTATTTAAAGCTTTGCTCTGTCTCTACTCGTACCTTCTTTGGTTGTATCTGCGTCTTTCCAATTAGCAGTCAAATGTTGTTGAGATCATTTGAGCACAGATGTTGAGTAGATCTGGGTAGGTGAATTATACTTCAGAGTGACAAGGGGATGTCAACAGTGTACTAATATAGGCACTTTTGGAGCTCAGAGTTCATTTCAAACCCAATCATAGGTATTGATTTAGACTGAGATGTTTAAACATGGTACCTCATTTTTCTCCTAATTTGATCATTTGCCAGTTCCAGTTTTTATACTGCTTTTCAATGCTGGGCTATCTGCCCTCTTCTGCATACATAAGCTCACAGATGCCCATGATTGGCTAGTGTCACTGTGATTGACAGAGGAGAGAGAAACTATGCCCCTCCATTTTGCTCTCTTGGCTCCCGAACACAGATGGCTTTGTATCATCCCGAGTCGAACTCGCGATCTCAGGAGGATAAGACGAGCTCTTTTCTGTTGCATCTGGTACACTTCTAATTAGAACTGAGAAAAAAATGACCGAACACACTTTCCCTGACTAAATAGATTACCTTCGCTCAGCTCTACCGATTCCAGGTGGCACAGAGCCAAAGATGCTCTGTAATCCACCACGTGACGCACAGGTCCACTTGTTGCCCTGATCCCAGATTTGATTACCATAATTATTCGTAATTAGCAAGCCAGTTCCATCAGGGAGCTTCAGACAGGGATCCCTGCGCTTAATTAAAAGGTTTATTCAGCGGCTTTAGCACTGCCTGTGCTGTCTGACCAAGAACAATTACGCTCACAGCTAATTAGCTACAAATGATTTAGCGTTGTAATGATGAGGCTACAGATTGAGGTTAATGACTGTAATGCCAGCGTTCGGCAGAAGGGATTCTGCAAAACACAGCCGCATCACAGCTAGCATACCAATCAGATTTTTACTTTGATGCATGTCAAGAATGCTTTTTTTGGCATTCTTTTTTTTGTTTCCCATCTTACACACACACATTGTACTGTTATGAAGCTCCTATCCCTGCCTGAGTCATTGTTCTCAGTCGACTGAATCATTTTCAAATGATTCCCCATAAAAAGATGACCAAAACTCTCATTGTGTAAAAACTGCACGCATGTATGAGTGTCTCACTAACACAATAACCTTTATTGTGTATGTCTGTGTGTGTGTTTCCATGAGTGAGTGAGGGATGCTCTCTGTCACCATAGCAACATGTTTCCACATGTTTGTGTAGGGGATCTTAAAGGGAGTAGGGATTAGGGAGCATGTGTCCATGCTGATCATCATGTGCGGGTCACAGGCTCCTGCAAAATTAATACGGCTTTTCTCTTTCATCTGCTATCGTGTGATGGGAAAGATGATTTTTTTTGTCCTTTAAAAGGAATACTCCACCATTGTTCATCCTAATCTCTATCCAGTGTGTTTTCCTCCAATTCCCTCCCATCTCACAAAACATGCAGGTAGGTGGATTGATAACTCTAAATTGCTCCTAAGTGTGAGTGTGTTTGTGAATGGTGACCTACGATGGACTGGCGTCCCATTCAGGCTATATTCCCACCTTGTGCCCAGTGTTCCCGGGATAGGCTCCGGATCCACGCCACTCTGACCAGGATAAAATGCTTACTGAAGATGAATGAATGATGAATTCGATATTTAGAAAATAAGAATGAGCTAACACAGCTAAAGTCAGACCTTTTCTGTCTGATCCATACAATAATGATCACAAACTGGATTAATGAAATGTTTATTACAGCTGTTAATTCACACAAAAGCACAGTTTTAAAAGAAATGCTTTAAAAGAAAAGAAACACTTGTTTCCTGTAGGTGCCTTTGCCATCCAGGATTAATGTTAAAGTCCTGTAATATATCAGACTCGAGCAGGATCCATTTGAAGAGGCTCTTTAATACAAAAATTCATACATACAAACAAAAATCTCAGTCCGGATGAAAGTCGGTAACAAGGCAGAAGATTGAACATGGGAAATCACGGTGCAAACAGGCCTGAGGATAATCCAGAAAACAAGCCAAGGAAGCAGGCTCAAACAGAGTAAATGATCAGGAGAATAACAAGCCTGTAACAGTTGGCAAGACTTCGCAATGAATGAATGTTCTTTGAGTGTTTATACAGAAGAGAGTCAGGAAGTGAATCAGAAGTGAATGGCAGAAGTTAGAGGTTAGAGATTAGAGATCGCTTGTCATTTTTTTTTTTGGAACTGAATAGATTAGCATGTGCATACATATTATAGTACATATTTTTACATTACTTAAAAAATGAGATGGAAAAATTGCAAAGATTGTACTTTTTAAAATCATGTGTCTTTTATTTAGCTTTGTGTATGATCTTTTTTTTTTCGAGTTGTCTTGACGAGATCACGTTTATAGCTGGGCCATTTTTGGCTTAAAATGTAAATGCTGCACAAGTATTAATTGTATTTGGGCCATTTTTGACCCACATTACAAATATTATTTGTATCATATGTGGCCTAGACTCAATCATATTTAATCTAGGTTTCAGGTATTAATTTTTTCCCCGTTATTTATTTACTTACTTATTGCTTCCTTATGTACTTCCTTATGTACGCTCTTTGTTTAATTGTTCTATATATATTTCTGTTTTTATTTTTCACATTTTTAAAATAGTTGATTTTTAGCTGCATTTGTTTTCTTTTCTTCCTGTAAAGCACTTGGAGCTGCTCCACTGTACAAAATGTGCTGTATAGACAGAGATTATTGTTGCTGTTGTTGTTATTGTTGTTGCTGCTGCTGCAGTTCCTTTTGGTCCTCTAGCTGTCTATAGAATTAAAAAGCAGAGATGCTGGGTCAGCGGGCAGACAGGAGCAAGAGGATGTTGGGAATAAACCGCTCAAAAACAAGCTCTAAATATGTCCTCGCACTTGCTGTGTCGGTGTGCGCTGTGTGTTGCTGTGTGCATGCACACATCACCCTGCACCACACTATTATCTCCGGTGGAGGTGTGCTAATCCAGGTCCCAGAGCAGTGAAGGATCATGGGGAACAGAGCGAAGGCAGCAATCACCGGCTCTGCTGGAGGTCGGAGAATCGGAAGGATTGTTATTCCTCCGTGTTTAACTGGCAGAAAACAACGAGGCCTGTATGTGCCAAAAGCAAAGAGGACATCATTTCCTCTCAGAGTCATTAGCCTTTACCCCGTACACCTACGCGCACACACACACACACACACACACACACACACACACACACACACAGACACACACACAGAGGTCTGCATTTTGCTCTAATTTATGCCTTGTCATATTATCGTAATAGCCGTTTCACCCAGACACATGCAAGTTATTTTTTATTCATGTTCATATACCTCATTATTCTCTTCCTTTCTTTCTGTCTTCTGTTTTTCCCAGAGTTCAGGTCGAGTTTTATGTGAATGAGAACACATTTAAGGAACGCCTGAAGCTCTTCTTCATCAAAAACCAGAGATCCAGTGAGTTCTCCATGCTGTCAGACAATCTGCTCATCGTCGCCCGTTGCTCATGCCGTAATCTGAGCTGCTGCTGCTTCTGGTGTTTTTCGTTTCTGCCTTTGTCATTTTTTTTCCTGTGCTCTGAGTCTGGTGTTCTGTTTTGGTCCTTTGTTTTGTGGAGTGCAGTGAGCTGTATCAGTGGCTAACCTCTTGGCTGTGTCAGTCGCTCTTGTGGCTGTTTGATGTGCTGCACTCGGTTGTAAGTACACGTCTGGAACTCTGTTGTTGTTAGTCTGGGTTTTTTTGTTTTTTTGTTTTTTTTTAAATCAAGTTGCACCGATCTGAAGAGCATCTCTATCTGTCGCCGCAGGTCTGAGAGTGCGCCTCTTCAACTTCTTCCTAAAGGTGGTGAGCTGCCTGCTTTACATTGTCCGAGTGCTACTGGATGACCCACGTGAGCAGAGGGACTGGTGAGAGAGACTCGCAAATGATTGAGATTGTGTGTGTTAAATCAGCATAGATAAGGAATAATAAATAAGGAATATAACGTGATGACACATGCTAGGTACAGTTACCTCAAAGTTGATTTTATTCCTATAAAAGCCTGTCCCAATGTCTTGTATTCCTCTTAAACCACAGTAATTGCCAAACACGTCATACTTCTTATCCATTTATAGTTACATTTAATGTAAGCAGTCGGTCCCACACCAGCCTCTCTTTTTGCTCACTTTTTACATTAAAAAGACAAAAGAAAATAAAACGCAGCTTGTCATGTTACAGATAAACCACAAAGCGTAAACTCCTCTGTCTTGAAGGTGTCTGAAAACTTAAAGTTCCATCTTTACCTCCGACTGTTACAAAGTGCTGACACTGGAGACTCCTTCCATAAACGTTAAATAAACATCTCCTTACAGAAATCTTCACCATATCAACAATTATATGTTTTTCTTTGTTAAATAACAACACATTTTTGATGTTTTAGCCTTAGATTATGTGGAACATTAATATATACCTGTGGTTTGCAGCTGCACTACTGTCAGAGTTGCTGTTATAGAAAATTAATCAACAACTTCTAACCAAATCACAATTCAGAATTGAACAGTGCCATGGTTTAAGTTAAAGTAGCATAAGTACTGACACCAGCATGATATTTTGCCACACTATTGTTGTAGGTTGACTGTTTGAGACTGTAATAATGTGTAATTTTTTTTGTTTTTACTAAGTTTTACCTTTTGTGCATTAGCTTTGTAACTATTATGAAGCACTATTTCAGTAGGAGTTCACAAAGCCCATACTGTAGGTCAGCATAATGAATGCTTTTCATTCTGTCGGTTTCCGCAAGTCAGGGTAATTGGAAAAGTTCTGACAAACTTGTGACAAAGTGAGAATGAAGCCGGGTGCAGGTGACGAGAGGTCCGAGTGAAAATGGGAAGTCAGGTAGCTGGTGGGAGTGAGAAGAAAGGAGAGAGAGAGAGAGAGAGAGAGAGAGAGAGAGCGTACAGGCAGCAGTGGCGGTGTGTGAGCATGGCAACATGAGGGCAGATCAGCACGAGATCAAAAGATCCCAAGGGATCAGCAGCACAGAAGAGTACAAGCAAACAGAGAAAGAGAGGAAAAATGGTTGGACCAAGGATGCAGCCATGGAGGGATCAGAGAATGATTTATAGGAGCTTAAATATCAGTATCGAGCCCAAGCTGCTGGGCCTTTCTTCATTTATCTGTGTTTGTGTGTGTGTGTGTGTGTGTCTGTACCTGTGTGTCTGTGTGTGTATGTGTGTTTCCCAACAGCCCTGGCTGTCTCAGACAGAATGCCTCTGCACAGAACAAAAGCCACTTTGACTGGTAAGTGTGTTACCTGAAATTAAAAAAAAAACAAAAAAAAAACGGTCGAACACATCAGCAATCTTCATTTAATGATGGGAAAAAAATCACTATCGACCCATTCTTCGTCTCCTGAAAGGACCGGCAGACTGTGTGCCGCTGAGCAGCAATAATAATACGTTCTCATTACATCAGTATGAGGCCGATGTCATGCTCCCCAACCCCTGAGCAGTGTGTATGATCTGAACCGAACAGCGGGAAAGCTCGGTTTCCTCTCAGCGCTACTGTATTGATTTTATTGACGTCAGGAAACAGTGACGGGGGAAAGGAGCAGAGCAGGGACTCCGAATACGATAATGAAAGGTTATATTTAGACAAGATGTTGTCCCTGGTGCTCTGCGTTTTAATAAGAGGAAGCAGCCGGGTGAGTATGTGTGCTCGCATGGTCGCAACCCTTCAAGCTGTCTCTCACGCTGTGCTTTCGTGTGTTGTGCTGTTACAGCACCATTTATTTGCCGAAATTAACGCCGAGCTGATTTACGCCTGCTCCAAATGAGACAGCTGTTCATTTTGAATAATGAGTGCGTTCATCGTTTACGGCTGGCGCAGTGTGTTTGGGAAATCATTTTCTGTTCACATTTATAGTATATTTCCCCCCGATACTAAAGGCTTATACTGTAAGTGATAATTCTCAAATATGGCTTTTTGACTTCACACTGATTTGGATACATATGAGCACAAGTTTTTTCTGTTTTGCATTTCCGTCTGGACTGAATGGTAGCAGAAATGAGTCTTTCATAAACTTTCCAGTGACTGATGCATTTTTACATTGTAGTGTCAACTGAAGAAACTGGAAATAATTTGAAATCATTGACGTCTGACGTCCCATGATTGGTGCCTGTTTGCCACATGATCCCGACTTAAAGACATCCAAAATGGAGAATTAGTTAATTACACTAAATTCACTGGGTCTCATTTATCCATCATTTCATAACATTGTCTGTAAATATGACAACTTAAATTGCTGCCAGATTTATACA
This sequence comes from Pangasianodon hypophthalmus, assembly GCF_027358585.1. Taxonomy (NCBI): domain Eukaryota; kingdom Metazoa; phylum Chordata; class Actinopteri; order Siluriformes; family Pangasiidae; genus Pangasianodon; species Pangasianodon hypophthalmus. Next base: position 3,840,760 of record NC_069732.1, read on the forward strand.
TTTTGGTAGCACTGATTTTCTTCATACTCATGTAAACATATTGATAAACTCCAATCAGCTATAAATTACCAAGCGTGTTCATGGCACAGCTGAATTACATTTAGCCACGCCCACAAAATCAATCAAGGTTCACGTTAGTGCGTCTGCATATACAAATGTTTTTCCTAAGTGAATTTTCATGAATACCACATTTCTTGTGTAAAAGTTCCTGCGAACGATTTATGAATAAATTTGTTCAAATCCAGTTTGATAAATGAGGCCCAGTGTTGGTGGTATCTGTTTTAGTCTAGGGTGCTGGTTCTTTAAAAAAATTATACCTGCTCAACAAATTTAAGTAGTATAGTAAACACAAAAATATATTTGCCCATCCAAGTCAGAAAGACGTACACAAATTAAACCTTCTAACCCCACTTCAACGGACTGTACCATTTCCCAATTTAAAGATCTTCACATTTTTATTACCTCGATAAATTAGTTTTGTAATCTTATTCATTCGTTAACACCACGGTCATATCTTAATTGAGATTGTGGTTTAGCTTGAATATATGATGATTGAAATATGTGATTAAATTTGCTAAAAAAATCTAAAATCTAGCCACAAGGTTTTTAGCTAGCTAGCTCTAGCATCTCTGTTGTAGATAAGCTAATTTCTATGTTTGTTATTGCCACACTCAGATAGCTTTTTCTTTCATATTTTCTGCATAATAGCTATTTTCCATGCTGGAGTATTTCTTTAGCAAAAAAATCAGCACTCAGGCAATTTTGCTGTTTCTGAAACTTCTGTGGTGTTAAATCTGTCTGGAAACAGTGAACTGTGTGATGAGGTTCATGTCCTTGTCTTTACTTTTTTCTTTATGTGTCTTGCTCGGTTTCCTCCAATAATGGCCTCTTTCGGCACCAGGTCCCTCATTATCTGGGTGAACAGACCTCTTCCGCTTTGGGCTCTCCAGGTCAGATCAATTAACCTTTTTCTTACACTCAAACATACACACGCACACGGAGCAGATTGTGTAGATATCACACCAGCTCAGGCACAAAAAGAGGCAAATACAGATGTATGTGGACAAATAAATGCACACAGCTTTCACAACATAGAAACAGACACAAGACCTGTGTGTCACTGTCGTTTTGTACTGATCCTGCTTTTGGCCACTTGGTCCAGACATTTCACAGTAAGCACTCTTATTCCTGCCCACTGCTTCCTCCCACACTGTGTGTCTTTCCTAATCTCTCTCTCTCTTTCTCTTTCTCTCTGCCTTGGTTTCTCTCTCACCAGGTCCTTGTGGCTTTCATCAGCTTTTCAGAAACCATGTTGCTTGTGTATCTGAGCTACAAGGTAAGAGACACACAAGTGCAACACCATGAAAGCTTGCTTTACTACACTATCACATACTATATCACAAGCTTACTATAGAGCTGAATTTCCCTGGGTAGGGGCAGAATTTGTCATTTCTGAACGCTTAAATTGGGTTCATGGAGGTATTTCAGGTATTATAATATCTGGAGAGAGTGGTTAGCATTAACCACTGTTCATTCTGAGGTATTGTCCATGAGTAAGTAAGCATCCTTGGCGGTGTCACTTTCAGGGAACATAATTAGATCCATTAACCAATTGTCACAGATTGCATGTGACTCAAAATTCTAGAAATGCTGAAATAAGACTTTCTAACGATGCTGATTGGCTGATGGCACCATCTTCAAAACTTCATCTACACCTGTCTAAAGATGCCCTAACACTATCAGAAACTGCAGCTGGTAGAGGAAGAAACCATAAGAAGATGCCAAGCATGGATCAACCACACACTCTTGAAGCCTGGCTCACATGGAGTCCCCAAGACAAGTGGAAAAGATGACAACAAAACAAAACCTGGTGCCAAGACCCAGAGGCATACATCAGGAGACTGAGCTGCTCTTGGAGTCAGCCGGAAAGAAGAGTCACTGACCACAGTTTCACCAGTGATTGAGCCCAAGAATAGACTTCATTGTATCACTGTGAAGTGGTGGTGCTTGGGATCGTATCTTGCATAGGTACCAACGGTCACCTGAAGGGTCACTTTAAGAAAGGTCAAACAAGAATGTATGTTTAAAACATGACCAGGGAAGCCTAGGTTAGCCGGATCTCTCTTGGAGGTTGTTCACATCATATTGTATAGACAGGGTTTGTCTTCCTTTTGTTGCTAGAACAGCCTCCACTGTTCTGGGAAGGCTTTCCACTATATTTTGGAATATGGCTATGGGAATTTGTGCCCATTCAGCCACAAGTCAAAGACCTGGCATGGAGTCTGCCTTCCAATTCATTTCAAAGATGTTCTGTAGGTTTGAGATCAGAGCTCTGTGCAGGCCACTCAAGTTCTTGAGTTCACCATTGTCATGCTGGAAGAAGATTGGGCCCCTTAGTTCCAGTGAAGGGAAATCTTAATGCTACATCACACAAAGACATTCTAGACAATTATGTGCTTCCAAATTTGTGGGAAAATTTTGGAGGCAGCCCACATAAGAGTGTGTTGGTCAGGTGTCCATGTACATTTGGCAATATAGTGTGTCCATCTCCACTTTCCAAGATATGGCTTCTCAGTTGGAACTATTAATTTATATGATCATACTGCAGGAGGTGGGGATAATTGTAGGATTTCTTGGAATCTGATGGGGAGAAAAAAGTATCCAGACTCTTTTCAGCTCTTCATTTTTAGGTTTATTGATGGGCTGATGGTGCACATTTTCAATGTACAACATAATCTTCTAAGTGCAAAGAGATTCCAGCCCAATACCTTGTTGCCTCTGCCAGGAGGTTATGACATGGCCTAGATTATAACCGCAAACATTCATCTAAATCATGACAGAAGTGGAAAATTCAGCCTACATGTTTGATGTGCAATGGATATAAAAAGTCTACACATACCTGTTAAAATAAAAGAATGACACTAAGATAAATCATGTCAGATCTTTTCTCACCTTTAATGTGCAATTGCAATGTATACAAATAAAGTGGAAAAACAATCAGAAACCTTTATAGGGAAAAAAAAAGAAAAAGAAAAAACTTACACTAACCTAGTTGTATAAGTGTGCACACCCTAAACTAATACTTTGTTGAAACATCTTTTCATTTTATTACACCACTCAGTCTTTTTGTCTAAGAGTCTATCAGCATGGCACGTCTTGACTCTGCAATATTTTCCCACTCTTTCTTGCAAAAACATTCTAGATCTGTCAAATTGTGAGAGCATCTCCTGTGCACAGCCTACAGATTTTTGGAATTGGTCTCATCAGACCGTAACACATTTTGTCACATGGTTTGGGGTGATTTGTTGGACTTGGATGTTTTTTGTGAGAAAGCGCTTCAGTCTAGCCGCCCTACCCCATAGCCCAGTTGTCACATGCAGAGTGCAATCAGTACTTGCCAGAAATTCCTGCAGCTCCTTTAATATTGCCGTTGGTCTCCTGGCAGCCTCCTTGTTAAGTTTTTGTCTGGTCCTTTTGGAAATTTCGAGGGACGTCCTGTTCTTGGTAATGTGGTGCCCCATTTTCTTCACTAGTTGATGATGGCCTTCATGGTGTTCCATGGTGCATATAATGTTTGGGAAAAAGTTTTTGTACCCCTCTTGACAGTGAGACCCAGTACAGGCTTTGTAAGCTCTTTATGGACCACGGCTTCAGCATTCAGATGAAACCAAGTCGATGTGAAGAAAATCCTACAGAAACAGCTGATCTTCATTTGGGGTTAACCAGAATAACTTTATTGATGACAGCAGTTTGATTATGAGATTGAATGTTTTTGGTTCATTCTGAACTTCAGCAAGATCATTGTAACTTTCTTTATTTTTTGTATTTTTCCCTAAAATGCTTCTGATTGTTTTTCACTTCATTTTTATACGTTGTAATTTCACACTGAGGGAGGAAAAAGTTCTGACATGATTTATCTTAGTTTCATTTTTTTTTTCATCATAAAAACCTGCCATTTTGACAGGGTAGACTTTTTATATCCACTGTAAACCACCACTTCTGTCTCATGAAAAAGACAAGCATTGTGCACAACCGCTGCTAGAAATCGGTTTCCAGCATTATTTTCTCAGATAAAAAAGGAGTCTCAGTCTGACCCAGGCCATTTCTGATGATTGGCAGCTCCATCTAACAAAACCCAATGTGTTGGTGTGTACATTCTCAGGTCAGGTTTAATTTTTTTTCTGCACCTCAAGGCGTGCATGAAAACTCTTCAGTCTTCAGTAGGGGATCAAAGGAGTGGATGGGAAGAGAAGAGCTAGAGAACGAGAGAGTGAGAGACAGCTGTACCAATCAGCTCTTTGTTTTCTGAGAGCTCTTGTGCTGGATGCGTTAGTGGAGGGGATGGAGCAGCAGGCATGCCTGTCCTCTTCAGAACCCCTCGGCAATGCCATCCCTTTGATTTCTTATTTCTTCTTTGAAGTCCTTGCAGATTCTCTCCATCCCTCCCTTTCTCTTTCTCTCTCCACCCTCTATTGATTTCTGCTGTAATGAACAAATCCTTTCTGCCCACGCTGAACTTGTGAGGGTCACAAATAATGCCACATTGCCTGTCACAGACTCACCCTTCATCCCTACCCACCCTTTGTTAAACTGTTTTTTTATTTTATCATGCTAATACAGTTTTAGGCACGGTGGGTAGCTTCACTGCTCCAGGTTTCCTTGGTTCAATCCTGAGCTCCGTTTACTGTATGGAGTTTCTGTGCACGTGCTCCACATGTCCATAAGGGTTTTCCTCTGGTTTCCTACCACCTCCGAAAAATGCCAGTAGGTGGACAGGCTGCTCTAAATTGCACCTTTGTTTGAATGTGTGTGTGTGGTGCCCGGCTCTGAACTGGTGTCTCATCCAAGTAGTATTTCCGCCTCACCACCCACCCCTCACCCTGACCAGGATACACCAGTTACTGAAGATGAATGAAATAATTATTTAATAATGCAGTTTCAGATTACCTTTTCACAGCAGGATCATTATTCTTCATTAATATCACTGCATTAAAAAAAGGTTTATTATATGTAACAGTGTGAACTACAGTTTGATACAAGGGATGTTTTTTTATATCACTAACTATTTTTGTCAACAGGATTCCCTCGTTGTTATGGATAGAAACCCCTATACCAGTGTTATAGTAGCATAAACACAAATCGGTGCACAGCTACTATATATAGTTACAGAATATTACAATTATTATTCAAAGTTCGGCATAGTACACATTGTTTCCAGAGAAACAGGAAATTCCAGACAAAAAGTCTCTGATCAGATTATCAGCTCTGCTAGCATCACTGAGATTTAAAAAAAAAAAAAAAAAAAAAAAAAATCAAATAAATGTTTACCATTTGTTTTCCATCATGTGACCTTGAATTATGCACATATAAACTTAATGTGCACGTAAATGCACATGACTGTTTTAAGTAGTAGTGATAATTTAAACAGTCAGAGGCATTTATGTACACATTATGTTTTTATTAAGTATTTATTATTACAGATTAAATCCATAACAGTTTGGTGCTCCACAACCACTCATCTTTGTGCAAGGACTGTTTATTGGTCTCACTATTTTTATCGTACATTAAAATTACTTCAATAAAAAAAGAACATGTTCTCATGAAAAATTTGCACAAACACAAGTGGATGGAGTTTAATGCTGGTGGTTGGATTTTATTTGATTGTTATGAATTAAGCTGTGAGAAGAGCTACAAATACTAATCTCACCTTACCCTTTGTGTGATTGACCTTTCATAGAATTGAGTCATGCGAATAGTTCATTTGCAAATCTGAGACTATCTGAAAAAAATAATAATCCCAATTTCAGTTAAAATTGTTTATTTTATTTATAATATTTTACATGTAACATATTTACATATATATTTTACATGTACATTTAAAGGTGCACAGTTTTCTAACTTTCCCTCAAGTATAATTGCGACTCCTGAATTCTGCTTTTTAATTGAGTAAGATGTTACAGTTTTTTTACAATCACTTTGGAACAAATTTCAGAACTTTGATGTCATTTTTCAAACCTCTAGACACAAAACTCAAAACGGTCATCACTTGTAACACAGGCGGTCCAATATTCAAAACATTGCAAAATAATTAGCTACAAAAAAGAAAAAAAAACTACAATACAGTACTGTAAAACCTCAGCTGCAGTGTTCCTCACCTGGCTTACTGTAAAAAAGCAAAACAAAGGATTGATTACTGTACGTCTGTATTTCCATCAACCCTGTTGGATTTGGCCATAGGTTCTCTTTCACATCACAATGGATCTTTCTATTAGCCAGACATCTTGGGAAGAATCTTTGGCCCTGATGTCACTGCATGGTCTGGAGAATGGTGACTTGTTCATGAAGGCGCCTATCATATACCCTCCACCTCTGTGTGGAGAAAAATTCCTCGATCGGGTTAAGGAATGGAGAATATGGGGGTAAGTACAGGGTGGTAAATTGCAGATGGGCCTGAAACCATGCTTGTACCATTTGAGCATGGTGGACCCTGAAATTATCCCACACAATGACATAAGTCACACCATCAGCTCTACAGACCTGATTTAGCTCATCAAGGAAGGTTACAAGGAGATCTGCATTATAGGATCCAAGACGAGGTCTGCATCCCAACACACCATCTTCTGATATAGGTACTTGTCCAGGTACTTGGATGGTTGCCCGCTGGCCAATGAAATTCCGACCTCTCCTCCTTGTCTTGGCCAGGTTGAAGCCTGCCGCATCCAAAAAGATGAATTTGTGATGGTTTTCATCAGCATCCAGCATCCATCACTCTCTAAAAAGATATTTTGGAAAGAGAATTACTGATTACATTGATGCAGAATTTTGGGGGAATTTTTCACAACAGACATCTTGAAACTGAACATAACTGAACATACCTGAACATACTCAGTCCTCAGTTGCTTCACTGTGTCTGCATTTCTTTCAAAAGGCACAGGGTGTAGCTGTTTTAGAGACACCTGGTGCCTTTTCAGCATGCGTGCAATAGTCGTCAAACTTATGGCTTCCACATTGTTGAATATTTCATCATTGTCCAAGAGGTTCTGCCGAATATCTGTAAGGCGAATATCATTTAGATATTCAAATATAATCAGTCAGAATTTTGCCTCTGCCTCCCCTATTATGGCCTAGTCTCTATTCTGCAGGGGAAATTACAGTAAGAAGACATTTAGGCACATCACCTACTCTGTGGTACACACTGGAATGCAGTATTCAGTCATTTGACAGTTGAGAGTAGCCTAATGTTTAATGCAGGCTGAAGACTTACCAGTTCTCAGGCCACAGTTCATCTTCTGAGGTTTGGCTGAATCATTGTAGCTGCCTCAGTCACTGTCCTGCCATGATTTACGACATCGTCTACAACTATTGCTCGGATTTCATTGTACACTCTTTGCTGTTGCTGCCACTGTCTTGGTCTGTGGACTTGTCCTCTACCACATTCCCTCTACCACATGTCATGCAACGGTTACTTATCATTTTGTGGTAAGTTGTATCAGTTGATTGTTAGACATGAATAGAATAATGAAATGAATAGACGCTCATCTCAGATGTGATGTATGAATTGCAATTTGAGATGGTAATACGTTGATGTTAAATTGTGTCATTTTGAACAGGTGATTTTAGTTCAATGAACAAATGATCATAAGTTTATGTGTATTGTATCCAAACAATTGGGAAAAAATGTTGGAGTTTTGAAAAATGTGCATTTTGATCATTGGTTGTGAGTTTTGTGTCTAGAGTTTTGAAAAATGACATCAAGATTCTGAAATTAGTGCCAAAGTGATTGTAAAAAACTGTAATACAATGCCAATATTTTCATTAACATATAGTTTTTCTTTATTTTTTTTTTCACCCTTGTTTATGAAGTGAACCTTGTACGCCATGTGTCAGTTTCAACACACATACACACTCTGACCTTTCACTTTTTGTTTTCAGGGCAACGTGTGGGAGCAAGTGTTGCGCGTCCCATTCATCCTGGAGATGATCAGCGCCGTCCCTTTTGTCATCACTGTGAGTCTCTGAGTTCTTACACAGCCAGAATGACCCACTTCTCATGTCATAGAGAGGTGAAAAATTAAAGGAAAAACCAAAATAAAAAGTTTCATTAAGGCCCCCATGATCCACCAGAACAGCTTCAGTGTGCCTTGGCATCAATTCTACAAGTCTCTTGTAGAGACATGTGCTGGAGTGATGAACACTGCGCTTCCAAAATCTATTCCCTCAGCTGGTGTGGGAAGCTCTGTCTACCACATCTCTCCAAAATCTCCCATAGATGGGTTGAGGTGTGGTGAGTGTGAAGGTCATAGCATATGATTTACATCATTTTCCTCCTCATCAAACCATTCAGTGAGCCATTACAGGCTGTGAATGTTCTTAATCATAGATATTTGGATTCTACACTTAGTATATTAGTAAAAATAGATGTTGTGACGCTGCCAATATACACAGAGTTGCCAATTTATCAGGTCCAACTACCATGTAGGCAATTTCCAAGTAATTAATTACTGACTGTAACTCATCTGTTGCTTTACATGAAGTGCTGTGACCCTCTACCACATCCACTGAAAGGATATTCTTTAGAGAGATCCACAAAGTGCAACTCCTAAACACCAAGTGTCATTAGAGCTAGATGTTCAGGAGAGAACAAGCCTCTCGTTTTCTCTCTCTCTCTCTCTCTCTCTCTCTCTTTCTCTGTTGATGTTAAGACAGCAGTGCAGAGGAAAACTTAAAAGGGTACAGCTTTACTTCTGACCATTACAAAGCACTGACACTGGAGACTCCTTCTATAAATGTTAACGTCTCCTTACAGAAAACGTCACCATATCAACGATCCTACCTTTTTCACTGTTAAATAACAACACTTTTTCTCTTTAAAATACATTTATTATATGATCATATGGAGTGTCCGCTATACAAATCGGTCTGTACGTTTTTATCATAGAATCGATAACATATTAGAACAAACACATTAATAGAAACCTGTGATATGTAGCTGCATTACTGTCAGAGCTGCTGTTATAGAAAATTAATCATCACCAATAGTTCATTTATTTTTTTTGGCGTGGTGATGAGTTAATTTTATTTATTCTCTTGCAATCTTGATTTATTCATGTCGTTACAGAATGATGAGCCGCGTTTTGTTTTTATAAGATCTCAACTTAATTACGTTGTTATTTCAGGGAAAAGTTTCATTAGCTTGAGATCTCAGGATATTGAGATTTGAGATCTGGAGAAAACAAATTAGCTCTTTATCATCAGATTGAGTGCTTGTGCCATGATGTGCCTCTCTGAAGCTCTCTCTCTCCCTCTCCCTCTCTCCCTCTCCCTCTCTCTCTCTCTCACACACATATACTTAGGCAAGTGTTATTAGAACTATATTTTATTTGTATTTTACATTGAGATGAGACCAAAATCAAACCATCAGGATGTTTATTTATTGAGATTTGAGATCTGGAGAAAACAAATTAGCTCTTTATCATCAGATTGAGTGCTTGTGCCATGATGTGCCTCTCTGAAGCTCTCTCTCTCCCTCTCCCTCTCTGCCTCTCCCTCTCTCTCTCTCTCTCTCTCTTTCTCACATATACTTAGGCAAGTGTTATTAGAAATATATTTAGAATTGTATTTTATGTTCAGATGAGACCAAAATCAAACCATCAGGATGTTTAGGAAAAAAGGATGCATAAATATTTTGGAAATGTAAAAGATGGATGTAGATCATTGATGCTTTGGGGCTGTTTTGTGGTTGGTAATCCATGAGCTCATGGAAAGATATATCTCATCATGAATTCTGCTGAGTACAAGGATATTTTAGCCTACAACCTGGTTGCCTCTGTCAGGAGGTTATGACTTACAGTGGATAGAGTCATAACAAGAGCTTTCAACAAGATCCATCCATCCAGATCAACACAGAAATGGAAAATTTGTTTCAGTCCCCTGTGGTCTGAATTTAAGATGCACAAAAATAAGACAATCTAAAGGATCTTGAAAAGTAAGTTCTTTTGAAAAGTCCTCGCCAGGAGACAGGGGCATCAGCAAATAATAACTGTGGCAGTGCAAAAAAATTTTGAAATCTGTGTCTTGCAGGGGAAAATGTACTACCTAAGCCCCTGATATATTAAAGAAATATAAAAATAAGAGGAAGAAGAAGAAGTTGTTCATTTTTTGCTTCTTGAAGGGTGCCAATAATTATGCATTTGACCATGTATGCAAGGTGTATCTGATAAGATGGTGACTCAGTTATCCTGTATTATAATTGTAGAAATGAAGCATTGTATGTGCAAACCTACTGGATTCTGCAATGTTTATTACATGAAAATGTCAATGTTCAATTAGAGCACAAGCTTGATGTCACTCTAGAGAGGTTATTACGTGGTGTTTATTTTTTCAGCTCAGTAAATGAAGTCTTTTCTGTATTTCCTGCCAGGTGATTTTACCCTCACTCCGAAACCTGTTTATCCCTGTCTTTCTGAACTGCTGGCTGGCCAAACACGCCCTGGAAAACATGATCGTAAGCAAAGCAAAGAAAAAAATAGCTCCTCTTTTCTCCCAGCTCTCTCTTCCCATAATCATCTTCTTCTCCTCTGTTTCTGTGTGTGCGGAAAAAAAAGCAGCAGGTGCTCTCAGAGTACAAAGAGTACGCCAGTAAAATTGACATACCGTCTGAACAGCGTGATGCTAATTACAATTAGGCGCCCTAACAGAAACTGCAGCGTTCTGGCTGCTGGATTTAGTCCTGTTTTTTAATTGAGCATGATTGCAGCAAAGCCACTTATTGTAAATTGTGGAAGTCTTGTATTTGAAGGGCAGCTACATAAAGATCTGGAGTAATATAAAAGAGCACGCTTTGAAAATCCTGTTAATGAGGACTTAGTAGTTGCTGACAGCCTGTAAAATCTTAGTGATATATCAGTATTAACGCATATCAGCGCAGATCTGTCTTTGTTATGTACAGAAACTCCAGCCATGGATTAAGGAAGGAATAAAATATGGCATGGTGTGCTGTTACAGCAAGATAATCAATGGCACCGTGGTGTGATCCATTACCAACCTGGAAAGTGTTTTATTCCTCTTATACCACAGCAATTAGTCAAAGATTACAATGATATTCTACATCATACTTTTTATCAGTTTCTAGTTATATTTAATGTTTAACAGTCGTTCCAGCACCTCGTCTTTTCTCTCTCTATCTTGAAGTTAGTAAAAGAAAAATGCAGCGCTGAGGACAAGTTAAAGTTACAGCTTTACCTCTGACTTTTTCAAAGCTCTGATACTGGAGACTCCTTCCATAAATGTTAAATATCTCCTTACAGAAAACTTCACCACATTAACAATTATATGTTTTCCTTGCATCTGCCATACCAGTGAAACAGCTACTACTATAGAAACAATAACATATTTGAAACAGCACATAAATAAAAAAAAATCTTTAATTTGCATCAAAGCATACACTAATGTCAGAGCTGCTGTTATAGAAAATTAATCAACACCTTCTGACCAATCAGATTTGAGAATTCAGTAGTGCTACATGTATATTTTGTTTAATCCATTTTGGCCTGGTAATCTGTTAAGATCATTTGTCGTTACAGAAAAATGAGCCGTTTTTGTTTTTACAAGATCTCAAATTAATTAAGCATTCTTGGGGAAAAAGTGTCCTTAGCTTGAGATCTCAGGAAAACATCTGTTACCTCGTGATAATGAGATTCGAGATCAGGAAGAAACAAATTAACACTTTATCACTGGAAAACTGAATAAAAAAAGGAATTCTGATGTGAATTCTGATATTGTGTGCCCGTCTCTCCCTCTCTCTCTCTCTCTCTCTCTCTCTCTCTCTAAACCTCCCTCTGTCTAAGTTTAAATGATTTCCAGCGCTCGGCTTTTCTGACATTTACGTGTCTGTGCTACTAAAGACTTTTTTTACGCTTGTTTGGCTCCAACTCTGTTCTCAGTAGTGTGACCCTCTGTTTTACCAATCCGTGCAGCAACTGCAAATCTTCCAGGAATCCCTCTTTAGCTTCTAAAAGTGTAATTATGTGTTTATATATATATATATATATTTCTAATGGCAAAAAAGGTTTGAAGCTTCATTTCATGCACCTGCAAAAGCAATAAACTACAAAAACTTGTTAATCTCCACCATGTTTAATATTTGTTAGCTTAACCATGCGCTAAAGTGTCAGATCGCATAGTCATTTAAGTGTACGTAATTTCACGCTATTTCATCTTACGTCATACCAGATTACATCATTCCAGTTTGCATTATGTAAGTGTACCGCATTTGAGCTTATGTCATACCAGTTTATGTCCTTTCAGTTTACTTCATTTTAATTTACGTCATTTCAGTTTACATCTTTTTAGTTTACGTCATTTCAGTTTACATCTTTTTAGTTTACGTCATGCTACTTTGCGTCATACTACTTTACGTTATTTCAATTTACATTATACTATTTTATGTAATTTTGTTTCCAGTCATTCCAGTGTGCATCATTTAGGTTTATGTCATTTCAGATTGTGTAATTTCTTCTTATGTCATTTTTTTTAACATCATTTAATTGTATGTCATTTAAATTTTATGCCCTTTCATTTTACATAATTCCGGTCTGCATCATTTACATTTATGTAATTTCTGGTTATATCATTACAGTTTATGTCATTTCATTTTACATAACTTCATTGTACATTATTTCAGTTTACCTCCTTTCAGTTTTTCATCATTTCAGTTTATACCAGGCTACACACCTTACGGTTCCAGAATTCCTTGAAAGGTCTTTCTGATTGAAATGCAATTTCTTTGTGTGTGTGCGTGTGTGTTTCAGAATGACCTACACAGAGCCATCCAGCGCACTCACTCAGCCATGTTCAACCAGGTGCTCATCCTCATCAGCACCCTCCTCTGCCTCATCTTCACCTGGTGAGAGACTGAAAGAGAGAGTGAGGGGGTGAGATAGTGACGGGGTGAGATAGTGAGGGGGTGAGAGAGTGACGGAGTGAGTTTTTTATCATTTCAGTTTATACCAGGCTACACACCTTACAGTTCCGGAGTTCCCTGAAAGGTTCCTGCAATTTCTTTGTGTGTGTGTGTGTGAGTGAGGGAGTGAAAGAGCGATGGGGTGAGAGAGTGACGTGGTGAGAAAGTGACAGGGTTAGAGAGTGAGGGGGTGAGAGAGTGAGGGAGTGAGAGAGTGATGGAGTGAGAGTGACGGGGTGAGAGAGTGAGGGGGTGAGAGGGGTTAGAGAGTAATGGGGGTTAGAGAGTGAGGGGGTGAGAGAGTGAGGGGGTGAGAGAGTGACAGGGTTAGAGAGTGACAAGCTTAGAGAGTGAGGGGGTTAGAGAGTGACGGGGTGAGAGAGTGAAAGGGTTAGAGAGTGACGGGGTTAGAGAGTGACAGGGTCAGAGAGTGACAAGCTTAGAGAGTGACGGGGTGAGAGAGTGACGGGGTTAGAGAGTTAGGGGGTTAGAGAGTGAGGGGGTTAGAGAGTGAGGGGGTTAGAGAGTGAAAGGGTTAGAGAGTGACAAGCTTAGAGAGTGACGGGGTTAGAGAGTGAGGGGGTTAGAGAGTGAAAGGGTTAGAGAGTGACAAGCTTAGAGAGTGAGGGGGTTAGAGAGTGACGGGGTTAGAGAGTGAGGGGGTGAGAGAGTGAGGGAGTGAGAGAGTGATGGAGTGAGAGTGACGGGGTGAGAGAGTGAGGGGGTGAGAGGGGTTAGAGAGTAATGGGGGTTAGAGAGTGAGGGGGTTAGAGAGTGAGGGGGTGAGAGAGTGACAGGGTTTGAGAGTGACAAGCTTAGAGAGTGACGGGGTTAGAGAGTGAGGGGGTGAGAGAGTGATGGGGTTAGAGAGTTAGGGGGTTAGAGAGTGAAAGGGTTAGAGAGTGACAAGCTTAGAGAGTGAGGGGGTTAGAGAGTGACGGGGTTAGAGAGTGAGGGGGTGAGAGAGTGACGGGATTAGAGAGTGAGGGGGTTAGAGAGTGACGGTGTTAGAGAGTTAGGGGGTTAGAGAGTGAAGGGTGAGAGAGTGAGGGGGTTAGAGAGTGAGGGAGTGAGAGAGTGACGGGGTTAGAGAGTGAGGGGGTTAGAGAGTGAGGGGGTTAGAGAGTGAGGGGGTTAGAGAGTTAGGGGGTTAGAGAGTGACGGGGTTAGAGAGTGACGGGGTTAGAGAGTGAGGGGGTTAGAGAGTGAAAGGGTTAGAGAGTGACAAGCTTAGAGAGTGAGGGGGTTAGAGAGTGACGGGGTTAGAGAGTGAGGGGGTGAGAGAGTGAGGGAGTGAGAGAGTGATGGAGTGAGAGTGACGGGGTGAGAGAGTGAGGGGGTGAGAGGGGTTAGAGAGTAATGGGGGTTAGAGAGTAATGGGGGTTAGAGAGTGAGGGGGTTAGAGAGTGAGGGGGTGAGAGAGTGACAGGGTTTGAGAGTGACAAGCTTAGAGAGTGAGGGGGTTAGAGAGTGACGGGGTGAGAGAGTGATGGGGTTAGAGAGTTAGGGGGTTAGAGAGTGAGGGGGTTAGAGAGTGAAAGGGTTAGAGAGTGACAAGCTTAGAGAGTGAGGGGGTTAGAGAGTGACGGGGTTAGAGAGTGAGGGGGTGAGAGAGTGACGGGATTAGAGAGTGAGGGGGTTAGAGAGTGACGGTGTTAGAGAGTTAGGGGGTTAGAGAGTGAAGGGTGAGAGAGTGAGGGGGTTAGAGAGTGAGGGAGTGAGAGAGTTAGGGGGTTAGAGAGTGACGGGATTAGAGAGTGAGGGGGTTAGAGAGTGACGGTGTTAGAGAGTGAGGGGGTTAGAGAGTGAGGGGGTTAGAGAGTGAGGGGGTTAGAGAGTTAGGGGGTTAGAGAGTGACGGGGTTAGAGAGTGAGGGGGTTAGAGAGTGAAAGGGTTAGAGAGTGACAAGCTTAGAGAGTGAGGGGGTTAGAGAGTGACAGGGTTAGAGAGTGAGGGGGTGAGAGAGTGAGGGAGTGAGAGAGTGATGGAGTGAGAGTGACGGGGTGAGAGAGTGAGGGGGTGAGAGGGGTTAGAGAGTAATGGGGGTTAGAGAGTAATGGGGGTTAGAGAGTGAGGGGGTTAGAGAGTGAGGGGGTGAGAGAGTGACAGGGTTTGAGAGTGACAAGCTTAGAGAGTGAGGGGGTTAGAGAGTGACGGGGTGAGAGAGTGATGGGGTTAGAGAGTTAGGGGGTTAGAGAGTGAGGGGGTTAGAGAGTGAAAGGGTTAGAGAGTGACAAGCTTAGAGAGTGAGGGGGTTAGAGAGTGACGGGGTTAGAGAGTGAGGGGGTGAGAGAGTGACGGGATTAGAGAGTGAGGGGGTTAGAGAGTGACGGTGTTAGAGAGTTAGGGGGTTAGAGAGTGAAGGGTGAGAGAGTGAGGGGGTTAGAGAGTGAGGGAGTGAGAGAGTGAGGGGGTGAGAGAGTGAGGGGGTTAGAGAGTGAGGGGGTTAGAGAGTGACGGGGTTAGAGAGTGACAGGGTTAGAGAGTGACGGGGTTAGAGAGTGAGGGGGTGAGAGAGTGAGGGGGTTAGAGAGTTAGGGGGTTAGAGAGTGACGGGGTTAGAGAGTGACGGGGTTAGAGAGTGAGGGGGTGAGAGAGTGAGGGGGTTAGAGAGTGAGGGGGTGAGAGAGTGAGGGGGTTAGAGAGTGAGGGGGTTAGAGAGTGAGGGGGTGAGAGAGTGAGGGGGTGAGAGAGTGAGGGGGTTAGAGAGTGAGGGGGTGAGAGAGTGAGGGGGTTAGAGAGTGAAGGGTTAGAGAGTGAGGGGGTTAGTGAGTGAGGGGGTGAGAGAGTGAGGGGGTTAGAGAGTGAAGGGTTAGAGAGTGAGGGGGTTAGAGAGTGAGGGGGTTAGAGAGTGACGGGGTTAGAGAGTGACGGGGTTAGAGAGTGAGAGGGTTAGAGAGTGACGGGGTTAGAGAGTGACGGGGCGAGAGAGTGACGGGGCGAGAGAGTGACGGGATTAGAGAGTGACGGGATTAGAGAGTGACGGGGTGAGAGAGTGACGGGATTAGAGAGTGACGGGGTTAGAGAGTGACGGGGCGAGAGAGTGACGGGGTTAGAGAGTGAGGGGGTTAGAGAGTGACGGGGCGAGAGAGTGACGGGGTTAGAGAGTGACGGGGCGAGAGAGTGACGGGGCAAGAGAGTGATGTGGTGAAGGAGTCGTACTGTAATTGTCTGTCTTTATTGCTTTTTAGCAATTTTTCTGTAATTATTCTTACCCTTTGAACAATTCCTTGGGTAGAACTGATCTGAAAGCAGAAAAGTCAATAAAGCAAACACTAATCACTGAACTGAAATGAGATAAGATTGAGATACAGCTGTGTGTGTGTGTGTGTGTGTGTGTGTTGGACGCTGATCGGGGGTGGGATTGAGTATAGATTCGATCTGACTGTTAGGCTGAACTGAACAAACACACTGTGAAGCGCAAACATACACACAGCACTCAGATAAGCCACATATCACACACACACACTTACACACACACACACACACACACACAATCAACCCCCTCCCCAAACACGTGTGCACACAATAGGTCAGAGGAGAATACACACTCCATATGCACAGTACATCTCTACACACACACACACACACACACACACACACACATACTCGTAAACCTTTTCACATTCAGACAGATCCACATTAAACCCTTGTTTAACCCCAACCATCTCTCTCTACCTTTCCTTCTCACTCCATTCTTTCTTTCTTTCTTTCTTTCTTTCTTTCTATACCTCTCCCCTTCTTCCTTAATTCTTCTCTTTTCTCTCTTTCTAACTCTCTTTCATTTTTTCTCTTCATTTATGTATTTTATTTCATTTATTCTCTCTATCTTCTGTATTCTTTCATTCACCACTCTAACTGTATCTCCATCATTTTCTTCCATCATCTCACTCTATCCTTCTCTTCCTTTACCCTTTTCACTCTCTTTCTTCTCTCTCCCTCTGTCCTTCTCTACCTTGTGACTCCTTTCCCCTCCTTCCATTTTCCATTTTTCCCTTGTTTTTCTGGCTTATCGTGCTATCTGTCACTCTTCTGTCTGTTTTTTCTCTTTTCTCCATTCTGTCTTCATCCTTCTATCTCTTGGTGTTCTCTCTCCATCCTTTTGCTGCTCCTGTCTCTATCCCTCTGTCTCTTTCCCCATTTGTCCTTCACTCTTTCTTAAACCTTTCCTATCTTCTTTCCTCTCTTCTCTCTCCTTTGCTCTTCATTCTTTTCTCTTCTCTTTCTCTCTCTCTCTCTCTCTCTCTCTCAGTATCTGTGGGATTCAGCACCTGGAGCGAGCGGGGAATAATCTCACCCTCTTCGACTCGCTGTATTTCTGCGTGGTCACGTTCTCCACCGTGGGCTTTGGAGACGTCACGCCGCAGATCTGGCCCTCGCAGCTCCTCGTGGTCATCATGATCTGCGTGGCTCTCATTGTGCTGCCCATTCAGGTGTGTGCCATGACCTTTGACCTCTGCCATACTCCCCCACCTCCAAACCCCTCTACACTGCCATTACATCACAGACGGTTTGAGAAAAACCAATTTCCTCGGCTCACTCAGACTTTGATGTGTTTATGCTTTTAAATTATTAGTTCAAATTACGTAACTTAATTAACTAAATCAGCTAAACGACATTAAAGAACGTTTAGCTGATTCACTGTATATCCCATAAAGCATTTTAAGTGGTTTTCCAGTTTGGAGTGTGATGGGAAAAGGCGTGGCACTCCTTCTATTTCACACCATTTATGTTCAGGAAAAACTCTAAATTAAACATTTTCCCTTTTTTTATACCTCATGTAGTCAATCAACTGACACAAGTTTAGTACTGGAGCTACGATGCTAATGCAGTTTACGTCATTCCAGTTTACGTCAATCCAGTTTATATCATTCTAGTTGCTATCTTTCCTGTTTTTGTCTTTAAATCATTCTACTCTATGTTATTTAGTTCATAAAATACTGGTTTATGTAGTTTCAGTTCAGAAAAATGCCAGTTTACATCACTCCACTTTACGTCATTTCAATTTAAATCATTTCAGTTTGTCATTCCACTTAACATCAATTCAGTTTACATTACAATTGTCATTTAGTAAATAAAATACTGGTTTATGTCATTTCAGTTTAGGTCTTTCCAGTTTACGTCATTTCAGTTTACACCATACTAGTTTGTCATTTCAGTGATTCTCATGATTTGAAACAGCTCAGTTACAACTAAACTATATTTTTGATAAAGTAGCCAGCTACACCATACACTACTAATAAAAAGTAGCTAACTTCACTGAAGCTGTTTTATCAAACTGAGAAAAATCATTTGTGATATTCGTTCCAGTTTTCGTCATTTTAATTCACGTCATTTCAGTTTACGTCATTCCGGTTCACGTCACTCCAGTTCACGTCATTTCAGTTTACGTCATTCCGGTTCACGTCATTTCAGTTTACGTCGTTCCGGTTCACGTCATTTCAGTTTACGTCATTCCGGTTCACGTCATTTCAGTTTACGTCGTTCCGGTTCACGTCATTTCAGTTTACGTCATTCCGGTTCACGTCATTCCAGTTCACGTCATTTCAGTTTACGTCATTCCGGTTCACGTCATTCCAGTTCACGTCATTTCAGTTTACGTCGTTCCGGTTCACGTCATTTCAGTTTACGTCATTCCAATCCATTTCATTTCTGTTTATATCATACCAGTTTACCTCATTCCACTTTGTCATTTCAACTTATTTTCATTCAACTTAAATGCATTTTATCATTTAGTTCATAAAATACCAGTTTATGTCACTCTAGTTTATGCCATTTAAATTCATGTCACTGTACTAGTTTATGTCATTAATTATGTTATTATATTATTAAAAATTATGTCAGTAAATTTCATGATTCTCTACTCATCTGCAAATCACAGGTAGCTTCAAATCACAGGGTTATAATGATGTGCTCATTCGGATAAGTTAGTGTTTCTAAGCCCAAGTGACAACTAAATTGTTTCTTGGATGTTCCACAGCAATAAATGTAACTATAAATGGATAAAAAGTGACAAATATATTTATAATACATTAAAATGGTAATCATTAGCAAATTGCTGTGATATAAGACAAATAATACACTCCATGTTGTGCTGTTATGGGAATATAATCAACTTCAGGGTGGTAAGAGTAACTTTGCTTCATCACACGACCCCATCGTTGATTATTTTCCTATAATAGCACAACACGAAGTGTTTTATTCCTGTTCCTGTTCAGAATTTCTTTGCTTTCCGTTACAGTGTGAGCTCATTTGCTAGCGTGAGGTTATGATGACAGGTGAAGGGCTGATTTTTATCTCTTCAGACCCCATGAGAATCTGCACATCTGCTGCATCTGCTAGCTTTCACACTTCTGCACACAAACACACACAGGAACACGCTCTTAAACACACTTAAACGTTCAAGTAATAGTCTAGCGCAGGCGTACCCTCGTCCTACCCCCACTCCATCACCCCGTGGGCTGAAACACACCTGTTCACACGTACATGAGTCATCTGCTCTCACACGTTCATAAAGAGTGGAGACTCCCTGTAGTGCTGCGAAGGGGAACATGTAGATAAAACACACACACACACACACACACACATATGCATACACACACACACATGCATACACATGCACAGACTCGCACTCAGAAGCAACTGTATGTTTCTTTAGCAGGTTACATCTCACAAGCGCTTGCACAACTCTCTCAACAAACACACACACACACACACACACAAAGACATGCCATACCACAGTACTCATGGTGCACAGTCCAATGTATGATTAAAGGAAGAGTAGGATTTATTAACGATTATTTTATCAGAATAAATTATACTAAGAACATTCTGGAAATGTAATATTAAATCTTTTCAAATTACAGTCATTATGCGTTAGATGAGCGTGTTGTACAGAAATAATTACCGTTCTAAAAGGAACCATTGAATGTTTGACAGTTCGTTCATAAATTCTTTTTTTAAGATGTCCAGAACAAAAATGAAAATATTAAGAATACAGAATCCAAGAAAGACAGCAACAACTGATTTAAATATTTCTCTCATGCTGTCAATAATCAGTAAATTTAACAACCAATAGCCATCAAAAAAATTTTATATGTCAGGAATAAAACACTGTTTCATGCTGTTATAGGAAAATAATCAATAAAAGTGTGTGATGAAGCGGAGTCACTGTGACCAGCCCTAATTTAATTATCTTCCTATAACACTACGTCCTGAAATGTTTTATTCCTCTTATACCACAACTATTACAATTTATATTTATTAGAAAATGAAACATCATACTTTTTATCCATTTATAGTTACGTTTAATTGTATGGAATGTCCATGAAACAAGTTATCACTTACAGTCAGGTCCATAAATATTGGGACAGTGACACAGTTTTGGTAATTTTGCCTCTGTACACCACCACAGTGGATTTGAAATGAAGCAGTCAAGATGTGACTGAAGCGTAGACTTTCAGCTTTAATTCAAGGGGTTTAACAAAAATATTGCATTAACCGTTTAGGAATTACAGCCATTTTTTACAGAGTTCCTCCATTTTCACAGGCTCAAAAGTAATGGGACAAACTAATATAATCATAAATATTAGGATTATTTTTATTACTTGGAGGTAAATCCTTTGCAGTCAATGACTACCTGAAGTCTGGACCCCATGGACATCACCAAATGCTGAGTTTCCTCCCTTGAGATGATTTGCCAGGTCTTTACTGCAGCCATCTTCAGTTGCTGCTTGTTTGTGGGTCATTCTGCCTTCAGATTTGTCTTCAGTAAGTGAAAAGCAGCTCAGTTGGGTTGAGGTCAGGTGACTGACTCGGCCATTTAAGAACATTTAATTTCCAAGCTCTTGGGCTGCTTTCACAGTATGTTTTGGGTTGTTATCCATCTGTACTGTGAAGCGCTGTCCTATCAGTTTTGCAGCATTTGACTGAATCTGAGCAGAAAGTATAGCTCTGTACACTTCAGAATTCATCCTGCTACTTCTATCAACAGTCGCATTATCAATAAACCCCAGTGACCCAGTTCCATTGGCAGCCAAACATGCCCATGCCATAACACTGCCTCCACATGTTTGACGGATGATGTGGTATGCTTTGGATCATGAGCCCTTCCTTTCCTTCTCTATACTTTTCTCTTCCCATCATTCTGGTACAAGTTAATCTTGCATCAGAACTGGTCAGGCTTTTTTTAGAGGTTTTTTAGCAAAGTCTAATCTGGCCTTTGTGTTCTTGAGTGTTACCAGCGGTTTGCATCTTGAGGTAAACCGTCTGTATTTACATTCATGAAGGTGGCTCTTGATTGTAGACTTTGACAATGATACGCTGACCTCCTCCAGAGTGTTCCTGACTTGGCTAGATGTTGTGAAGGGGTTGTTCTTCAATAAGAAAAGAATTCTTCAGTCATCCACTTTAGTTGTTTTCTGTGGTCTCCCAGGCCTTTTGGTGTTGCTGAGCTCGCCAGTGCATTCCTTCTTTTTAAGAATGTACCAAATTGTTGATTTGGCCCTCCTAAAGTTTCTGCTATCTCTCTGATAGGTCTGTTTTGTTTTTTCAGCCTAATGATGGCCTCCTTCACTTGCATTAACACCTCTTTGGACGGCATATTGAGAGTTCCCATGAACAGCTACCAAATGCAAATTCAACACTTGGAATCAGCTCCAGACCTTTTATCTCCTTAATTTATCATGATATAAGGAGGAAACAGGCCACAGCTGGCCATGAAACTGCTTATCAGTCAATTGTCCCATTACATTTGAGCCTGTGAAAATGGAGGAACTCTGTAAAAAATGGCTGTAATTCCTAAACGGTTAATGCAATATTTTTGTTAAACCCCTTGAATTAAAGCTGAAAGTCTACGCTTCAGTCACATCTTGACTGCTTCATTTCAAATCCACTGTGGTGGTGTACAGAGGCAAAATTACCAAAACTGTGTCACTGTCCCAATATTTATGGACCTGACTGTACGTTATAGAAGCTCTTTTCTCTATCTCAAAATTAATAATAAGAAAAAAACAAAACACAGTTTGTCATGTTACTGAGAAACGGTGAAGTGGAAAGTCTTCTGTCCTGAAGATGTCGGAAAACTTTCAGCAGAAACGTTACAGCTTTACCTCTGACACTGGAGACTCCTTCTGTAAATGTTAAATAGCGTAAGCTCTTATTATAGAAACGATTAGGACGAGCGCATTAATATTTGCAGCTGCACTACTGTCAGAGCTGCTGTTCTAGAAAATGAATCAACACCTTCTGACCAATCAGAATCCAGAATTCAAAAGCACTGTGGTATTATGCTATGTAACAAGCAGAGATCTACACACACACACACACACACACAGTCTGTGAATCAGAGGAGGGAGTGAGCTTTGATGTGTGTTGGGAGGACTTCCCTGGGAGAGCACCCTCTCCATCCTCACGCTGCCTCACAGGAATGTGGCTCTGCTGCGTCTCTTCCTCAGCAGCTTTCATCCACAAAAACCCGACTGACATTTACACCAGCTGTCTTCACAGAGCCCCACCAGTGTGCCTTTCCCACTACTGTGTGTGTGTGTGTGTGTGTGTGTTGTGCGTATGGAGTGTGTATTCTTCTTTGTCTCTGACCTATTGGTTTTTAAAAGTGTGTGTATATATATATATATATATATCCGTGTATGTGTGTGTGTGTGTGTGTGTGTGTGTTTGTAACGGGATTGGGGGGCTGTTTGCTTGTGTGTGTCTTTGTTTGGTTAGTGAGTTCTTCTCTGACCTATTGGTGTATATGTTTGTTTATGTTTGTTTTTCTGTGTGTGCATGTGCATGTGTGTGTGTGTTTGTAAGGAGATTGGGGGAGCTGTGTACTTCTGTGTGTGTGTTTATGTGTGTGTGTGTGGTTGGTTAGTGAATTCTTGTCTGACCTATTGGTGCATATGTTTGTTTATGTTTATTTGTTTGTGTGCGTGTGTGTGTGTGTGAGAGAGAGACTTATTGCTTTTTTAAAACCGTGTGTAAATGTCCATGTATGTCCTTGTGTATATGTGAATGTGTGTGTGTGTGTGTGTGTGTGTGTGTGTGTGAGCTTGTATGTGGGGGCGTGTGTGCGTGTGTGTGTGTGTGTGTGTGTGTGTGTGTGTAGGGTTGGACAGTGCCTATAGTGTGTGCATTCTGATATGATATGATTTTGATTCATAAGGTAATGATTCAATTTTTGACTGAATCTGCTATGATACGATACTATATTAATTAGCATCCGCTGATCGATATGTGATGACCTTTGTTCAGAATAGTCAGAAGGACTATTTTAAAAGTATTAAAGTCGCAGGCAAATCAGCTAGCCTGTTAAATTATTAGTTTAAAAATGCGAATTATTTTTATACACCACTTGTTTGTCCTTTTTTCAGTAGTAATCCATTTTTAATAAATTATAATCAATAATAATTGATTACTGCTTTTTAAATTGATATGGCGATCCTAATTCTTGGATCGTTACTCCCCTACTAGCACTCACTGTAAAACTTTTGCAAGATTTTATCGTATAACAATGAGGGCGAGTGTAGCGTACTCTTACACATGTCTATGATTTCTCCTGCCTGCATTGCATTTCAG
Source organism: Pangasianodon hypophthalmus (assembly GCF_027358585.1). Classification (NCBI taxonomy): domain Eukaryota; kingdom Metazoa; phylum Chordata; class Actinopteri; order Siluriformes; family Pangasiidae; genus Pangasianodon; species Pangasianodon hypophthalmus. Next base: position 3,864,299 of record NC_069732.1, read on the forward strand.
AGCGAGGACACGTTCTGTCCTGTTACTTCCCAAAAAAACCCAAAACAGGCATTAATCCGGGAATGCATAACACCCGCCTCCGCATTTATGGCCTAAACTCGGTGAAATGTCTCTGTTCTGGGAATCATAACACCAAGCAGCACCCACTGGCCTTGTTAGCAGTGTGTCAGATCTTCTCACTCCTCCGCCATTCATGTCCATGCTGCTCAATTTATCCCTAGCCTTGCTATTAAATAGTTTTTGTATCTCAGTTTTAATAATTAAGAATAATTTTATATGAACCTGTAAATGTCTGCACTCTTCGTTGTGAAACCTTGCAACATTTTATCATATGATAAATATATAAGGGTGATTTTGGCGCCCTCTTATGGACCCGGTCAGTACTGTATATTCACGATTTCACCTTCCTGAATCATTTTAATGATTTTGGACTACACATTACAGAACGGGGAATACATTGTGTCCTGTCATCACTTAGCCATAACACCCATCTCCACATTAATGGCCTAAATGCCATTAAATCTCTATGTTCTGGGAGTCGTAACACCAAGCAGCACCCACTGGCCCTGTTAATAATGTGTCACATCTTGTCAGAGAATCCCATAACACTCTCCACGCCTCCACCATTCATGCCCACTTTGCTCAATTGATATCCAGCCTTGCTATTAAATAGATGTGTATCTCAGCTTTTATAGCCTTTTATATGAATCTATAAAACCCCACTATTCTGGAGAGAAATGGGTTTTGGAGTTAAAAAAAAAAAATGCTGAAGGAAAGATGAGTAATACAACTCTCCACTCCTGCATTTATGGACTATAGATTTTATGGAGAAAACAGATCTAATGCACAGTAATAAATCAAGTATACTGTAAACAGTCATCTATAAAGCACGACTTGCAACAAGTAATCAATAACATAGATGACATAATGTCGATAATAAAAAAAAACCTCTCCGCGGCAAATGTTTGATTGATGAGTGAGCGTGAGAGGGAGAAATGTACCTTTGAAATATAGCGAAAAAGAAAACAGCCTGGTCATTTGAGTTGATGAAAAAGGAAAACCATTAGCACTAATGACAATGGAAACCCTGGGTCTGTAATTCTGTAATTCAAAGCCACTCATTTTGAAATGGTCTTTCAACAGCCAAGAGTTTGACCATCAAATTATTTTCTGATGATGGCTTTCACAAAAGACCAGTTTTATTAGAAATATTTAAAGGTAGCATTAAGACTTTCCACAATTTTAAAATCCCAGAGCAAAGGAAGGAGAGGTATGACTCTGGTGAAGCTTATGAACAACAATAAAAGCACTTTCCTAAATTTTTGAAAGGTTCAATGTTGGAACTTTTTTATACTTGAATCTCACCCTCTAAAGAGTTATTACAAAGGCAATAAACAGGTAACGCAAGACACTAGTGGCAGAGCTGATGATGATGATGATGGTGAGAATCATTTTTCAGATTTGTGAATAAACTGCTTCTATAATAAGTCTACAGTAGTAATATGTCTATTTCACAGTTTTTGCCCACTTGTGACCAGCATTTTATCTAACACTTAGAAACATGGAACATGTGCTTTCCCATCCCTAATGCTTATTACAAGAATTTCCCAAAACTGTTATGAGCTCATGTATGTGGAAGAGGGCAGATAGTGCTTTTTGCCGAGTGTGTTACGCTGCCCTGTGATGCAGCAGGAGCAGCAGTTCAGAAAGATAATGTTAGCTGGCTTCACACGTCTCGGAGGAAGTATGTCGTAGCCTTCACTCTCCCTGGTTGGTAGCTGTTGTATGATAGAAGAAAGCTGGAGAAACCTTCTGTAGATATTTTGCATGTCGTACTGTTATGGGCGGGGTGGTGGCAACGTGAGGACACACCTTCGTTTCATCCACAAGAACATTCTCCTTGCTTATGATGTAGACTGTAGACTAGGAAGGGTATAGTGGGGACATATAATGGTTGACATATAATGGTAGACAAAAATATTATTGATGTGTGCAACCACAAACCAAGAACATTCCTAAACATGTCATTCATGAAAACCTGGAAGACTGGCGGGGCATTGATCAAACCATATAATATGATCAAATATTCGTACAGAAGGCAATTTTCTACTTATACACCTCTCAAATGCAGATTAGACTTTTGGGCTTAACTTGAATTCCAATTCAAGTTAAGTCCAAAAGTTAGATTAGTATTTACGCAGGGAAAGTTATGCGCATTCAGAGTCTGTTAAGCACATTCTTAAGTCAATTTTCTGGGTGTCCCATTAAGATTATGCAAATCACCTGTGTGTAGGAGAGGCTGCTCAAGATTTTTCTGGAGTAGTTGTGTCAGAGACTGTGTTTCTGTATTTTGTGTTAAAGAAAACAGCAGTTACAGGACTGAAACAAAAAAAAGGACTAACTATAAATATTAAAATATTCAGTCATTACATGTTAAAAGACAAAGTGTGTTAATGCATGTCTTCTCTTTATATCTGTGACTGGCCATGAAGGATGTATTTTCCCTTATTAGATCATAAAATGAGCAATAAAATATGTCCCCACCTGCTTGATTGCTGTATGAAGATTAAGCGGTGTTTGTGTCAGTTGTCAGACAGCCGACTGAACATTATTAGAAAGCTGATAGTATCGAGTGAGGAAGTGGTAATGGACAAACTGAAGTGAAGGAGTGAATCTGAGCAAATTTCAGGAGGATCGTTCATTATTTCTGCCAGTGTTCCATTAGAGAAGATGGATTATTGAAGCCTGCGGGTCGTGCTTGATATTCACCTGAGAATTTGTTCCTTCTTTAGCATCTCTCAGTACTCAACACCGTGTTTCAAACACACACACGTAAAACTGAACGCACCCTGAAATATATTGAAAGGTATTATAGCTGTCATTTCCTCAGACACTGGCATGTCATTTCCCATGACCTTTAGTTTCCTCGATCGATTCTAATTTGGTGCATTTGCGTGAGGTCAGTTTGGTGTCACCCTGTCCATTTTGATTTTGTCTGCAATTTGATAAGGTGATGTCCATTTTCACTCTGTCTCTTTCCAGACTGACTCTCTCCTCACTAGGAGAGCATATATGGTTTGATTTTATGCCTGGTCATGTTGTATTTTAATCTCTAGGGTCTATATTTAGTTCAAAGTTTACATCATTATTTACACAGTGAAAGTTACTCATATTAAGAATCGGCTTACGCACGTGCATAACTTGATTATCTGGACACACCGTTATAATTATGCAAATTACTTGCATATAGTTTGCACTTATGAGGTTGCCAGGTTTTTTTGCTGAGTAGATGTTTGCTGATAATTGTGTTCACAAATTAATGAAGCCACAACATACTAAAACAAGCTCATGATATCATAATGTGTGTTTGGGATGTAGGCTATTTGATTGTGTTTTTAATTTGCTATTTTTGTTAATGAAACAATGGTAATATTTTTTTGTTAATTTGATGCACTATCCTATTAAGAAAACATGCCCATAGTTTGAAGGATAAGCTGACCAAGCACTGGTCATCTGCTATGCTTTACGTTATTTGGTCTTTGATAAACTCTTCTCTGATGTCCTGCATGTGGAAAAATACATTGACTTTATTTAATGGGACAGTACTATTACTTATTAATTAATTGATTCATTTAAGTATTTTATACTGGCCTCTCTTTTTATTTTTTGAGTATATTTACAGCACAAATTTCAACATGACATATTGTGGTTACATCAAACTGTCAGCCAGTGGTGCTGGACCTCCATTGTACTTGGTGCTGCAATCCATTGTACTTGGACTTGGAACCCTAACCCATGGAAAAGTGCAATGGAACGGTCATTCAACTCGGAATTCCCAGTCGGCAGCATCCCCATAGCTCGAGTTCTCTGACATGAACCCTAAACCATGGCAGCATAGAGTCAACAGCAAACAGATTTATTTTGGATCATTTTCTGCTTGATAAAATTTGATTTTACTAAATATGTAGCTTTTGTGTAGCTTGTGAAAAGGAGTTTTAACAACTTTTTTTTAAGTTTATATTTTATATTAATGTAATTCTGTTGATTTCAGCCCAAATTTACTAATGCAATAAAACCATTGTGACAGATAAATTTTTTTAGCAAAGATGAACAAGACAGCTGACCTACCTTATACGTCATTTCTCGTTGTTAACCATGCAGAAATAATTCATGTAAAGCTTCTTTATATGTTTCTAAAATTCAGAGACTAGCCATACAAATATGACCTTGCTGTGGGCATCCATGTTTTTCCAAGCCGAAGCACTAGAAAGTGTTTAAATTGGAGAATTAATACTGCTCCTCACTGGAGCTGAAAGAATTGTGCTGTACAGGGACACACTCTCGTGTTTTTGGCCGCGTCTCTTGCTCACCTTCCCAGACTAGAGTGTAAGTCCGCAGTTCCTGAATAATGACGTGCGCAATTTTGGTATTTAATCCTCACCCTGCACATGTATATGACCCTAGTTGTTGAAGTGGTTAGGTTTGATTTCACTCAGGTGACTGTCTCTGGTCTGGTTTAAATGTCTCTACACGTTGATGTGAGGATGTTCAGTATATTTTTGCTCTAGTTTGCTCGATTCTGTCTCCAGTTTAACATGATGAAATGGCGCCAACGTTCTCCTGTTTTTCGTAATCATAATTTTCAGGCTGAAATGTTCTGTTCTACTGCTCTCAATGGGCAAGAAATAATATCAAGATTTTTGGACATATTTATGACCACACGGGTTTAAAAACTTTTCAGGATATAATCACTCAATATAATTTACCCAGTACTTAATTTTTTATGTATTTGAGTATTCATATCTGCTCTCCGTGCCTGTGGTGTCCCATGGTACACAAAATTACTGCGTGAGTAGATTTTTCATAATGATCAGTATTCCAGCTCTGCCTCAAATATCTACTAATTTCTCTTTAAATCATTTTACAAACCACTTGGTATAGTATCCATATGGACAAAAGACATGGATCTCGAAGTTCAAGAATATTTTGATCAAACATGGAAAGTGATTACTATGTCTCCTAAAAATCCAAATCTCCAGATGACCCATTGGAAGCTTCTACACAGACATTATTTAACACCAATGAAACATTTCCATATGAGCCCAAACCCACCCCCCCACCAACCAACTGCAATCTGTGCTCCCAAGGGTTGTCAGGGACCTTTCTACATTTTTTTTATTGTATTCTGGAGGCAGCTTATCAATAACATTTCATTCTGGCTGGAACGGAATACCACGTTAACACCAGATTTGTTTTTTTCGAAATAATTTTTCCAAATCTTCTTCTGTTACCCTGGCAGATGAATCTACTCCTTTCTGCTTTCATGCTAAAAAATATTATTAGATTATTGTTGGAACCCCCGACATAGTATGTGTATGCATATGTGGGCCCTCACTTTAATGGATGTTATCTTAATGAAGCTCTCATCAGTTTGTATACATGGTGCTGGGGCCAGGACAGTGGAGGGATGGAAGGCTGCATTTGTTAAACTAATCCTGTTGAACCACTAATGAGTAATTTCAATATCTATAGGATAAAATGTTTAGTAATTTGTTTTAATTTGGTCCCTACTAGGACCTTTTTCTCCTCTTCTTCTTTCTTCTTTCTCTCTATATACACTGGTTTCAGGGGGAAGGAACTAGGAGGGTGGGGATTTATCTGTTATTATTTACATAACCCAATTTAAAAAAAAAAAAAAAGATATGTCCTCTGACTCTGGTTTGTCTCAAATGCAGATTAGATCTCCACCTCTGTTTGTCCATACCAACTAACAGCAATGCTTATTAGTCTCAGTATACAGTGCCTCCAAAAATATATATCCTCATGCTAGTACAAATAGTTCAGGGTCTATTTGTATATTTGCTATTTCTACTATCTTTGCTTGACTCTTTGTCTATTTTGATATGCCAACGATGTCCAATTTGACCTGTTTGACTGCTGCGTGACTTGATTTCCTCTGTCCTCTGTGTCTGATCTGATGATATCTGGTTTGACTCTGTCCCCAGTTTGAGCAGCTGGCTTTCCTGTGGATGGAGAGACAGAAGTCTGGGGGGAACTACAGCCGCTACAGAGCGCAGACTGAGAAACACGTCGTGCTCTGCGTCAGCTGTCTGAAGATAGACCTCCTCATGGATTTCCTCAATGAGTTCTTTGCTCACCCAAGACTGCAGGTGTGTTTGTAAGCGCATGTTTTTCTTTTCAGAAGACACATGTGCCTTGTAGCTCAACAATTTGGCCATTTGATCATGAAACTCACCGTATAGATCACTTTGTAGGTGTATCACTTCTGACTGTAGCCTCTTGTGAGATGTCCCTGTCCATCAGTGAAATGGGCTTATAGTAAGATCACCACCTTGCTTGTGTATGCATTTATATTCATATGTATATATTTATATGGTTCACTAAATATGTATACTGATTATAGCTGCTCACATTACAAGCAAACTTGTTTGTTTAGGGCATTAAAATATGAGATTCTTGGCAAAACACATTATATACCATGTGTGTTTTTTAACAAGAAGTTACTAAAGTATATCCCAGTACATTAGAAAAAAAAAAATCTTAGATGATTTAGATTTTTTGTTTAAGAGCGGAGATGAACATAAGCATCCAAATAAAACAAAAATATTTTGGATATAAATGATGGAAAAAAAAAAGCCAAAAATGGATGCCAAGTACTGTGTTATTGACAACTTCATGTGTTTTTGCATGTGCGTGTACAGTATGTATGTGTGTATGCACAGAAGTGTGTGTGTGTGTGTGTGTTTATATGTGTGTTGTATACGTGTCCAAAAGGCTCATTAGGGATCAGAGAGGTGTAATCCTCAGCTGGAGCTCCTGGCAGCCTCTGACATGAGGATTACAGCAGCATTAATGTAAATCAGCGAACATTACAGTTAGCAAGAGGCTTCATACACACACACACACACACACACACACACACACATACATACTCTCCATAACAGCACTCAAACCTGAGATCTTGCTATACATACATATCAGCACACAAACACGTGTTGCGTCTGTGTTTTTATTTTGATTGCTGCAACACTTTGTGGGGTGTCACATAACGTGTGTGTGTGTGTTTGTGTGACACACATTTGCCTCTGAAGTGCAAATGAACAGAGGGAATGGAGCGGATTGTTGTCATAGCAATGCAGCCTGAATTCCAATTACTATTCCGAGATGTGTTTTTCCTCTGATATAATGTGATCCGACAGTTCAGGTCATGTGGGAGACAGACATTTGTGTAACACTTGCTATGAATGCCATGTGTATAATGACCTAGGAATATTCATACCACATTATAATACATTCGTAAGGCATTGTACACCTCATTATATTATATTATTTACAAAACGTTTTCTAGTTTATAGACATTTTATAAGCTTTTTTATGTATAAATTGGTGAGAGAGTGCATGATAACTAGGCTCAGTTTGTTTAGAGAATTACAGTTTATTCACCTCCTAGACGCTGGAACTGAAATAGACTTAATTGGAATTATATAAATCATAATCATAAGTCATAAATCTATATACTCTGCGAAATTATTTACAAATATAAACATGTAAAAGTTGTGCTTGCATAAGTATTCACAACCATTGCTGTGAAACAGCTAAATTAGTTCTAGTGCAGCCAGTTGCCATTAGAAGTCACATAATTAGTTGAATGTGTGCAATTAAAGTGTCACACGATCTCAATATAAACTCCCTGTTCTTGGAAGAACCCAAAGTTTGTTAGAGAACTTACCTAAACGAACAGCATAAAGACCAAGGAGCTGTCAAAAATATGCCAAACTTTGAACATCCCACAGAGCAACATTAAATCCATTATTAAAACAATAGGAAACAATACAGCACAACAGTGACGCCACCAAAAGTTAGTGACTGGGTAAGGAGGGCTTTCGTTAGAGAAGCAATCAAGGGTAATGCTTCATATGATGCTACCACCACCAGGCTTCACTGTGGAAGTGGTATTCATTATAAATATGGCATTCATTGAAAGTGGTACAGAAATTTGATCAAGGTCTCATGTTGATGCACCCACTAAACCCAGAAATGTCCATAGACTCTGTGTTGATGAAGGCTGGGATTTTAGATGTGAATCATTCTCCTAACTCTAAGTCTAACTCTGACTGTCACTTTGGGTGGTGTGCAGGACTACTATGTGGTGATCCTGTGCCCAGCAGAGATTGACGTCCAGGTACGGCGGGTCCTGCACATCCCACTGTGGGCTCAGAGGGTCATCTACCTCCAGGGCTCTGCACTCAAAGACCAGGATCTGATGAGGGCCAAGTAAGAGCTTCAGGTTCCGCAAAAAAGGACTCACTTCAGGACTCTGTGTGGGATTAGGAGGGATTTCCGACCATGCAGGGTTTAGTTCCATCTCCAACCTTATGCACCTGATTCTAATATTTTACAGACGAGTGACCAATTAAAGGGAAAACCCTGAACAGATGAGTGGAGAAACATAAGAAGTGCAGATACCTCCAAACAGATTGACTGTATGATACAATTAAGCAATTACCATCCTACCAAGATCTATGACATGAATAGAAAGCAGGTCCAGTTGACCATGTATTTGGGTCAACCAGGCAAGAAGAAAAGATCTTGTCTTTGAAAGAGGTTTCATTACTCATGCACCAGCTTCAGTCACAAAGATGGATCAAATGGCTGTGTTTCAGTAGTGACTACAGTGATATCTGTGTTCAGATCTAAGGCAGGGGTTGTCAACTGGTAGACTGTGGTCAGGATCTGGACCCACTAAGGTTTTACCAAACACAACTCAGAGGAATTGTGAGGATCCACAATCCAGAGACAATGTTATACAGGTCAGGGTCAAACACAAATATCCACAAGATTTCCAAGATCAATGGGTTATTCCAAAGAGTAGTCGAAACAGCAAGGCAAGGGTCAAACACGATAAGGCAAAGGCTCAGAATTTAAAAGAGAGGAAACAATCCTTAAGGCAAGGCTTTGCAATGAGAAAGAGGAACCATTGGTAGACATCGTATGATAGGCTGGTTGGTGGGTGGGAATTAGCCAAACTAAGAACTATCAGCCAAGAATGAATTAAGGAGAAAATGGGGAGAAAAAAAATCACACAACCAGTAACCATGATGTTAATGTATTAGTGCGATATGTAAGAAAAAAAAACTCAATGTCAATGCAGCAGAAGAACCATAAAATGGCCCAACACATTACAAATACACCTTACATTGCTTTTTCCCTTTAATTCGTCACCTGTCTGTAGCTATTCCCGAAGAACATCTCTGTGAAGGTTTTCATCAGTACTGGTCACGTGACAGCACCTGACTTCCACTCACGAGTCCATCTTTACTGCAGCAGGTTCACACCAATTCGCACCTGAAGATTGGTGACATGCACAGGACGTGTTGTCCACATTGTATTTTTTTCTGAAGGGGAGAGAAAAGTAAAAATATTCCCACTCTGGGAATCTGGGAATTCCAACCGGAATGGTAATATAAGGTGTATTAACGCTGCAGGATTGTCTGAATCAGGTGCTATAAAGTAGCTTCAGAAGGAACCTGTGCATGGCTTTGAGATCTCCTGATCGCGCTACCAGCAGCACTGACACACTGAGTATTAAAGAGAATAATTAGAGAATACTGACGCGGCTATCTGTGATGAGCAATAAGATGCTATCATTTAGCAGTTAGCATTGTGCTGGTGGCTGCTGACTTTCGTTCATTATTAGCAGAGCTGATATTATGACTTAGCACTTCTATGATTTGTTAGTTGTTATCTTAATTACATTTTTATGTAATTAGTCCTGAAAAATGCTTTAATAATTATCTATCTCTCTATCTATCTATCTATCTGTCTATTTCTGTCTCTGATTTTAGTTACTATCTCTATTTCTGTCCCTCTCTGTTTCTGTTTGTCTCTCTCTCTCTCTCTCTCTCTCTGCCTTTTTTTCTCTATCTCTGTCTTTTACTCTCTTTCTCTGGATATTTATCTCTGCCATTTTCTTGTCTCTTTCTCTCTTTATTGCTTTCTCTTCTTCTCTGTCTTCTTTTTATTTCTTATTGATTGTCTCTCTCTGTCTTTCTCTGTCTTTTACTATTTCTCGCTGTCTCTCCCTGTCTTTCGCTCCCTCTCTCGTTCTCTTGCTTTCTCTCTGTCCATCTCACTCTGTATCTCCCTCTGTGTGTCTCTCATTTTCTCTCCCCCTCTCTTTCTCACTCTCTGCCTATCTGTTTCTCTCTGTCTGTCTTTTTCTCTCTCTCTGCCATCTTTTTCTTCCTATTGTTTCTCTCTCTCTCTCTCTCTCTCTCTCATTCACTCTCTGTCTTCATTATGGAATGTGTATATCTGACCATGCACTTCCTGTTTCTGTCTCATCCCTGTGTTCTGATTGGTTGCAGAATGGATGATGCCGAGGCCTGTTTTATCCTGAGCAACCGATTTGAAGTGGACCGCCTCGCTGCCGTACGTTGCTCCAAATTCTTCCACTCCTCCCTCTCTCTGTCCTCCCTCTCTCCTAATCCCTTCTTCCCATGGTTAGCAGGAGACTAGCTGTTAGCTATCATTAGTACACTCCTTTTTTTTTTTTTTTTGTTCTCATCTCTCACTCTGTTCTTTCATGCATTATTGGTACAAGTGTTAAAAGAAGTGAACATGAGAGGAAATGAAAAAACAAACAAACAAACTGTCAGTCAAAAAAGTGAAAAAAGGGAAAACAGTTATTTAGAAGTATTGATCAAAAAAATTCTTCTTTTTCTTCCTCTTCCTTTTCTTCTTCCTCTTCCTGTTAATTGTATTCTTTTTTTTATTTTTTATCCTTCTCACTACCTTTCTCCCACTTCTTCTCCTTCTTCATCTTCCTTTTCCTTTTCTCCCTTGTCCCCTTCCTTCTACTTCTTTTTCTTGTCACTCTTCTTCCTCTTTTCTTGCTCCTTTTCCTGTCTTTTTTCTTTTTTGTATTATTGCTCTTCTCCCTATTCATCATTATCTTTTTCTTTTGATCTTCATCTTCTTTATGTTTCTCTTCTTCTTCTTCCTCTTATTAATAGTATAGTAATATATGAATATTATGATTAGTCGTTCATCTTGTCATCGTCAGATGCAGGTGCTTTAATTGTCATTGTGGTTTTATAGATTTTTGAGCTTCATTTTAGAGCTAAATGACTCTGTTTCATATCAGATATCTTCTTCTTCTCATTATCTTCTCCTTCATCATAAAATCCCTTCTGCTTTCTTACTTTATCTATTGTTTTTTTTTTTTTTGCGCATTTTGTTTCTTGGAGTTTCTCATTTTGTTTCAATACACTAGCGTACACTGTTATAGAGGATAGTGAAAATTCATATTAATGCCAGAAGAAGTCATTAAAGTGAACTGGAGGAAAGAGTTATTATATTATCTTTTACTGTTGAGTTTTGGAATTGTATGAAATCCTCATAATTAGTGCCTCATGTATATTCTCTTATATATATATATATTTGTGTGTGTGTGTGTGTGTGTGTGTTTAATACGTTCATTGTCAAAAATAGACTAAACATTCATGAACTGTACGCAAGCCTATATTACATATAGTATTACATACATTAATACATGTGGATGTAATTATCACATTACACACAAGGAGCAATTACTGCAGTACTGACTCTCTGTCTCTCTCTCCGTCTGTTTGACTCTGTCTCTTTCTCTGTCTCTCTGTCTGTTTGTCTCTGTCTCTCTCTCTATCTCTCTCTTTCTGTCTCTCTGTCTTTCTGTTGCTATCTCTCTGTCTGTCTCTGTCTCTCTACCTGTTTCTATCTCTCTACTCTGTTTGTCTCTCTCTTTATGTCTCTGTCTTTCTGTCTGCCTCTATGTTTGTCTCTCTCTCTGTTTGTCTTTTTTTTTAATCTGTCTTTCTGTCTGTCTCTCTCTCTCTCTGTCTGTTTCCCTGTCTCTCTCTCTCTGTTTGTCTCTATCTATTCTCTTTCTGTGTATTGCTCTCTATTTTCTCTCTCTCTCTCTCTCTCTCTCTCTCTCTCTCTCTCTCAGGATCACCAGACTATCCTCCGAGCCTGGGCGGTGAAGGATTTTGCCCCGAACTGTCCTCTCTACGTCCAGATCCTCAAACCCGAGAACAAGTTCCACGTCAAATTTGCAGGTCAGAGCCCAGCATCCTATTAAAGCCAGCGGCCAGGTGTAAGAAGGGGGTGTGTGTGTGTGTGTGTGTGTGTGTGTGTGTGTGTGTGTGTGTGTGTGTGTGTGTGGGGCCGGCTGCACTGGTTCCTGGAAGCTGCCTCGCTGTCCCTCAGTTTGTTAAGTCAAGGAATAGCTGGACTTTCAGGCTTGTGTGATATTAGTTTTTTCCTTGCTTGTGATTTTGTGACTCTTTAAAAATTAATGATTTAAAATATAAAGTACGGCTTGAAAAAAGTGATCTATAATTCCGACCTAAAAGTCAACAAGTGATGTTTCATTATGCAACCAGTTTTTATATAATCTCCTGGTACATCACGACTATAGCAACATTGGTTTCAGTTTCTTTAACAATCAATTAGAATTAAATAAATCTTGAATAAGACTTTTATATACAGGAGGCTAGGAATTAAACACTTTTTTATACTGAGTTATACTGTGATATGTGGTTAGTCATAGTTTACTGCAGAGTTAACAAACATTTAGGCAATATCAAAGAAGGATAAACCATATTTAAAAGAAAAAAAAACAAACAGTAACAAAGGCATTAGTCATAAAACCGGAAAACAACTAATGGGAAACAACCCTCAGAAATGCACAATATGATTGGCAAGACTTCACAAGGAGGAAGAAAAACAGCAGGATTAAAATATCCAAACTTATTAAGGTGAAACACAGAACAGGTGAACACATAAGTGTAGTAAATCAGTGTAAGAACAGGGGTGGAGTCAGAACCAAAACAAACTCACATGGCAGAACATAAAAGTGCATGGAGAATGAAAAACAAATAATTATTTATTAATGAATTCATTTATTACAATTAAACTATCTATCTATCTATCTATCTATCTATCTATCAATCTATCTATCTATCTGTATATCTATCTATTTAAAAAACAAAGATTGCACTCCAGCAGGGGTTGTTTTATATTTACTAGTTGACCAGTAATTCAAAAAAAGTAGTTCCGTGGTTACAACAACGACTGTTTCAGGACATTGCTATTTTTTTTTTATTTTTGCAGCAAATAACACGTCAAACCACGCTTTCATTTCAGTGCTTTCTTAGAATACACTGGTAATGAAGAAAGTAAATAAATTTGTGCAATAAATTTGTGCATATTACGGTGCTTACGGATGTACCAATTCGAGCAACCCACGGCTCTGAAAACACACAGAGCTGCTCACAGCGCCACCATGCAAGCATTTTATTTACATTCTATTTAGAGTTAAAGGACAACAGAAATAACTGCAGGAGGAATTCCTTTAGGACTGAGAGGGAATGGGATTTAAAACAATCTTGAGCACACCTCTACACTTCATGCAAAGTGATATGCAAGTGTAAGATAAGATAAGATAACACTTTAAGATAACACTTTAATAATCCCAGGTGGGAATTCCAGCGTTAAGGCAGCAGACAAGAAACCATAGAGAGACAGTAGAAGGATAAAATATAAGCAAGGAAGTATATTTTCAGGATATTAATTATATCTAGCTGCTTCCTTTAGCTTCTGCCTCACTGTTTTCTCCAGCGAATGTATTATTCAGCCCCTAAACCATCAAAAATAGTTTTGGAAGCTTTTTTTTTTTTTTAGTTTGCCCCAAGCGATTTTCTCTGAAAAGATACGCTTCCAGTTTAAAAAGTATTTAAACATCAGCTTTTTGAACATTTAAGACAATCCCAGAATGATGGATGCTTCAGAAGTCTTTTAATATGTGTTTGATATGATTTATGCCTACATTGTGTCTTGACTGGGAATTTATTAGAATGAAAAAGGAAATAAACCAAACAGGACAGTGCTGCAGGTTAAAATTGGCCGTTATAGCCACTTATAATGACAGATCCATGTGGAATAAAGTCACATTTTATTTTATTTAATTAAAGAAAGGACATTTTTGTTGTATAAGAATATATAGTGAGGTTTTGTAGTCATAATAAGAAAAGGTTTTGGGTCCTTTTCTGCTGCAAGCTTTTAGATAAAAGATGTGTGTGTGTGTGTGTGTCTATGTTTATGGATGAGTATGCGGTCACAAGATTGAAGTGATTACCAGGAAGGACAATTTCACACCATCTCACACCATCATAGACGAATCACAGCTGGCTGCACTGCTTTGATGAGCAGCTGATGAGAAGACGCGCGCGTGCGTGTGTGTGTGTGTGTGTAATGTATAGACACATGCTAACAAGAACAGCTAGCACAATTACACACTTCCTGAATCTAACGCTCTTAACATCTTAACAGACTGAACGTGAAATGCATGAGTCTGTAAAACAAAGCAAGATAATGGTGACTTTATTATTATTATTATTATTATTATTATTATTATTATTATTATTATTATTATCATTATAATGATAATAATGATAATAATAATAATAATAATTAGTGATTCTAGACTATTACAATTTTATGAGCATACATTCTATGAAATGCCACCACATTTATTTCTTTCTAAAAAATAAAAAAATTTAAGAAACTTTTACCCATGTTAATGTTAGCTAAGTCACCAACATTTAGCTAGCAATCTAGCATTACATCCACGTGTAACGTGTATCTTATAAATTAGCTTTATAAAGGTTAACATTAATTAGAAACATTGTATTATTCATGTTTAACTTTTTCCTTTTACCTTTTTATAGTTTCTCATTTTGCTGGTGCTTTTATTCAAAACGTCTTACGATTGAGTGAGGAAACAACTGAGTGGCTTGGAGGGGTTGGGATTTGAATTTGTAGCTTTTCCTTTCCTTTCCTTCCCTTCTTTTTCCTTTCCTTACTTTCCCTTCTTTTTCCTTTCCTTTCCTATTTCCTTTTCTTCTCTTCCTTCCCCTTGTTCCTTCCTTCCTTCTTCTTTTCTTTCTGATTGGCTGTGTGAAGCTTTCTGTCTTAACCAGTAGGTCAGCTTGTAGGTCATTAAGATTTTTTTCCCAAGCTTCACCAATTGAACTGAATAATATTTAACAATATTTATAGAGTTTAATTCCAAGCACAA
The DNA here is from genome assembly GCF_027358585.1 of Pangasianodon hypophthalmus. Classification (NCBI taxonomy): domain Eukaryota; kingdom Metazoa; phylum Chordata; class Actinopteri; order Siluriformes; family Pangasiidae; genus Pangasianodon; species Pangasianodon hypophthalmus. Next base: position 3,879,441 of record NC_069732.1, read on the forward strand.
TGCTGCTATGAAATAAAAATGAGCTATAAGTAATCTGTAGTTCCCTCGATTTCTTTCTCTGAATGTCTGAAGGCTCTGAGGGTTCCCTTCCCTCAGCATTAAAAGCTGAAAGACGTTTTTACAGTCTCTTTGTGCAATTCCTCCTCTTGTATTTGCTCGGTTTATTATTATCTTCCATCGACTCCCTGTGGCTCATCAGTACTGACAGGCACGACGAAAGGAAAAAAAGAAGAACCGAATCCCCACTTGGTTAGATTGATGCTGTGGAGCAAAGCAAAATGAAAACTCATGGGACTCAGAATTGATTTCAGCAGTGTAGCTCAGGAACACGTGTCACTCGGCAGCATGGCTATAGCTCTAGGCAGTGTTTTTCAAAGGGTAATCCCTGTACGCAAAAAACCACCAGTCGGACAGACAGCAAAACTGCTACTTAGGAAAGCGCCGGTATGCGTCAAATACTAATCAGAACATTTTCTAATCAAATGCTTGCAGAGATGCATTGAGGCAGAACTTCCCTCTGTGGTGAAACTGTGCCAAATTATGATATTATTCCTGAACTTGCGACAGCTGGGGCCGGTCAGAACTGCTTCACGCATGCTAATTTCATATCCCAATTAATTAGGATGAATGCTGTGTTTGTGGAAATGTCCCTGTCATTTATCTCCCTGACTACAGTCACTTTCTCTACGCATATAAACATGCAAACATCATTTATAAACAATTACTACGGCATGATGGAATTCTCAAATCTGATTATCTGATTGAGGGTGTTGATTAATTTTCTATAACAGCAGCTCTGACAGTAGTGCAGCTACAAATCACAGGCTTGTGTCAATGCGCTCGTTCTAATACGTTATCGTTTCTATGGTAACAACCTACACCATATAAACGGATTTTAAAAATGTGTAATGTATAATTGTTGATATCGTGAAGTTTTCTGTAAGGAGATTTTTGCTTAACATTAATGGAAGGAGTCTCCAGTGCCAGCACTTTGTAACAGTCAGAGGTAAAGCTGTAGCTTTAAGTTTTCAGGACAAACAAGTTTAACACTTTGCAGTTTCTCCTTAATATAACAAGTGTTTTTGTCAATTACTGTAACTTCAAGAGAAAGAAAAACAGCGAGAAAAGAGACAGATATCAGGAACCCGGCCATCACACCCATATGTGGTTCTTCCTGAAACTGTTTCCACAAAGTCGGAAGCACAAAATTGTATAGAATATCTTTGTGTGCTGTAGCATTACAGTTTCCCTTCACTGGAGCTAAGAGGCCCAACCCTGTTCCAGCATGACAATGCCCCTGTGCACAAAGCACAAAGAACTCGAGTGTCCTGCACAGAGCCCTGACCTCAACCCCTTTGGGATGAACTGGAACACCGACTGAACCCCAGACCTCCTCACCAACATCAGCGCCTGATCTCACTAATGCTCCTGTAGCTGAATGAACACAAATCCCCACAGCCACGCTCCAACATCTAGTGCAAAGCCTTCCCAGAAGAGTGAAGCTCATTATAACAGTAAAGTTATAAACAGTAACTTTATAACAGAAACAGTAACTTTCTGGTGGTAACAGTAAGTCTGCTTCATTACACCACCCTGTCGTTGATTATTTTCCTATGACAGCATGACACAGAGGGTTTTATTCCTTAACTCATTACTTCAAGTTGTCTCATTTCTGAATTATATTTCAGCTCCTAGATTTCATTTCCAGTGAGTTTTGAGTAAATAGTAATTTCCCCTTTATTTATTCCTTCATGCATCTTCTGTAAATACTCTATCCTGGTCAGACTCATGGTGGATCCGGAGCGTACCCCAGGAACACATGCATGAGGTGGGAATACACGCTGAATGGGAGAATTGTTTATTGTTCTTGTCTGTGGTCATCATACATAGGCTACAGGTAGCGTGAATAGATTTTTTTTTTTTTTTTAATGCTGGAGTATCCCATTAACCTGTCATTAATACAATAATGTATGGATCCTAAGTTAGAAATAGATTATTGTTAGTGTTCTTTCTAATCAGCGTGCTAGCAGGCTAACAAGCCCGAGACGCTGCTGACCCCTAGCTTGGGTATACTTCTACATAATGAAGATGAAGTGTAACTGCTGAGATTATTATGAATCTCCCATTTCAGAATCAATACAGGACACGTGTTCTACAGGAGACATGATTTTGTTCCGCGGTGGTGTTTTTGACCGATCGGTGTGCTTTTGCTCTGCCGTCTGTGTGTGTGTTCTGTGTTGTGACACTGGCCAGATGAGCTGCTCTAAGTGGCTGAGTGGGCGGCTTTAATGACTGCCACTGAAGACTCGACTCCAGCTCTACAAATGGCTTAATCTCTGACTGACGCTCGTGTGGCTGAGTTTGGCTCACTCGGATTCTCCTGCGTGCATTTTCACCCTTAGCTTTAGAGATTCTGGGTTTTGCATTGCTTCTGGGGCCTTTTGCGCATTAATTGATATTTTTTTTCTGCGTACATGAAGCTCAGCGGTAAGCCTCACTGGGCTCTCAGCGCTTGGTGTGCTGTGCAGCCATGTCGATAGGCAGATCGGTTCAAAGTAGGGGAACAACGTGCCGATTTAATTAGGGTGTCTGGTGGAAGAGGGATTGGAGGAGGGCAATTACTGTCTGCAGGGAGGAGAGCAGAGAGCAAGATCACACAAGTCACCTCGACTATAAGGACAGATGTTTAAAAAAATGAAAAGCTGGATCAGAGTCTGTGTTAGAGAGAGAGAGAGAGAGAGAGAGAGAGACCAGCAGATCCCACTACCTTCTTCTTATTCCGCATCTTTTTTCAAACATGTTCAATGGAGAATATATTAATGAAATAAACCGTTCTTTAAATAAACAATAATAGAACAATTTATGGATGTATTATCTACGAGCTGTTCCCATTGTTTCTATTATTTTGCAATAATTGTATGCAAATTAGAAGCGATGCATTAAAATACACAAAGTCCACAGTTCAGATTTGCAGTAATGACGTTCGTCCCCAGGCAAGCCCAGAAGTCAACATGCACATGGACACCAATTTGGGCTAAATGTGAAAGAAATAATATAGAATAGGATAGGATTGTAGAGGAATATTACAGAAAGAAAAGGATAGGAATATGATAGTATATGAATAATACAGAACTACGCAATGATAAGAATATCTTATAGATAGACTAGAATAGTAAGAATAGGATAGGACAAGAAAAGGAAAGAAAAGTGGTAAGATAGGCCTAAAAACAGAATGAGGGCAGGATAGGATAGGAATAAGGGAATAGGATAGGAATAGAAGAGTAGAGGGAGATAGGAAAGAGTATGGTGGGAAAATAGATTAGATAGGATAGGAATAAAATAAGCAAATAGATAGGAGAGGAGAGATATACGACAAGATAGGGAAATAAATAGGACAGGATTGGAATAGGGAAGTGGAACAGGATAGGATCAAGAATGTGGTAGGATAGGAATACTATAGAAATAGCACAGGAAAAGGATGGGATAGGATAGGATAGGATAGGAGGGGACAAAAAGGAAAGGAATGTGGTAGGTTAAGACTAGAATAGAAATAGAATCGAAAAAGAATAGAATAGAAACAGGATAGGATAGGAATAGAAAGAGAGATAGGATTAGACTGGATAAGATAGGAAGAGTAGAGTAAGAGTAGGGAAGAGAAAAGAAGAGGAGAGATACACAGCTAAATGAAATGCTCAGATTAACAGAGAGGGGAAGCGTCAGAGCAATAACATGAAGGGATATTAAAAAGTGCTAATTTGAACACTGTTGTGTGTGTGTGTGTGTGTGTGTGTGTGTGCCTGGCTAGGCAGAAGACATGACTGAAAGTGCGTGCCTAATCCTCTCAAACCCTCACATTTTGACAGACTCTTCCCCAGCAGTTGGTAATCAACCCGGACTGATTATTTCTAAATCAGCCAAGTTTTCTCCAGTAGTCATTTTTCAAACACGTAATAATGTGCCTTGACTGGAGATGGAGTCATTTTCGGTGGATGCTGTATGGTGTTTATTGAAGGTTGTACCCTAAAGTGCATATTTTTCATTGTTGTTGTTGTTGTTTTTTTGTTTGTTTTTTTACTTTGAGTGTACCAAATGGAGTCTCTTGGGGAGTAAAAAAAAAAAAAGCAGTGTCTCAGTGTTTTGGTTGTTTTTATGTATTTAGTTAATTTCGTTTGTTTGTTGCTGTAGCAGATAATAGGATCGTGCATTAGAGTTAAATGATAAATGCCTGTTACTTGTTGGCTCTAATAGAAAACGAATGGCTCTGTCAGTCTCAATTAGGTGGACTGGAGAGGCCAGAAATAACAGGATGTACAGAGGGAGGTCCTCTTATCCTTTAGCTCTGATCTCAGGCTCAGTGGGTGTGTGTGCTTCTTAATAAACTGCTGCACCCTGAGGCTTTGCTTTTTCCACAGAAATAAAAGGAAACCACCCAGAAAGATGACCAAAAACAACCAAAGAGTCCCCATTGTACCCAAAACAGGCTAGCATAAAGACCAAATGAGTCACGATTCGCTTGCTTTCATGGGAAAAACAGACCAGGAAATGAGGTGATCCTTAATTTTCACTCCATTCTGGCTAAAATAACAGTATAGCTTCTTTGAGGTGGTGAGGTAATGAAACCTGAATGGATAAATATTATTATTATTATTATTATTATTATTATTATTATTATTATTATTGTATTGTAGTATTATGTTACCCAACATTTGTATCTGGTGCTTGTGTGTGCTAAATTACCACAAATAAGATCATATTTTAGTATGATTCTGTGCTATTATATGACCTAAGGTGCTCTTTTCATCATTACTAGACTTACATATATGAATGATTATGTACTGTTGCATGCAAAAGTATGGGCACCCCTGGCCAAATCACATACATTTTTTTTTTCAAAGAAGTAAATGCAACCTCTGTAGCAAACTTTTAAAAAATAATAATAATAATAATAATAATAGTAACATTTTCTGCAAATATGAACTTGAAAAATAGAAAACAATAAAATAGTAATTGTGGTGTGTGCAAAAGTTTGGACACCCTTACAGTTATAAAGTCTGAGAACGTGACTCATTAGCACTCCTTATGCAGGTAAAGAATTGCCATTAGGAAAGGACATTATTAATCATAAAATCTTTTAACCACTGATTAAACATTTGAGTAAGAACATACATGATTTATTCGATAGAAACGAGTCATTCACGCAATGCTATATGTCTGATACCAAATTTATTTTCAAATTCAAGAGCGTTCAGTTTAAATGAGTCTGTTTTTCATTCCGGCTAAACCTGTATAAACTGCAGAATATCATAGAGCCTGTAACTGCAGCGCTGACCAGTAATCGTCCAGTCCCAAAGTCATACATTTCACTATAACATCACACCCTGTACCCAAAGCACTTATGTACTTTAGAGAAATTGTTCACAAAATCAAATCTGAAGTAATAACAAAATTGCAGACCCACATCCAGCCTGCCTTTGCGCTCTGAAACACTTCACATGGCCATAGCAGCAAACACATTTCCACCTTTCATATCTGAAAATTTGGATCATGTCTGACAAATTGTGCCTCTTCCAATCGTTTCAAGATGGAAGTCACAGATGCTTGTTTATGCAGAACCAGATTTTAGGTAGGTTTTATGTTTTATTCTAGTGAGCTGCACATAAACACTTTCTCTTCCTTCTTTTCATAAAGGAATGCTTCATATAGATTGTTACAACCCCAATTAGTCTAGGGGTATGTGGGGAATAACACTTATTTGATTATTAAAAAATATCAGTTGTGTGAGTGTATAGTCAGGGACCATCAACAAGTAGTGCAAATCAACCAGGTGATTTATTTATCTGGATACATGTGGAAGTGTGTGTGGTGCCAAGTGATAGTGATAGTATTTACAAATTATTTACAGTAGCAAGTAACAAGACACAAAAGGGGAAAAGGGACGCGAGTGGCACCAAAGCAGACAAATGAGCAAAACAAAACAAGTCTAACTAGTTCCAAGCCCTCTAACCTAACTAAGATAGCAAAATAAGTCTTCAGCGTCCAGGACGCGCTAACTAACCTACTCTATCTATCCAAACAAAACGTACAGAGGGTGGTGCTCGCTCCTAACCTAATGTGTCTAATACAGAAAACGGAATTCCTACGTGCTGTACGATGTATGTCATGTGACTTACTTACCTGTCCACTTTTCCCCAACACTAACAAAGTCACACAGCAGTGTAACGAACACTATGTTTAACTACACAAAACAAGTGACTAGAACAAAGCGGGGGAAACACGGGCCAAATGACATACAAGAACAAAAAACACAGTAAGACACGTAATTAGAATAAAGACAACAGAGGTACAACTGGGTTTTGTGTTAACAGCCAGAACAACTCCTCATGAATGAATGGCTGCGGTTTTTAAATAGGCGGAGTCAGAGGTTGATTGGTGGTCACTGCAAATGACATCAGCGGGGATAATCGAGACGGACAGGAACGTTATCCAATGAGGCCGTGCTGCAGAGAGAGAGAGAAAGAGAGGGAGGGCGAGAGAAAAGGGGAGAGAACAAAACACAAAAACACGCGAACATACTCCAGAACGTAACATAGATGCTTAAACATCTTAAAAACATCTTAAAAACACTTGAAGTTTTGCTGTTATAAGAAAATAATAAACAACGGGGTGGTGCGATGAAACTGAGTAACTGTTACCTGCCCAGAGTTGACTATGTTCCTATAACAGCATAAACTGTGTGAACTATAAAAGTGTAAACTAAAGACTTTCCCATGGTGGAAAATCTACTGACTGTTACAAAGCACTGACACTGGAGACTCCTTCCATAAGTGTTACATAAACGTCTCCTTACAGAAAACTTCAACAAAGCAACAACTTTACATACTATTTGTTCAATTAAGAAAACTCACATTATAATCTGTTTATTATTGTTCCTCGATTATGTATATTATATTATGTATAATATTTTGTATATTATACAGCTCCCTGTGTTACTATGGAAGTTGTTACTATGGAAACAATAACATACAGTATTAGAACGAGTGCATTAATATAAACCTGTGATTTGCAGCTGCACTACTGTCAGAGCTGCTATTATAGAAAAATGATTCTCTGATTTATTATTCCTTTATAAAGTAGACCACAGAACATTTGGCAGAAAAACAACAGTATTTTATGGTTTCATCATTTTGCAAGTAGTTCCGTTTTGCTTGTGTGCAATGGCTTTATTGTGAGCCTACCAAGCTTTTATGGATCAATATTACTGAGAAACCCAAACAATAAATATCAGCGTGAAGCTTTCAAACAGAGGATGATGTGTTTCTGACTTTATAGATTAAAGGCATGTTTAACTGCCGAATCTAGAGTTCTATTTTCCCTCTTTCTATCCTTTCCCCCTCTTTTATTACAAGGTACACCAGAAACCTTGAATGAACTGCTTTATGGCTGTGAGATAAAGCATGACTGGCTGAACTCTTGAATAGAAAAATAGTATTCAAATTATGCTATGTCTGAATGAATGTTGTAATTTATTTCAGTATTATCTAAAATTATATTGCGAACTTCAGGACAATAAGCATTTATTCTTATTCTTATTCTTTGAAGACAATGAGCATTTAATATTTCATTTAATACTTTTAATCACCTCAAAGCTGAAAATGTGGTTCTGGGTTGAATGAAAAATGTTGGAGCTGCAGGCAAGAAAACATTTTAAAAATGTATTACAGAATTAATTTACAATTTTTTGAGTTTCATAATTTATTCTGTAATATTTAAAACATTTGGCACTGGGATGTTGCCTGTCTGAATGAATCAATAAAGAGAATGTGGACTGGACATAATACTCACATTAGAATATAACCACATCATTTTAAACACTTATAAAAGATTTTACAGAAGTACATGTTCTGCTCATGTTCTTGCTCAAGGTTCCTCATCATCTGATGGAGGGAGAGTTGTATTGAATCTTGACACTGTTTAATACACTAAACCAGGAGATTTATATTTACAGCATTTAATGGACGTCGTTATCCAGAGCGACTTACAGAAGTGCTTTGTAGTCTCCAATGAAAAACATATCTTCATGCTAGTAAAAATAGACCATGGGCAAAGAATACCATAATACTAAATTGGGAATAAACCACTTGGGGACACGCTGTTAGAGGAAAGTAATCAGTAACAGGGTGGTGTGGTGTAGTGGAGTTACTGTTACCACTCTGATAATAATTTGCCAAAGATACAATTTCCTATTTATTAAAGAACAACATGTCATATTTTTATCTATTTGTAGTTAGTTCCTGTTATCACTTATGTTATAGCAGCTATAAACATCCTTTCCCTGACCAGCCTCTATTTTGAAATTAAAGAACAAAAAAACAAAAATACAGCTGGTCATGTTACCAAGAAACTGAAACGCTCCTGAATCCCTAAAGATTCTCCCATGTGGGAAAAGTTACAGCTTTACCTCTGACTGCTACAAAATGCCGACACTGGCGACTCCTTCCATAAATGTTAAGTAAATAAAATCTCCTTACAAAAAAACTTCACTATATCAATGATTACTTGCGTTTTAATCCAGTTATGTGGAGTATCTGCCATACAAGTCTCAGTGTAAGTTCTTACTATATAAATGATAGTGAGCGTTTAATATAAATCTGTGATTTCCAGCTACACTACTGTCAGAGCTGCTGTCATAGAAAACTAATCATCACCTGGTCATATTCTGACCAATCAGAATGTAGAATTCCACAGCACTGTGGTATAAATGGTTATGAAATAACTGAAGTTTGGGAGAAAGACCACGCTTGATAAATGTTCTGCCTTTGATAAATTCCTGTCTCTCTCTTTTTCCATTACTGATGACTTTTCTGTAGCGAAAGTCGTATCCCTCACCTCCCCATGATTCAGCAACTCCTGGCTATCTGACACAAAGCAGAAGCCTCCCAGAGCTCCTTTTTACAGTTCTGCAATAACACATCATGTCATTTGATTGAAGGCATGGTCTGCAGTCGAAAAAACCCTATTAGAGAGGAGTTAGTAAAGGAGAGAAAAACAGAGCATAAGTCAAGGGTTTTTTAATGTGCAGAATTAGTGCTCACTTCAGTGCTTAGTGTTTAGTGGAGAGGTACAGTAGATCTTCAGTGTTTTTTTTTTTTTTGAAGATAGACCTCGACTCAGCTGTTCAGACAGCCAGGAGAAATTTTCTCCACCACCATAGAACAGTCTTGATGCATATCCTCTTGAGAGATGGTGGGTCAAGTTGAGGCATGCTTGTTGTTCGAAGGGACCATCATACAGGGCAGAGCTTGAGAAGTGCTTTCAGGTATGTGTGGGTACATTTTGGCTTGGTAGGTAAGCATCAGTGTTTTAAATCTGATGCGGGCAGCTACCGGGAGCCAGTGGAAGGGAACAGTGCAATAGAAAAATTAGGTGAGAGAACCAGAACAGGTCATTAACAAGGTTTCCAACTGCATTCTGATTCAGTTGCAGGGATCTAATGGCATGCAGGGGAAGACCTGCCAGGAACGAATTGCAGTCCACTCTTGGGATGATAAGGGACTAAACAAGCACCAGAGTGGCCTGTGTAGAGAGAAATGGCGAAATCTTTCTGATGTTGTACAGGACAAACCTTCATGACATAGTCAGGTTAGCAGCATTGTCAAATAGTGTGAGCCAAGGGTCCTCCAGGAGAATGATTTTTTTCTTGAAGATCTTGACTTGGGTTTATATAGCAGCTCACTGTGGCTAGGATTTTGTTTCAGATGATGAGTGGCCATCCATGAGGAAATGTCCTCCAAAAAGTCTGAGATCCAAGCAGAAGCATGAGCATCTGAGGGGGAAAGGAAAGGATGAGTTGAGTGTCATCAGGATAGCAGTTGTATGAAAGACAACTCGGGTGGTCACTGAGAAAGCCAGTATAAACGGAGAATAGAACAAGACCAAGCACTGAGCCTTGTGGGACTCCAGTGGAGAGTCTACATGGAGCAGATGTGGATCGCCCCTTCAAGTCAATTTATATGAGCATCCCTCCTGGTAGTAAGCTACTACAGCTGGGCCACTAGTTCCAGGGCTCATGAGGACAAACAAGTTAGGATAGAAGAGTCTTGGTCAAGATTTTAGGTAGGTTTTATGTTTTATTAAGAGAACATAGAAGAGTCTTGGCTGCTGAAAGATCAATAAGTATCAGGACAGATAATTGTTGGGCTGATCTACTGGCATGAATATTCTCAGTAACAGCCACAAGGTGAAGATGGCTTTGGACCACAGTTCATATGAACAGTTCTGCTATGATGGCTTAGTACTACAATTGCTACGATAGCGTTAGGACTGCAACTGCCACAAACAGTTTTGTACTCAAGTGTCCGTCAGTGAGCAGTGAATAAGTTCAACAAACAGACTTCATGTGAAAACTGTAATGGATTTCCTGGTTACACAATTGCACTATTTGACCATGTAGTACACAGTTATACAAGGAATTTCTTTATAATTGCACTATCCATTGGTTTATCTCATGGCTTCTTCCTTAAATCATCGCAGGGAGTTTTTCCTTGCCACTGTCATCTCTGGCTTGCTCAATAGGGATAAATTCATACATTTAAAATTTATATTTTTTTGTGAAAATGTCCACTGTTAAAAACGCTATACAGATAAAATTGAATTGAATTGGAGTTGGTTGTGGAGTGTGCCACTTTGAAGCCAGTCTGGTTAGGGTCATAGAGGTCATTCTAGATGAGAAAGACATCTGACTATAAACAAGCCAAGAATTTTTGAGACAAAATGATACCACTTGGCAGTTGCTAATGTCTGAGACATCTAGTGTGTTGTTTTTTTCCCCAAATTGTTACAACTCTTGCTGTTTTGAAGGCAGTTGAAATATGGCCAGATGTTATGGGGTCATTCACGATGGAAATAATGAACAAAATGAGGTCTTGAGAGCGTTGTGGAAGAGATGGGATCCAGCGCCCGAGAGAAGCTGCTGAATGTCTTCTACAGAAAGAAGAGAGAAACATATTAAGGAGATGGCAGGAAATTAAGAAAATGAAGGATAATATTAGAGGTAGGAAGGAAAGAATGACATGTCTTGTTAATCTTCTCTTAAAGAAGGTGGTGAAGTTATCAGCAGACAGACTGGAAGGAACTTGGATGTCAATTCGACCTGAATTTTGGAGAAGGAAGATTTTTCTAAAACAGGGCTTTTTTTCATGTTACAGTTCTGATGAAATTGGAATTGAAGGCGGATCTGAATAACCGCTGTGTTCTTCAGCAGTAATAGTAGAGGCTGTAATAATTGTAGTTTAGTACCCAAAGTTGCCAAACATTTTATCATCTCTCGTTAGATAGAGAGGTGTGCTAGTGGCGTAAAGGGAAGGTCCTCAAAAAGAGGAGCAGTCTCGGGATTGTACTGATTTCACGGACTTCCCCCATTCTTAGCTCGTCACACTCTTTCTCTTTTGGTTTTTCCACGTGCTCTTGTTTTAGTTTCAGTCTTGTCTCTGCCTCATATCCTGTCATTAGTCTGTTCCCCAATTATGTTCTTCTGTTCTGCGTTACCCCTTGATTAGTTTGTCTGTGTATACCCTGCTGTTTCTTTCTAGTATCACAACATCTTCTCATGTTAATATGTATTAAATATTTCCGAGCCTTGTTTTCTCGTTTCCCTGTTTGATCTGGTTTCTGATATCGACATTGTTTTCAATTTTGGATCATCCGTGTTTAATCCTGTCTGCATGTGATTACACCCTTGCTATGGATTAAGCCAATTTGTTTTTGATAGCCCCTATGTTGAGTTTACACACTTGCATCCTGTCTCAAATCACTCCCATACCTGAAGTACTTAATAGATTTTAACTATAATATCAGCCACTGTTTTATTAGTAGGATGATGAGCAGAGCATCTAAGGAATTCTCTCACTCTTAGCTGTGGATTTTTTTAGGAGAGTGCAAACATGGCATCATCTATGACTTTCTACACAATTATAAAAAAAAAATTAATCACACATGGGCATAGTATTCCTGCGTCACAGCTTGATTCACCCCCTCAGAATTAAACCCGCAGCTTGATTCTAAGCTCGGGTTACTGTCTGTGTGGAGTTTCGCGTGATCTTCCCACGTTCGGGTTTCCTCTGGGTTCTCCGATTTCATTCCACCTCCCAAAAACATGTCAGTAGGTAGATGAGCTGCTTTAAATTGTCCCTCAGTGTGACTGAGTGTGGGAAAGTGTGAATGCTCTGTGTTCCAAGAATAGGCTCTGGATCCACCGCCACCCGACCAGAATAAAGCGCTTAATGAAGATGAATTAAACTTATTGAAAATGTGAACGATTATAGAAAATTGCATGCTGGGAATGCTCATTGAGTGTCAGACCAATGAACTTTACTTAATTTCTGACATTTTAATTTGTTTTATGACAATATGAAAAGAAAAATGTTGCTTTCAGATTTATCTTGATTTGAATTTGAAGAAAGGATTCGAAAAGATGTGTTTTTGATTCTGCTTTTTTAAAATTCACCCAGGTTAGTGTGGAATGGTCTCAGAAGCTGTGACTCGCTCTTCCCAAAAAAACCACTGAGATGTTTTAAATATTTAAAAACAATGTCAAAATCTATGGTTTAACTTTTATAAAAGTGGTCCATAACCTTTTTGTTCTAGTAATCTCCATTTTTGAGACTATTTCTGTTTGGCCTATTTCTATTCACTTGTGCTTCTTTTCTCTCTTTTTATCAGTCTTTTATGAGGACTATTATTGCTTCTTCTGTCTTATTATGTAACGTGTCTTGAGGCTTGGTGAAATTCACTTTACAGTAAAAAATGTGCTTGACCATGAAAGGCAAAAAAAAAAAAAAAGGCTGGAGGTGTTCACAGCAATAATGACCTACTTCATCCATTTACAGAAAAATAGCCTTCGTTTTGCCTTCGTGATGAAAAGAATCGCTCAAGGTCAGACTTTTGAAAGCCTGGTGCTTAAAAAAAGACTGTTTGCAAGCGTATGGATTTAATCGTATGGATTTGACTGTAATTAGAAAACGTTGTAAATATTTGCTCATTACAGCTGAACTGGTGGCAAAGCCAACACGCTGCTTTAGTAATTAGTGGTGCAGCTGTTTTGTCAGCTTTTTATAGCTGTAGTCATTTTTCTTTAATTGAACGACAAAACATTTAAACATTCATGCATCTATAAACGCCTTTTCCCTTTCTCTTCTTTCCTTTGCCTTTTTTCTTTCTGTCTCCATTTTCAATCTTTATCTCGCTCTCGTTGTCTAAGGAATGATGAAGGAAATAGCCTGCGGGTGTGTGTTTGCGTGTGTGTGTGTTTGCGTGTGTGTGTGTTTGCGTGTGTGTGTGTGTACAGACTGGTTTTAGAGCTCAGTCATCAAAGGCACTGAAGTGAGAGGAGGGACAGAGGTCATTTCACAGCCAGCCTTAATGGCAGATGAGCTCTGAGGCCCTTTAGACCAGACGCTGGCCTTCATACAGGAGTTTGGAGAGAAAGAAAAAGCATTTAAAACACAAAACAACTCCTTTATCGTCTGCTTACACCCTTCTTATACCTGTCATACGTCTAAAGTTGTGTTTTATCTTATCAGTGATTTCATGGTCAGGTTGCAATTTAGCCCTTGTATCGCTTAAAAATGAAACTTTTAAAAATCCTTTTCGACATAATCAAATCTAAGAAAAATATATGAACCATCTCAAACAATATTTTATTTTTTTTACAAGGTTTCTTTGCTGACCAGCTGCATTTTGCTCTTAAATGAGTGACCGGCTTGAATATTCTAGCATAGAATTAGCAAAGACACTAAATATTGTTAACTTGCATCCATTAAGGATATTAAGGACATTCTAATAATTTACTTAAAGTATATATTTTTTAAATAATCATTTACTTTCAGTACATACTCCAGGTAGCAGGTTTGTATTTCAAAGCGACTTTGTCAGTCAGTATCACAATGTGACTGAAAATGCTAAGTAAAAGGAATGAGAGAACATTATTTGCTTTATCCCATGATCTTCAGGAAATTTGGATGATGCAACTTCCTGTTGAACTTGTGAACTTGTGAACTTGTGGAATGTTCTCAATATTGCATAAGGGGTGAGTGTGTTCAGGTAAAAGCGTTGACTGAATACTGTCGTTTTTTTCATAATCTATAAGGGACAACTCGTGGAAAAGGATGTTTCAAGCATGAGATGTTTAACAGATTCAAGCATTAATGCAGAAATTATACATATTTAATCATTATATTTCAAAATAAAGTGTAGTTTATTTTAAAGGCGTAAACGAGGCAGTTTTTACTGCAACAGAACATTTTTGCATTTTTGTTTCCTGTATGACTTTACAGGTCCTCAGTGTACTGATAACCACCACATTCAGTATTATATTCATTTGTTCAGTTTTTCATTCTCAAATAGTAGAGATTAACATTATTTACATTTATCTCAGTGCAGTTTTTCTTGTATTATTATAGCATTTAAAGAAATGCACTTTAAGAAATGTTTTCTTCTGCTACCTTTTTAAAAAAAAAAAAAAAAAACACTCATTTCTTTGCGGCCGATGTGAGCTGTTCGTTCAAGGAACAGCGTTAAACTGATTATTTCCTTATGTTGCATTGATGCCACGTAATTCGGATGCAGACGCTTTTATTGTCATCGCCGTGACTGTTTCTGGCTCTCAGGATGATGGGGAAAAAGAACACTAAGTAATATTGCTCCTGTGTTAAATCTGTTTGTTTGCTCATTTTTGTTCAATACAGATCATGTGGTGTGTGAAGAAGAGTTTAAGTACGCCATGCTCGCCCTCAACTGTGTGTGCCCGGGCACGTCCACTCTGATTACCTTACTGATCCATTCCTCCAGAGGACAGTAAGTACACACACACACACACACATATACACACACACACACACACACACACACACACACACACCTTCCACTATCTAACTAACTAATTATAGCTATTTAGTGCTGTAAGTCTGGTTCCTCTTGAGGTTTCTTTCTCATGTCATCTCAGAGAGATTTTCCTCATTACTGTTGCCTCTGGCTTGCTCATTAGGGATCTAAATCTACATCCAAGTTTCTGTAAAGCTTCTTTGCGACGATTCCTATTGCTAAAAGTGTTATACAAGTAAAATTGAATCTAACGCAAGTGGCACACTGGCACAGCATGTCCTGTTGCTGCTTCACAGCTCCTGATTCGATACTGAGCTCGGCTTACTCTTACTGTCTGTGTGGGTTTCCTCCAGGCTCTCCCACCTCTCGAAAACACAGATCGGTGACTGTAAATTGCACCAGGTGTATGTGTGTGTGTGTGTGTGTGTGTGTGTGTGTGTGCATGGTGTGATGGTTTTCCTGCCTCACGTCCAGGGCTCCTGGTACTGATTTTGGATCCATCACCACCCTGAACAGGATAAAACACTTACTGAAGATGAAGAATAAATTAACTTTACTCTGACCTTTACCTCTCTAACCAAAAGGAACTATTTTGGCTGTATTTTTGTAAAGGTTTCTTTTGTTTAAAGTTTATTTTGTGAGGACCGGATGATTGTGAGGACATTTGAAACTATCCTATAATTATGAGGACTTAATTATTTTTTCTTCACACACACACACACACACACACACTATATTTATATGTGGTTTATTTTCAGAACAGCGCCTTCAGAAACCTTCAAGCAGCGAGGAGGAGCCTTTCAGCCCCTTAACAGGTCCGTAACCTCACAAATACCATTTCACTGCTTAATGGGAAATGGCTCCTAGTGGAGTCCATTAAACAATTTCCATCAGGATCTAATGGTTTTAATGGTTTCCAAGAGTCCACTTATACTTGCTCCGAGATTTTCAGCATGTAATTAATTACACTGTTGTATCTTAATGGAATATTTGCCACTTCCGGCTAGATAACTACGAATGCCTCATATTAGCGCAGGAAGTCCTTTAGGTCCATTGAGGCCAGCCTTGTGTAATACATATTAAAATCACATTAAAAAAGCATCAGAAGGATCTGATTCACTGTGATATTAAATCAATTGGAGAGCACTGAGTATCATTACAACCTTTACAGAACGTTAGCTGTAATGCATCGTGCTCAGAAGTTGGATATTTTCCAAATCAGTACTTCTGATTTCCGATCTAATCACATTTTTCTTGACACTGTGGTAACAAATTTACATTTTGTCATTATTTTCCTTGCTGAATGACTCTTACTGTAATTCACTATGTTGAATTTGGTTGCTCTTATCAGGGTACTAAGAGAAATGAACAGGGACGTGTGGGCGGAGCTAGAAACTGTACTCTAGTAACTCTAGAGAAGTTTCATTTTCTTTCCAAATTTCCTTTTTCAGGCAAAAAAATGTACAATGTATTATATTATTGAATGTAATGTTTCAAATTGGGTTCATTAATTGGTTTTTTTGTTTACTTACTTACATATTTACACCCAGTACCCACAGTTGTGGTTTCTTCTTGCTAATATTTAACTTGCATTCACATTTTGTACTTTGCAAATCTCTTCCTATTCACTTTATACGCCCACTACATGGGATATAACATAATGAACATCTTACACTGTTACTAATAGTATGATTTTTCAGTTTCGTCCACAAATAAGAGGCAACCCCTTGTGTATGTTTTGCTGCATTTTAACATCACACTCAACATATTTGAAAAGACTAAAGTATTTACACCCATGGCTTTGCCTATGGATTGCTCACTAAAAGATAAACCAAATTCTCAATGTGTCTTAATTGGGAATTATGACTTAGCTGAATGTTCCTTTGTCCATTTCCCATTTTTCCTGGTGTTGCCTTATTCCCATCCGCTGCCTTGAAGTGGTTCATAAAAGTAAAGTTATAGGTCATTGCTTAAGGTGCAATATTTGGATATTAGGATGGTAATTGTGTTGTGTTGTCTGTAATGTGTGTGTTGTAAACTGTGTTGAATGTTTCGTGTTGTGAATGATTCTGATTAATAAAAATTTGTTTCTGCGATCTTTCTCCTTTCCATCACGGTTGATGCTGATGTTAGTGCTTTGATGTTAATGTTGGAGGATTGACTTGTGAATCTTTATAAAAGTCATTGATGTGTTTTTTTCTCCTCCACCACAGGGAAGGAGGAGCAAACTCAGCTGACCAATGGCAGCGCACGTACCGCCGCTGCTCAGCCAATGAGGTTCATCACATCCGGCTGGAGGAGAGCAAGTTTTTTGGGGAGTACCAGGGCAAGAGCTTCACCTTCGCCTCATTCCACGCACACAAGAAGTGAGCTGTGTATACGCACACACACACACACACACACACACATGTATACATGCATACACACGTACACTGAGAGGGATTATAGATCATATTTGATTCATATTTCTGATAAGAAAAAATATTTTTGCATCCATTTGAAACAGAGCCTCTTGCTTTACTTCTGGTGCTGATGAAAATATGGTGTTGAATTTTGTTATTTTGAAAATTTGTATTCGAGTCCTTTGGATGTGTTTTTTGTTCTTCAAAGCTCTGATTTCTGTCTTAAGCTACTGTGGTGTTAGACTCCTCCAGGGGTTTTCTTTCTTTTTCTAGAGATCCCATAATGTTGTTTTGCAATGCCCAATTTGCTCTTCGGTGCGTCTAACCAGCACCTCATCTTTAAAATTGCTTTCTTTCTCATCACACTTAATAGTGAAAGCAGTTATGGAACAGCTGAGCAAACATCCATCACCCGTGTGTCAGGTGCAGCTGGCGAATGAAACGTAACAAATAGCGTCATTCCAACATGTTATAGGAATTATTACGGTTATAAGCTAGGATTTAAAGCTGACAGTCTGCTCTTTTTCCTTTTGTCGTGTCTTTTTACTCACATATTGTTCATCATGATTAACATTTTCTGCTTTTGAATACTGTTGGTTTTGCAGTTTGAAACCAAGATTATATGTTGTATATCTACAGTCTTATATTGTATATTTAATACAACCACTAATGAAATATGTCACTTAATAAACACTAATATGCTGTAAACTATGTAAGGAATAAAATACTGTGAAGGACGGATTTATAGGTTAAATAATCAGTGACAGGGTGGTGTGATGAAGCAGAGTTACAGTTACCACACAATAGTTGATATTTTTTAATAAAAGCACATTCTGATGTGTTTTATTCCTCTTACACTACAGCTATATAAAAACAGTTTAAATGTTTTAGTTGTATGTAATGTATTAAAGAATAACTCTATATACTTTTTATCCATTTAGTGTTGTGTTTAATGTTGTGGAACGAAACAAGTTCTCACTTATGTAACAGCAGCTATAAACAGTCGTTCCCTCACCAGCTTCTCTCTTTTTCTCTCTCTTGAAGTTAATAAGACAAAAAAAACACAGCTTGTCCTGTTACCAAGGAAACCACAAAGTGTAAACTCCTCTGTCCTGAAGACGTAAAGTTACAGCTTTACCTCTGACTGTTACAAAGCGCTGACACTGGAGACTCATTCCATAAATGTTGCATAAACATCTCCTTACAGAAAATTTTATGTGGACCGTGTGCAGTACAAGTCCCTGTGAATGAGCTGTTACTATAGAAATAATTAAATTTTAGAGCAAGCGCATTAATATAAATGTCTTTTGCAGCTGCACTATTGTCAGAAAAATTTATTTAACGCTATCTGACCAATCAGAATCGAGAATTCAAATCAACAGCACTGTGGTATAAAATAGGATTACAAAAATGGTGTATAAAACTGATCCAGTTACAAAATGATAGACAGGCAATGTGGGTTTTTTTCCCCTACAGATTTATGCAGTAGTGTCAAAGAACAAAATTATGCACATCAACAAACATGGGGCCACTAGTTAGCTCAATATTGCTACTTTAACAACAACATGAAATTTCATCTCGATATCAAGTCTTAATGCACGTACAGTGTCCATGGACCTCAGTGTGTGTTTGTGTATATTGACAGATACGGTGTGTGCCTTATTGCTGTACGGAGACTAGACACGGCCAACATCCTGCTGAACCCTGGGCCGTGCCACATCATGGGTGCTTCAGACACCTGCTTCTACATCAACATCTCCAAAGAGGAGAACTCAGCCTTCGTCCGGGGCCACAGAGAACCCACCAGGGGCTCCGGGGACAGCTCCAGAGGCGTACCACAAACCATCTACCACGGACTCACACGTCTGCCTGTCCACAGCATCATCGCCAGCATGGGTCAGTCATGGGTCAATGATTATGTAAACACATGAACATAGGCTATGTGTAGAAACTGATCTGCTCTATTAACTACTTAGCAATACTTTTTCTTCTTTAATTTTGAAAATGAGCACATTTAAGGTCCCAGGACCAAACACGGCTTGTATGAGTCATTTTTTTCTTAATACGTTGTTACATCTCCACTCGACTTCAAGTCGGTCAGGTGATCGTGTCATGAGGTGGTTCCTATCCATTTTAGCCCACTTTTCCACTGGGTTGCAATTCTTAAGCACTTTAGATTTATTATGCATGTAGCAAAACATCCACCTAAAACGTGGTGTTTCACAGTTAGTTTTGATGTAGTCTGAGAACTTTGAAATGTTCCACAGAGGGGAAAACAAGGACCTCTGTTATGTGCACACTCCTGCATATCCAGTTGAAAAGGTATTCACAGGGTCCCAGTCATATCCTGCCATCAAAATGCCAAAATGTTCAATTTCTCCCCTTTTAGTCTTCATGGAAAAGCTGTAAGCAGGCAAACGCTTAACGTCAAACAGGATGTTGTTTTTATTGAAGCTTCATCATTTTCAAGTCATTCCTCCACAGTCTCCTCATCCAACTTGCCTGTAACTAAGGAAGGTCTGCTACCTTCCTTAAAAACTCTCTGTGTCTGGTACCCGAAGGTCAACCATATAACCTTGTGAAGATAATTTGCCTAGCAACCCATAGCAACCACATTCCCTTTTCTGTCCAGTACCCAAAATATAGAAGAATAGAGAGGTGTTACGATTCCACATGTAAGAACACAGAAGAAGCTTCAAATATGGATGGACAAATAATTTTTTAAAAATCATAAGGCTGTGATGACCATTTTGATGTTTCAACTCTTTATAACAGAAACTTTTCTGTTAGATCAGTCAAAGTGATTTGTCTCTGCACGGCCTACAGTCATCATCCTGCAACGTAGGAGTGTCAGTTCTGTTGTTTTCTGTTGTGATGACTCAGGTTTGTTGACAGTGGAGTGATGGGATTCCATCACTTTATGTCCCAGCATGCTTTCATGTGTTACCTTCTGACTCTGCCTTTTTGTTATACTGGCATACCTAGACCCAGACTCTGATCCCTTTTACACCACTGTCTACTTCTTTTTGGAGATTTCTGCTGATGGTCCCACATGGACACCCTAAAGATTTGCAGATCCCAAAAAACTTGCTTCAGTGGATAATCTCACCTGGATACCGTACATTTGTGCCTGAGAACTGCTGGTGTGCGGCTTCCGAGAGGCACAACAGAACTTGCAGGTTGTAGAGTTTGAATCCCAACAATGTCGCAGGTCCAGGAGAGCAAACCTGGCCGTGCTGTCTCGAGGGGTGGAATTTTATACACTCTGTCCCCTGTCAATCACAGTGACACTAGCCAATCGTGGACATATGTGAGCTCATATATGCGGAAGAGGGAGGATAGCGCTTTCCTCTGAGTAAGTTACGCTTCTCTGTATAGCAGTTTGAAAAGATGTGGTTGGATGGCTTCACGTGTCTCAGAGGAAGCCCCGACCATCCCTGGTTGCTAGCTGTCGTATGCTGCACTAATCCTAAAAACTGTCCTCTGCTCATCCCAGGACTCTTATTCACAATGTGAACATCAGTGTTAGTATGAAATAATGTTTGTGTTGAGTTTTCTTTTCAAAGTTTGAAAGGAAGTAATTCCTTAAATTCCTTCTTTTAGAAAACAACCTAATGATTGGTGTAATGCACGATTGAAGCCAACTAGCAGAAATAAAGGCTTGGCCTCAAGAAGGATTTTATGGTCTTGACTCACTTTTATTTGGAGTCCATCTTCACTTGGGCTCGACCCCCTTAAGACTCAGTCTTGACTCGATCTCAGCTAGTTCTGGTTTTGGACTTGTCTTGAAATTGATAATAGTGGTCTTAACTACTTTCAACACACTCTGTACTGTTAGTCTTTCCTCTTCGACACCTGTACAGTGTAATGATTTAAAATCTCACTATCTGTTGTCACCTAGGAAAGGATGGGTTCCCTTTTGAGTCAAGGTTTCTTCCTCAGGAAGTTTAATATCTAAATCTACATCCGGATTTTGTTACAATGTCTATTGTTAAAAGCACTATAGAAATAAAAATGAATGGCCAAAAAGTCTGCCCAACAAACTGACCATCTATTTTTTAGCGATGTTACATTTGTCCAGGTGCACAAACTATTGATATTGAAAACATAGGAAGTGATATGATGGAGTATTTATTGTATTTAAAATTCACCTCCTGCACTCTTATTATATTACACACTAGTTGTTAATCAACATCACTATAATTGCATTCATCTGAATAGCCTGTTCTTATGGTTAGGAAGCGAAATTGATTTAGAACTAAACATTTTTTTAAACCTGTTATTTCTGGACTCTGAGACTCTAAAGCTAAGCGGTTTAATGTCATTATTTTATATTCACAATTTAACACATGAGTTATCTTGGTTATTAGCAGTAAAAAGCACATCAGTGGAAACTGACACATAAAAGATATTCCACTTATTTTTAAAACTCATGTTGAGGATTGTTCTGAGCCAAATGATAAGAAGATAAGGGTGAAGATTAAAAAAAAAAAAAAAAAGGTGCATAGCGGTTGCTTTCTTTGTACTGAACTGCTGAACAGGAAATTAAGGGAAAAGTGTGGGCACAGTGACAGAAAAAAAAAGTCAACAGGATAATAAAGACGTCTCGCATTATGACAGACACGTCTATTAGTCCAACATCTCCACCTAGTGAAAAGGGCTGGAAATGAAATCCTGTCTGTAATTCCGCCATCCCACTGACCACGGAGATGTGTGAAAAAGATATATTTTTCACTATAATCACTGAACACTGAACTAAAAAAATATAAACTCTTACACTGATGTAAAGTATTAAAACAAAAGTAGCCAGTGAGAAAGACATTTTTAATAAACCTGCCATGCACAGCTGTTTTCCTTACGCCAACATGCAAGTTCTCAAACTTTAGCTAGCACAACACTAGCTCTGACAATGCAATCTAGTGTGCATGCTAATAGCTAGCTGTCATAATGCAAACAGGGCTAAACTGTTATCAGCTCACTTTCACTAAAAAATTCTTAAAATTTTTTTTTTTAGATTTAAATTTTTGGATTTAAGGTTTTTTTATTAGATTTTGTTTAGATTTATATTTTTAGATTTATTTAAAAACAAATTTTTTTTTCAGCAGAGCTAAATGGTGGTGTGATGACTTCAGGATTTACTCTAAAGAATATGGACTTGATGTTCTAATAATTAAAAAAGAACAACTTGGAGGCTGATTTGTTGGCGAAGTCCGTATTTTTAAATTGCTAACTTCATAACGCCACTCCTGTGTGGTCTCATGCTAATCTCACCCTGCAGGCACAGTGGCCATAGACCTGCACGACTCCAGCGACAGCAGCCCCGAAGGCTCTGGCCCAGGGGGCGTGGCTCTGAGCGCTGGCAGGACCGGACGCAGCGGAACCCGCGTGGAGGTGGGTGGTGGCAACACTTTGGCTCCGCCCCCAATGGGTGACTCGGGTGAGGACAGGAGGCACAGCATTGCTCCAGTGCTGGAACTTGTGGATGGAGTCCACAGCCCCACCTTCGACCTACTGGGGGACCAATCAGAGGACGAGGGGGGAGAGGATGGCAAAGAAGAAGAGGAGGAGGAGGAAGAGGAAGTGGCAGGGCAAGGAGAGCACAAGGGCCAATGGTGGGGAGCGCAGGGCGAGTAAGTAGTCGACGGGGTTCAAAATTAGGGTTAGGGTTAAATGTGTTGAGTTTAGGGTTCAGTGAAGACATAGCATTATTTACCTGTGCAAACACAGTAAAACCAACATGTGTGTGTGTTTGTGTGTGTGTGTTTGGAGCAGGTGGGTAAAGGGTTACCCACTGAACTCCCCATACATTGGAAGTTCTCCTGCCCTTTGCCACCTCCTGCAGGAGAAGATGCCCTTTTGCTGCCTTCGCCTTGATAAGGTAAGACTTCTTTCTAAACAGCAGTTATCGTTTCTATAGTAACAGCTTACACAGGGACATGGTGGATGGCGGATGATCTACATAAATGGATTACAACAGTGTGTAATTGTTGATATGGTGAAGTTTTCTGTAAGGAGATGTTTATTTAACATTTATGGAAGGAGTCTCCAGTGTCAGCACTTTGGAACGGTCAGAGGTAAAGCTGTAACTTTTCCGACATCTTCAGGACAGAGGAGTTTACGACAAGCTGCGTTTTTGTCTAATTAACTTGAGAGAAAAAAGAGAGTCTGGTGATTTATAGCTGCTATAACATAAGTGAGAACAGGAACTAACTTAAATATTAAATGTAGCTATAAATGGATAAGAATTATGATGTGTATAGTTCTTAAAAGCATTTTTAAAAACCTTGTCAGTTTGCTGTAATATAAGTGGGTGTGTTTTATGGGAAAATAATCAGCTATGCATAATAGCTAGGAATTTTCTCATTTTTAAATTTCTTAAAAAACATTTACATTTTTTGTTTGAATTATTGGCAGCTTTTCATGTCTCGATTATTACTAGGCATTAAACCAGATTTGAGCGACATGGTCCCAAAGTGTTGAATTATGTCTTCATTTTTTACTGGAGGTGTTAATTTATGCGCTATTAGCTTATCATGTCTCTTCAGTCCTTGTTCTTTTGTTCTCCTCGTGTCTCAGGCGTGCCATCACATGCCCTACGAGGACGCTCGCTCGTACGGTTTCAAGAACAAGCTGATCATCGTGTCAGCGGAAAGCGCCGGTAACGGCCTCTACAACTTCATTGTGCCTCTGCGAGCGTATTACAGACCCAGGAAGGAGCTGAACCCTATAGTGCTCCTGCTGGAGAGCATGTGAGTCAAAAACCAACAGCTTCTGGCTGTAAATGTCACTTTTCACCTCCAGGAAATGACATCAGGTTAAATTTCATTTGATAAAATTACTTAAAATTAGTAAATATGTAGAATTCGGGTTTATACTTTTATAATTAGGCTATTTTTAAAAATTACTTTTAGATGTTTAGATTAATTTTAAATCTCTATTGCTTGCTAGTATATAATTTTTTAGAGTTTAGTTTGATTTAGTGTTTCAAATTCACCACATTTATTTGCATATTTACACACCTCAGTGGCTAGCTAGCTACTTAGTTAAAGGGCATATGAAATGATCTAAAATTCAATGTTAGATTTTTAGGGTATTCTTAATCTGGTGTTGTAATTGATGAGCATGGATTAAACTGAGGCTAACATTAGCTCTGTGCTGTTGATGCTAGCATTCACACAAACACTCTTACATTGCGAAGTCTTGCCATTGTTTGTCTTTGTGCGTATATTCTTATTGTCCTCTGTTACTGAATGCTGCCTCATGATTCTTACTTCCACCTCTTGTCTAATCTACACCCACCTGTATGCCAGCGTGTTTGACCCTGGCATGTTTGTCTACAACTCAGATTTGACAATGATTTGGTTTGTTGAAATAAAGCTTGCTTTTGTGTATCCTAGCACCTCAGCCTTGCTCGTTACACAAACACATCGATTGAGCGAAATGCGAAATTCAATCAATGTGACTGGGGAGCAAATACTTGTGTCTATAACTGCAGACAACATCAAGAAGACTGATTCCATTACAAAAACCCCTCCAAGGCATCAATATCTCATTTTTAATATGGTTTCTTCACACGTTTTCCTCTTAAATGAGTAAGAGTGTTGCATTTTAAGCATAGAATTAGCAAATACAAAAAATGTGTGTACTTAAAATTCATTTCTTAATTGATAATTTACTTTCATTCTATAATTTGAGTAACAGAGGTGTCATCAGAATGTACTTTTCTTCTTCTCGTGATCTTCAAGAAATTTGGATGATGAACTTCCTGTTGAACATGTGATTTGTTTAATATTTCAAAGTGGTGAATGTCTTCAGATAACAAGGTTAATGAATTAATTAAAAATGTATGTTTTTCATAACCTGTAATGGATGATAAAGGATGTTTCAAGCATTAAATGTTAAAAGGATTCACACATTAATGCAAAAATAATGATTTTTGAAGTATTTTATAGCTTATATTTGAAGGTAAAGGGATTTATTAGTAACTTGGGCCAGTGCTGTATACTTTTGTTAATGATTTAAGTTATTTATCCAAAAACATACACACAGGTTTTTGTGAGGGAAAGTTTAAAATGTATTTTACCTTTACTTTATATGCAGATTTTTTTAAATGTAATATCAACACAAATGACACCACCATCATAGAATCATTCTTAATGCACTTCAGTGGTGTGACTAATATGGAAGATTAAAAGACTTTTACGTCTGAAATTACACTGGAAGTGGAATTGGATGTGTTTTAACAAAGCATTTGACCTCCTGAACTTCTGAAACATGATCTGCATTTTAAAAAACCCTGACGTAAATGATAATATTGCTTTCAAGTTATCACGATTTCATTACTGCTAAGCGTGCTTATGATGGTGACAGCTCCATCTCACTTCCACAGTAGAAATGAATCTCACGGATGAGACCTGCGTCCAGACTTTCCTCGCTGTAACGCTTTTACTCAGCAGCCGTGACCTCGTGTTCGTCACGCTGCAGCAGCCCACATTAAATATGAAACCTAATCGCCGCGGTTTCGCCTGTGAAGGAAAAGTGATTCGGCACACGACAGGCCTTTAAAGCAATCAGACGCAATAAAGCTCTGAGTCATTCGTTTCAATGCTTCCCATTTACTGATTGTAGGTAGGATTTCATAGCACAGGCTCCAGTTGTCAGTTTGGCGAATCTGATCAGAGACACTGGGGAAAAGACATCAAGTCGTTTAAGTCACCTCTCGCTGACGATAATCAGCTTTCACTTATTTTATTCCTTTTTTAATCCCATTTTTTTTTTGCTGTTCTAGAGAAACTGACCTCTAATTGGATTTAAAGAAAAGAAATAACTATATCAGTCTGTATCTATTCCTCAAAACTACCCTGAGAATTGTTTTATTTGTACTTTTGTTCTTGGGTACAAAGATTGAAGCAGTAGATTCAAAGCATGTGCACAATTTCCCTCTTTACTCTGAAAGTAGCAAAAATCAGACAAATTACGTTTAGTGTCTGAAGTTTGCAGCTTTAGTTTTGGCAATATTTCATTCGAATATACAAATACCTTTTATCTACCTTTACTACAATGTACACTTGGGAAGACACCAGTTCTGGATTTATTAAAGGTCTGCAAACTAAAAAAACCCCAAAAAAAACATGCAAGCTGGTTTACTAACTCGATCTGCACAGGACTGAGTTTTTCACATGAGCAAAATAACACTTCTGGTTTTGCGTGTTTGCCTTATTGAACATGTCATTTGTGGCGTTTCTACTCAAAAGTATAAAATGCAGGATAGTTTCGATGCAAATAGATTAATTTATCTTGTGTAGTGTGATTTACTGCAGCCTGAAAGTCACTTCAGGAACAGAGACTGTGTAAATTAATACCACCGAAAAGCAGGTATTAAATTTGTAGAAATCCATTTCTGATAGTTGAAGACAAAATTACACCATTCACTGGGTTTTAATAATGAGAAGGTTTGTAAAGATTATGCTTCAGTGTCTCAAAATGATCCAAAAGTTTCTTAAAATGATGACTTAGTATTATCACAGCAAAAGTTGGGTTCATGTCAGATATTCGCTAACAGCATTTAAATTGATATTCACACTTACCTTCTGATATATTTTTACTATTAATCATTGTTACACTGGACACACAATTTTGTGCATGAGACAAGGTTTAGTTTCAGTTTGACTTCCAAGTGTCTCTTAGAGATCTAAACTTGTCACGGCTATCGAGAACAAATATCACACACAAAATTCTTATTTACATATTGTTTAAATGCCATGTAATTCTCACAATCATTTGGCACGGTGGTCCAGAGGGTAGTGTCATGGCTCCAGGGTTTGCATTTCGATCCTGGGCTCAGGTTCCTTTGTCTGTGTCTGTGTGGAGTTTTACATTTTTAACCCGTGTCCATGTCAGTTTCCTCCGGGTTCTCCGGTGTCCTCCCACCTCCCAAAAACATGACAGAAGGTGGACATGCTAAATAGCCCGTCACTGTGAATAAATGGGTGAATGTATGTGTGTGTGTTGTCCAGTGATGGCCTGGCATCCTGACCAGTGTATTTTCCCACCTTATGCCTCGTGTTCTTAGCTACACTGCAATCCTGAGCAGGATAAAACACGTACTGAGAGTGAGTGAGTGACCGAGTGAGTCATCCAGTTTTCAAAAAGCCTTCAAAAGAGAATCTACAAGTAAATAGACTGAGCACACATCATCCAATCACAGTACAAATTACACCCTATCTCTGTAAGATCAAATCCCAGCAGTGGCAAAAATAGTTTGAGCTATTGGGTGGAAACTGGGTAGAAGTAAATTGGAAAAGAAATGGGTTAGAGTAAAAAAAAAAAAAAAAAAAAAAAAGCATCCACAGATCAAATTGGAACCACTGTATGGTATACTCTGATATACCACTCTGCCTTCACACTGAGGAAAAAATTGTTTCTAGAATTGTTTCTATTGGGCATAATCTCCCCTTATTTGAGCTTCAGTGCAAAACGATTTCAAAAAAGATTAAAGACACCAAACATGGCGGTCTAACCAACCACATCAGGCTGGAATATTCCATGTTACATACCCACGCGTTTAAACCTCAGCAGTCAAAACCCACTCCCAGCAGGTACAATTCGATCCGCCCACGCTAATGAGTTTTACTTTTATTTCTTGTTTGTTTGTTATCAGACCTGAAGCAGACTTCCTCGAGGCTATCTGCTGGTTCCCCATGGTCTTCTACACTGTGGGATCTATCGACAAGTAAGAGAAGCCTCAGGCATTTCCTTTACACGATACACACCTTCTCCCTAAATAAGAAATTCATTTATTCTGATTCTTACTTTAAAATGTTTGTGTTTGTGTGTAGTCTGGACAGTCTATTGCGCTGTGGTGTGACGTTCGCAGACACCATGGTGGTAGTGGATAAGGAGAGCTCAATGATTGCAGAGGAGGACTACATGGCCGATGCTAAAACCATCGTGAACGTACAGACGCTCTTCAGGTACTGGCTATGAGTGTGTATGAATGATGACCTCTTTACCTCAATAAATGCGCCTGGAAATTAATATTTAAGCACATTTTGACAAACATTTTTCCCTGTAGACGTGACACCTTGACCTGCAGATATCTAGTGTAATCTCTTGTTAATTATTGAGCAGTGCACAGGATGTTATTACAGCTCTGCTGCAAAGAGAACACTTTCATCCCGAGTACCGTGAAGTTCACCTGCTGTGCACATCCTAATTTCCGTTAAACAGCTAGCTGTATTAGCTAGCTAAGTAGCTACTGGCTCATACACTGTATTGTCTGTCTTACAGTTGCATCAATACCATTTTTTCCAGACTGAGTAGGAGGACATGTTTTTTGGTGCTCGTCAGTACCGACACTCATCCTGACCCTGATACCGAAATGAGTAACCTACTTAGTATTAATGAATCAGAGAAGTCACACCATTTTATTTAGCTATGTTTGTTTTGGTTTAAATAGTGACCATGAAAACTGCACACATATGTGTTCATGCAGTCATGCTCCTAAGCTTATTCTTTAAAAGTTAGCGAGTCGAAGTGCATTAGCTAGGTACCTTGGATCAAAACAGCGGGTTTCGTTTTACTTTGGAAAAAAGCGCTTCTGTACAGTTGTAAGTAAAGTATGTTTTTGTGTTTTCATTGCATTGACAATGACTGATAACGGCTGATCATCAAGAACAACATACTGAGTAAGACCATGAAAACATTTAAACATTTAAACTAAATTAAAATTAAACTAAACTAAACGACTGATAAATTTATGCTAATGCCCATTTTAAGTGAAGAACGATTTTTATGGTTCAGCAAAGATTTGCTAGCTAAAACTTTGATTTAGCATAACTTTAAATACATTATTTTGTGCACACTTCAAACACAGCTCATATAACCCACTAAACACCTTTGAACAAAGAGATATGACTATTTTCAGATAATTTCAGTGTTAGGCCTAATTTTATCACACAGATGAAATGGTAGAAATTGGTAGCTGGCTTTGGAAATGGGTAGAAATCTGTATCTGGGTATCTGGAGTCACCTTTACACGTCCCTTTGGCACACGTTTGACCGTATCTGGAGCTTCAAATTTAATGTGTCCAAATTCTGGTGCTTAAAGCTTGACTGAGATAACGGCACATAGCAACGGTTGCTAAGCAGTGATTCGAGGGCTTGAGGTTTTTTCTTTCTTTTTTTTTTTTTGCTAACCAGTGTTTAAGTGGACATTTGAACAAACTGAATAAACAAACTGTTTTGTCCCACAGGCTTTTCCCAGCTCTCAGCATAATCACAGAACTCACGCACCCAGCCAACATGCGCTTCATGCAGTTCAGAGTGAAAGACCACTACTCACTCGCCCTCTCCAAACTGGAGAAGGTCAGTCTCATCTCACCACTGCCTGGTTCTGCTCCGTAAACTCGAAGACTCCATATCATGCCACACTAGTTGTGTGTGTTTTGGCGAGCGCTGTAAGCTAATCGGTGTGTGATTTGTGTCCCTCACCCTGCAGAAGGAGCGAGAGCGCGGCTCCAACCTGGTCTTCATGTTCCGCTTGCCCTTCGCTGCAGGGAAGGTGTTCAGTGTCAGCATGCTGGACACGCTGCTGTATCAGGTAACAGCCGAGCCAGTAATCCACACTCAGATGTTCTTCATGTGATGAGCTCAGAGCAGAAAGTGATATACGCTGGATAATGAAATGCTCTCTGTTGTTTGTTGTGTGTGTGTCTAAGTCCTTTGTGAAGGACTACATGATCTCCATCACCAGATTGCTGCTGGGACTGGACTCCATGCCTGGCTCAGGCTTCCTGTGTGCAGTGAGTATGATCATCATCATCATCATCATCATCATCATCACTTCTGATTGGTCAGAACGTGTTGATTAATTTTCTATAACAGCAGCTTTGATAGTAGTGCAGCTACAAATCACTGGTTTATATTAATGCACAAGATTACAATATTTATTGATTAAAGAATTACACGTCATACTTTTTATGTTTGTCATGATGACAGATGATTATTATACTGTACCTACAATCATCACGAGAAACATGATGGAGTATGGAGATGACAATGACAAAAAAATTGTGATGATGACTATAATGACTATGATGATGACTATGATGATGATGATGTCTGATGACAATGATGACTGTAAGGACTTTGATGATGATGATGATGACTATCATGACTATAATGATGATGACTATGATGATGATGATTGTATTGACTATGATGATGACTGTAATGATGACTATGATTATAATGACTATGATGATGACTATAATGATGACTACGATTGATGACTATGATT
This sequence comes from Pangasianodon hypophthalmus, assembly GCF_027358585.1. NCBI lineage: Eukaryota > Metazoa > Chordata > Actinopteri > Siluriformes > Pangasiidae > Pangasianodon > Pangasianodon hypophthalmus. The sequence continues at coordinate 3,910,020 of NC_069732.1, forward strand.
ACAATGACTATGATGATGATGATGATGACTATAGTGATGATGATGATGATGATGACTACAATGATGACTATGATTATAATGACTATGATGATGATGACGACTATAATGATGACTACGATGATGACTGATTATATTGACTATGATGATGATGATGATGATGATGACTATGATTATAATGACTATGATTATAATGACTATGATTGTAATGACTATGATTGTAATGACTATGATGACTATAATGATGACTATAATGATGATGATAATGTGCGCTTTTAGATGAAAATCACAGAGGAGGACTTGTGGATCCGCACTTATGGCCGGCTGTACCAGAAACTCTGCTCCTCCACAGGAGACATTCCCATTGGCATCTACCGCACAGAGGCTCATAAACTCCCCGTGTCTGAGGTACACAAACCTGCAGCAACACACTAACCACACCACAACACAATACAGCACAGCCCAGCCAACCACGACAGAAAGCACCAACACAAATCCCTATTTAATTAAAACCACAGGCAATAATGTTTACACAGTAGACAAACAAGGGAAACAAATTTATATGTAAATGTTAACCGTGATTTTAGTTATATTTTAAATTTAATGTGACATATGGATTTTCAACCTGTGTATATGTGAAATCTTGAAAACTTGGAGTAAATCTTTTATCAATACACTGATCATTTTTCTGAAATGATCCCCATTCGAGCAGTAATTCTACATCCAGTGTTGATTTCATCTAAAGCATTTTTAAAATATAATCTTAATCGCATTCCTTTAAGTACACTGAGAGCTAACAAAGCTCGTTCAGAAGATGTTCTGATGTCCATGTGCTTCCTCCTCCTCAGTCTCAGGTGTCCATCACGGTGGAGGACTACGAGGACACTCGAGAGCTGCGAGAGCCTCTGCTCTGTCGCTCTGGTCCTCATCGCAACTCCACCTCATCTGAGCCTCTCTCCTCCTCATCCTCGTCCTCCCATGCCTCGGATCACCCACTGCTGAGGAGGAAGAGCATGCAGTGGGCACGGCGGCTGAGCCGGAAGAGCGGACGTGGGTCGAGTGGTGCCAAGGGTGCAGGCAGCGCTGCCGAGAGGATCACGCAGCAGAGACTCAGCCTGTTCCGCCGCTCCGAGAGGCAGGAGCTCAACGCACTGGTCCGCACACGCATGAAGCACCTCGGCCTCTCGCCATCTGGATTCAGTAAGTGTGTGTGAAACCAACACCTGTCACATCTGGTTCCTTAGAGTTCGTTCATGTACCGTGGCTTTGTAGAAACACCAGAACGTGACTGTTCTGTCATTTTTTTCTTTCTCATGAGCAGGGGTATTCCAATAAAATTTATAAAGGTCTGTGGGTACATAAAATTCCTGCATTACAAAGATCTGGATAAGCAACAGCTTGTACTGATTATGTTTTGTTTCACAGCGATGTTACCACTTCAGATGAGATATCTTCTTGAATTTTGACACGGGAAGAATAAACGCACACTTCTCTGTCCAATTGTCTTTGTTTTTATAGACCAGAGAGGTCAAATATACTGGCCCTGTGTCTGAGGTTTGTGCCCTATACTCTATAAACCGCAAATTACACTATATGGCCAAAAGTATGTGGACACCTGAGCACTGAATATCCCATTCCAAACTAAGGGCATTAATATGGAGTTGGTCACCCCTTTGCTGCTAACAGCCTCCACTCTTCTGGGAAGACTTTCCACTAGATTTTGGAGCATGGCTATGGGGATTTCCTATGTAAAGCGCCTTGAGAGGCCTTTTTAAAGGTGCTGTATAAAATAAAGTTATTATTATTTTTATTATTATTATTTGTGTCCAAGAGCTACAAGAGCATTAGTGAAGTCAGGTGCTGATGTCAGGCGGAGGAGGATAGGTATGAAGTTGGTGTTCCTGTTCATCCCAGAGGTGTTCAGTGGGGTTCAGGTCAGGACTCTGACTGTTTTGAATCCCCCAGCCGACATTTTTCGTACACTACACGACCAACTGCGGATTTCAGAAGTGTGCTCCTTTTTTCTGGTCATTCACTTTCTGCTGTTAAGTGAGCTTTATAGGCTGTATCAGACCCTGTGCTCTCTCCTTTTCCATGCTGTCTGGTGTAAGATGGAATGACTGACCAGGGCAACAGACTCTCCTACATCCTCATCAACCCGTCACCTGACACACGGCTCGAGCTGCACGATGTCGTGTGAGTATATGACAATGACGTCATGACAATGCAATCCTATTATGAACTTGTAAGCAGCAATCCTTAGTAGTAGTAGTAAGTCTTATTGTCATTCTAAATATATATACAAGTATACAGTAGTACGAAACAGGCCTTGGTGCACTACGTTAGAGAAAATGACAAACACAAGACAACATGCAGTGCAAAATTAAAAAAGTTACAGTGCAAAAAGACAACGTAGACACTGTGTGAAAAACATCAATAAATCCATCACAGCCAGGCTGAGAATCGTGCACCATCCTGTCAGCCGTGGTCCTGTGGTGTATCTGATAACATGGAAGATCGGAGTACTGTCATTTCTGTCTGATCTTCTGTCATCTTTGTCTGATCTGTGCTTGTGTTTATTCTGCAGGTATCTGATCAGACCTGATCCTCTGTCTCTGGTGCCTAACCAGGGGAGCGGGCGGAAACCCTGCGTCGGGAAATCAGACACGGATCGCCACCGGTTCAACACGCAGGACAGCACACACCTCTGATCACACACCAGCACAACTACATAGCGGCCTGGAAGTGTGTGTATGGGTGTATGTGTGTATGTATGTGTGTGTGTGTGTGTGTGTGTGAGAGAGAGAGAGAGAGAGAGAGAAAGAAGACCAAGAGACCGGAGAAGACTGGACTGTGAACTGGAACTGATTCTAATCAGTCGTTTCTTTTCTATCCAGAAGACTATCGAATGCATGGACCGGGTACATTTTATTTATGCATCGGTTTGGTTAAGATTTTTTTTTGTTTGTTTTTTTGATGCGATGGAAGCCGAGGCCACGTAAGTGCATTTAAACGCAAGTCTGTAATTTGTATTAGTCTACGTGCATGTGAATGTATGTTCAATAGCCAACACTGCCAATCCATCCTGGACTGCCAAAGGAACATGTTGCCAAATGTCTGTTAAAGGAGGAACAATAATCCTCTGTCTTTGTCTCATGAGCAGCCCATCATGTCTCTTATCTGCTCTGCGGTCCATCTCGGAGAGTTCATTTTTCTTTTTTTTTACCCCGTGGCAGGGATATCAAATGTTTCATAAGCATTTGAATACGGTTTGACTTTTTCAGCTCCCTGTGGCATTTCAACATGTGCCAACAGCACAGTGGCCAACCAGGAGCTTATTAAACTGGCAAGGCCCCAAATAAGTGAACTTTATTCCACTCTCCATCTGTTTTGTCCTTCTCGAAGGAGACTGTTGAAATTTCTACATCTTTAATTAATTAGTTTTTTTTATACTTTGCATCATTTCTCTGCAACAGTCATCACTGTGTTGTTAATCTTGATAAGGATTGTGTATTTGGCTCTTTATTTAGCTTTTTAACCCTGTTGCTTAACCTATTGTTTTTGTCCTCTGTCACTCGAGTGTGTTGTTGTTGGCATGCCCAGAGAGGAGCCTGCATGCCAGACTCGCCATATACCCCGACTGCTTTGTGCTCCTGCTGGCGACAGGCTACGGCTGCCTTTATTCAGTGCCATTCACACACAAAGGCATTATGTACGGAATAAAAAATAATCAAAACATCAAATCAGTGCCTTTCATGAGTTTCATTGTGAAGCAAAAAGCTGCTGATGAGCGATCACATGAGTCACTACAGCTAGATCTGAATCAGTATAGTACTCTGTATGCCTAACCCACTCTGACCACACCTGTGGTGTCTGACCACGCCCATCCGCTCCCAGACCCTGACCACAGTCTTCTGCTTCTGTAAACTCTGACCACGCCCATCCACTAGTTTCCAGGCAATAAAAAGTGAACAATCTAGCCAGATCTTCTGCACATGGCACCTATAACCAGCCAGAGATTTTCAAATGTATTGTTAAAATTATATGGGTATTATAGGTCTAGAAACATTTTTAAACATTACAAGCTACACCTTTACCCAGTTTCTTTATCACTTTTACGAATACAGGCAAGAACATGTTTTTGACTTACTACCGCAAGACACAGGTTTAAATGTGTTCTTCTCAACACTCAGCTGAAATGATGAGCAGGAAAAACCCTTCAAGACTATAACAAAAGTTTAACCACACTGACTTACTACCACTAGACAATAATTATAGAAATTTCATGAGTTCAAGGGAAGTTCTAGATGAAATGAGTATTGGGCTTCATTTTTCAGAAAAAAAGAATACCACTTTGCTTTCTGTTCTTGATTACACACCTACAATTTGCGTCTTTGTAAGGCCGTCACACTCTTTTGGCCCACGAATATAAATAGACGCATTTACCCAGATTGATCAAGTACTTCATCCTGCAAACACAGGAGATGACTCATCATCACCCCACCGCTAATGGCACTCCAGTTAATGCTTTCAAGCACTATTAGTTACAATTAGTCACAGATGCAATATTTCATTTCTCTCCGTCTAGACCTAATGTGATGCTAATTTTTTTTAATGGATTTCGGATGCTATCACGGTCAATCTATACCGTCTAGTGTAGGACATAAAACAGACAGCTCCAGCACTGGTATATCTAAAAGAAATATATATATATATATATATATAACTGTAAAATAACCTAATAACCTAAATTGAGTATGGGAACAAGTACATAATAAATTGAACTCTCTCTCTCTCTTATATATATATATAAGAGATATATATTATATATATAACTCAAAATTATGAATACTGTGGAAATGTGTCCTGCAGTAAGACAGCTCTGATATTCCCCTTCTTTACCCCATTTCCCAGCATTCTCTTGTAATATTAAAATAGTAGACTACAGTAAAGATACTTTATTGAATGAAGATGGTTTACTGACGTGTGTTATAACAGGGTGCGCACTGGACCGTAATGGAGCTGAATTATTTGCTTGTGTAAAATCTGAACTATAATATAATCATATCATATAATTAAACAGTGTTTGGAGTTTGACATTTTTTGGTACTGTTTAATTGAACAAATCAACAAAACACTGCTAAGGGCCCATCAATTAGGAACAGCTAGTCGCAAGTTCAGATGAACAGCAGCTCAATTAGCATGAGCCGCGTTACTGTTGTTTGGCCGTGTTTTAATCCTTAACACCTGCTCAGAGCCGAAGCCGGCCCTGCTTTGGTTCTCTCCCTGCCAAAACAAGCCAGTCGTAATGAGATACTGCTGAAACTTGGCTTCAGTGACACGGGATCTGGTTCCGTCTTTCAGGCCAGGTTAAACATGCTGACAGCGTGTGTGTCTCGGCACTAAAGGAAGATCTCCTCTGCTCTGCCCTAAACCCGGGCTGAGTACACACTGATAACACAGCTCTCCATGCCTCAGTGCTATAAGGCCTGTTTATTTTATTTATTTATTTATTTTTTTTGGATATTCCTGAACCTTATCTAATAATTCTCAACAACAAGAACTAAACCCAGGAGGCATGTCACAGAGGTCAATCAACCTTTAAATATCATTTTAATACCACACTGTATATTATATATTATTATCTTATATTAGGTAAGGAATAAAACACTGTGTCATGCTGTTATTGTAAAATAATCAATGATGGGGTGGTGTGTTGAAGCGATGAGTTACTGTTACCACTCTGAAGTTGATTATTTTTCAATAACAGCATGTCCTGAAGTGTTTTATACCATTGCTGCTATTATATAGTATATAAATATTATAGAAAATTAATCAACACCTTCTGACCAATCAGATTTGAGAAATGAATATAAAATAAGCAAACTGCAATTAAAATCAAATTTAATTCAACCATAATGGACATGCACTAAAGAGTGGAAAAAGAGCTAAAGAAACTAAAATAAGGTGAAAGGATTATCTAATAAAATCATGAATAAAAGTAAATCGACTGATTAATTAACAAATTAATTAATTAAACCATTTATTTAAGATTGTTCAGGTGCCAATAAATTCGATCGTGGTTGTTGACTTGCTTGCCCTTATTTGGATCATGTTAAGCTCATGTCTCGTGTTACACCAATGTTATCTTTTATCTAATGCGTTTGTTTGTGTAAGTTGTGTAAGTGGTGTGATACAGTTCCATTAGGGTTAGAGTTAAATGTGCTTTCATGAGCACAGCAGCACAAGCAGAACTGAATTAAACTCCAAAAGGATTTGTCGAGGGAGATAGGTTCTTAATCGCATTATTATTTAAATGCTAGGTTACACCCTGTCCTTGTTTGCTCCCCGTCTGTAGCGATTATACTGGGCTCTAGGAGGTGAGGGTGCAACGTCACACCTATAAGCCATTGTCTGTGACGACATCATGGAAATGTGATTAAAAACAATCATCTTCTTTTAATATCTTTTAATATTTTAATATCTTCTTTTAATCTTGTACTAAGGGTTAACGTGACTAACTATTTTAGCATCTAAATATCTTCAGAGTCTTTTCTGGCAAGGATTCGTAATACAATAAAGATTCCCTCTTCATATCTGCTTCAAAAGTAGTTATTAGCCATTTCCTTGAACCATCTATTACTTAACAAGGACATGGCTAGTAAGCAAAAAAAAAAAAAAAAACACTATTTCCTAATAACACGTCACAGTGTTTTATTCCTCTTATACCACAGCAACCTGCCAGTTATTACTTTTCTTCATTTATTTATTAACAACACCAACCAAGAAACTGCAAAGTGTAAACTCCTCTGCCTGCAGATGACTGAAAACAAAGTTACAGCTCTGACTGTTACAAAGCACTGACACTGGAGACTCCTTCAGAAAACGTCACCATATCAACAATTACACGTTTTTGTAATCTGTTTATGTGGCGCGTCCTCCGTACAAGTCCTCGTGAATGAGATGTTACTATAGAAACTATAACACATTAGAATGAGCGCATTAATATAAACCTGTGACTTGTAGCTGCACTGCTGTCAGAAAATTAATCGACACCTTCGAGAAGTCAACTGTCAAATGAAATAAAAGCTTAGTGATGAGAAATAGAGCTACTGTATTTTTTACTTTTTCTTTTTTACTCTTTCTTTTAATATTCATAATTTAATAGAAGTGAGCAGACATGAGCCAGGAACAGTTCAACCAAAAATAATTACGTTCAAAAATAATTTGATTCTTCTGCACTGGAGATATAAGGATAATGCGCTTAACAACTAAGTGAAATTTTAGCGTCTCATTGTGTAAAAGCTATTATGAAAGACACTACAGTTCTTACAAATAATAACTGTTTATTGGATATTACTCACAGTATGAATAAAACAGGATTTCCAGAGCAGTTTGATTACTTTAGTCTGATTACAGTGTACAGCAGATCAAGCGCATGGATTTTATTTTTAGCAGAACACTGTAAACCCCTGTTACCAGACGGCACTGTTCCACACAGCTACTTTAACCGGGCAGATTTTCAGAGGACCTGGGTTGCTGCCGTTGATGTTGGCACCAGGGCAGAAGAAAGGGAACATCCTCTCTGTGAAGCGCTCGCGGAAGGTGTAGATGGGCGTCAGGTCCAGAGGGTTGGAGAAGCTCACTTCCCCGGCCTCGTAGTCCAGCTTCACCCTCACTCTCTCAAGATGGCCGTTCAGCGCCAGCTGTGTCGGCGGAGACGTCATGGCCGTATAAAGGCCGTCCGACAGCGCGATGGTCCAGAAGCCTGCTTCGGCACCTCCTGAGACTTTCCCCTTCCTGGCTATGGACTCCTTCACGACGCCGATGACCCAGTCGTTGTTGTCCTTCACGTCCACCTCCCAGGCGTGACGTCCTGATTTGAAGCCCTCGGACCCCAGCACGAAGACAAAGTGGTCGAAGCGCTCGGGGTTGTCGGGGAGCTTCTGCATCAAGCCGCTGTTGCTGACGTGGGTCAGGTTTTTGCTCAGCGTCAGGCAGGGGTAAGCCGTGTTGGCGTCCAGAGTCACCGGAGCTATGAAATGGACGAGGAACGTGATCGTTATAATGTGACGTGACTTAGAAATTATTCTTACATCCTATTCACTACATATCAATGGATTTCCCATTGACCAACGCAGACTGGTTAGGAAATGTCCAACAAATTTTGCAGACAAGCATTTTTTATTTCCCTTTAATTTATTTTTTACACCATTTTAAAGTGGCAGTACCCTATGACGGATGGCTGATTTAGTGATTATATACATATATACATTTATACATATAGCTTTTGGCTCAAAATAGTTACCACGGTCAACTATTGGGTCAAAATAATTACCACAGCTATGTATGTACTAAATTTGTACTCCTATCATGTCCTAGTTACTACTTATCAGTGCATTTCATACTGACCCAGGCAGCCTGTTTAGGTTTTCTAGCAATAAAATGGATTAAGACATCCAACATAACGTTAGCACATGAACAATATCTTGTTACCTTATTTCTGTTTTATTTCATGTTAATTTTTTTATTTTTTTTTTTAAAGAAAGAAAGTAAACACCATTTAAAAGTGGTAGGTAATCTTTATAATGGACAGTTGATTCAGATTATACAGATTCGTTGGATCAAAATTATTACCACAGCGTTAGTTACATTTTGTCTTTTTAAAACAGACTTCTATATATAATACTTCTATATTAAACAGATTTGAGGGGCGGGGCTATGTGCAAGCTCAGTTTGTGATGTCACAGGATAGTTTCAACAGCTTTGAACCAATCACAGGATGTCCTGAGGTGTTTTATTGCTCTTATATGATGGCAGTGTGGCAAGGATTATTAACTAAATAACTACGTCACACTTTTACTGTTACGTTTAATGTCACTGAATGTCCATGAAACAAGTTAGTTCCTATCATCACTTACAATTTGACCGTTATAGGAACCAATCAGAATCGAGAATCCAACAGCGCTGTGGTATAATCTTATATATTAACAATCCCTGAAGGATTCATTAATTAGGCAATTATATATTCAAGCTAATTACTTTGTCAGTAATGCTTTATCTAAAGAGCTGACCCATGAACGTGTAACCCTGCGAGTGTGTGGAGAAGCTTACTGTATTCCACCATGGCCTGCATTTTCTCCCACAAGTTGAACTTCAGAGAGCTCACGTGTTTCGCCACATTGATGAGAGCAGATGGAACTTTCTCTGGTTCATTAAAGGTTAAGTGTGTCCTGCAATCACAACAGATTCACTGTGTAGATACTTTAGAATTTTATAATAAATGTAGGATAATTATATACAAAGTTATCAGTCATGCACACACTAACCTCTTTTTTATATTCTTGTAGTGCTACAAAGAAAAAAAAAGAAAAGAAAACACACAAGACGTAAGGCCTCAGCATTATCCTTGTTCAGTCAGTTTAAAAAAAAAACTAATTAAAACATTCATTTATACATTTAAAATCTGAAGAAAAAAAAACAAAAAGTAGTCAAAACTAAATAGTAAAATAGGCTATTAATGAAAATGCACCAAATAAAAGAAGTGACAGATAAAAAGAAAAGAATAATATAAAATAAAAAAAAATATATAAGGAAAAAAAAAAAAAAAAAGGAAGAATCCTACCGAATATAAGTGGGTTATAAGCCCCCCTAATAATAATAATAATAATAATAATAATATGTAAAATTAACATGAGCTGAGGAAAAGCTAGTTAAATTCTAAAGAGAAAAAAATGTTATCACCTCAATATCAGTGAGATATCAACGTTTATTGAAAATGTGTTAAAATTCTGAAGAAAAGTTCCCACACCTGCAGGAACACGAAGTCGCTGTTGGCGATTTCGTCGTCTATGGTTCTGACAGCGTGAGAGAACGTCAGAATATCCCGCGAGAGGTTGTCGGTGTTTTTCTTCATCAGATGCAACTTTTCCTCCTCTTCCTCAGCCAGGAGAGCGATCCTGGCCAGCTCCTGTTTTTCCAGGAACTGTCTGATCTCAGCAAATTCCTCTCTGATCTGTTTCTCCGCCTGCTGCCTTTGGTTCTGTCCACATGGACAAGAGACATCACAAAAAACATATCGGGGAGATTTTGCCTTTTTTATTCATATGTTCTATTGATGATTTTTCTAATCAGTGGTTGTGTTTAAACCTCTTAAATTCCTGGGATGTGTCAGACTTTGGAGTGTTTAACGTAGAATTTGTGCTTAAAGCTCTTTTGTTGGTCTTTGAACAAACCTGAAAAGCGTTTCTCGGCTGATTCATTTTGAATTGTCCAAGAATCCTTCAACATCACAAAACAAATCCTAGAAAGGTGTATAATTACTGTGCAAGCTATCCTTACATCACTGTATTTTGCCTAAAACGCCCTTAGAGATTCTGACAAACAGCAATTAAGATGCAAATTGCTGTTAATTAGTGGCAATTGTTTTGCTTTCTGTTCACAACCAGCTCTCACTGTGAAACCTGGCTTTAGTTAACATGTTTTGGTCTTCTCTTTGTTGTTACCTTGATGTGTACGGTGACGTCATCGCGCTCCTGCTTGGCCTCATAAAGCCGACGGAGACTTTTCTTCATCGGCACCAGCTCCTTCTTTAACTCCGCCTAAAGAACAGCGGAGAAACACAACTAAGCTTTATTAACTTTGAACCACTAGAGCAAAAAAAAAAAAAAAACCTGTTTGCACACATCAGTTTAATCTAAAAAGAAAACACTGCTGTTGTCGCTTTCAATCCAAGATGGCGGCCAGTTAACAGATTTACATTTATCTGTTTGGCAAGTGTAGCTTGGCAGTACTGAGATTTGAACTCACGAACTTCCAGGCAGTAGTCCTAACCTCTAAGCCTTTAAAACTAAGTTTTGGTTTTTTTGTTTAACCTGATCGTCATCCTAATTTAATCTTGTTGAATTCTCACCCTCCAGTTAAGTCTCCCTATCACACGACAGCTACCAATGTGAAGCTGCTTCCTCTGAGACACGTGAAGCCAGCCGAATGCAACACCATGAGGCGGTGTAGCACACACAGGAAGCGCTATCCACCTACTTCTGCATGCGTGAGCTCACAAACGCTCATGATTGACTAATGTCACTTGTAGGCCATCCCTCCCTCCCTCCCTCCCTGAGAGCACGGCCAATTTTGCTCTCTTGGACTCCTGGCCACTCCTGGATGGCTGCAGCATCGTAGGGATTTGAATTTACGATTTGCAGGCAATAGCGTGAACGCTTTCCTGTTGCACCACCTGGAAGCCCGTTTTACGTTTTACACGTTTTACATCTGTAACCAGTTGTTCACACATACTGTGCACAAGGGATACAGTTTATTCATGAATGATATTTTTGCTGTATAGATTCCTTGCATGTGACAGTTCTCAGTAAAAAAAAAAAAAAAAAAATTTTGAAAACAGAATTGTGTGCCAATTTTTATATAACAAAAGTATTCGCTAAGTTCTTTTTATTCAAGTATGAAGGTGTTCATTTGATGTATATATTAAGAAGTGTAGGCCAAATAATATTCTATTTAATAAGCAAGATGCAATAAGACATTTTTTTAAACTGTTACCACACATACAGTATAAGAGTTCTTCTACGGTTCTTTAGACAGCTATGTGTTCTTCATTTCCATGGGTTTTTTAAAGGTTCTCCCAGAGAGACAAACTGAAGGACACTTCAGCATGCTAGATGGCAAAAGCTGTCCAAACCATCTTTAAATCAACAGTAAAAATGTATTTTGTATCTAGAACTACCTAGTGTGTTTTAAAACTCTAACATAAAGCTGAACGAAATCTGCTGTTCTAGAAACAACGTTACTGCTACGAGAGCTCCTGTAAATACCTTTACCTCCGTCGTGTTCAGAGTGTTTTGTGTTAAACTTTTCAGCTTGTTGTGAAAACACACTGTACTGGAATGGAATGATGGGGGATGGATACACACACATCACATGCTGAACGCATGCAGACTGCTTTCTCAATTTTCTCGTTTCTGATTGGTCAGAAGGTGTTGATTAATCACAGGTTTATATTCACACACTAGTTTTAATACATTATCGTTTCTATAGCAACAGCTTACACATGGCGGATGCTCCATATAAACGGATTTTAAAAAAAGTAAGTTTTCAATAAGGAGACGTTTATTTGATATTCGTGGAAGGAGTCTCCGGTGCCAGTGCTTTGTAACAGTCAGAGCTAAGACAGATAACTAACTTGTTTTGCAGATATTAAATATTAAAAGTAACTGTAAATGGATAAAAATCCAATGTATCATAATATTATTAGCAAATTGCTGTGGTATAAGAGGAAAAAAAAGGTCAGGATGTGATTATTTTCCTCTAACAGCATGACATGGAGTGTTTTATTCCTTACAAAACCTTTTCTTTTGCAAACTGAATTAATTAAAAAAAAATGTATTTATGTAGTGTATATTGTATTGCTATATATTTAAAGACAATGTTGGTTTAATTTTTCCTTAATGCTCATAATAATAATTATTATTATTGTTTAATACTGTTATTTGAATGAAATTTTGCACTTCATTTCTTCCTTGATTTGTTTTTTTCCCCTGAAAATGAAATGCATCTATGAGACAGATGACTGAAATAAAATGATATAATATGCACACTAGTGCATGGTTTATATGCAGTTTTTTGTATTTCCTAATTAAAATGTCGTGTTTGTTGTGGCCCAAACATAAAGCCTGGCCTTTTACTAGTCTGATAGTCCGCTGTGGGATTTATACCCGTTTACACAGCTGACATTAACAGTGTTGTCATGTCCTGTTGTTTCCCACATCAGAATAAAGGTCAGTGTTGTATGGGGCTTGATAATGTCAGAGGCTAATTTTGGTTGCACAGTGAAGCTCACCTTAAGGTCATGAGCCGCTTCTTCCATAGGACACACGCGGTGGCCTTGGTGCTTCTTGGAGGTGTGACACACGCAGCACAGCAGCTCCTCGTCATCATGGCAGAAGAGTTTGAGCGGCTCTCTGTGGGTAGGACACAGGTCTAGCGGCCTGGCGGTGGTGCCGGGCGATGAGGGTGGTGTGGTCAGTCCCTTTTGCTCCTGCACCAGCGTTTCACACACGTTCTTGAGCACGAGGCTGACGGTTGGCTCGGTGAGCGAGCACCTCCTCCTGCACACGGGACACTCGCGCTTGGGCGCCTTCTTGTTCCAGAACTGGTTCAGGCAGGTGCGACAGAAGCTGTGGCTGCAGCGCAGGACCACGGGGTCGGCGAAGATCTCACAGCACACGGGACACGACAGCTGGTCCTCAACGACCGAGCGGGAGCTCGAGGTCAGAGCTCGGGGACGCAGAACTGCCGTCACTTTGGGGTTCAGGAGTATGCCGCCTCTCCCGGGCTGAGAAGAAGCTCTGGGCCGTAAAGGCATCGCTCACTATTCTGAGCTGTAAATCACAAAACTCACTTCGGCTTGTCCACAAACTGATATGTGTGTCTCCAAACACACCAGAGGAACGAGTAAAACGTGAACCTTTCTGACTACAGCTGCCTTTTATAGACTCAACATTGTCCACTATTTGACTGACCACGAGGCGTCTTGCGTCACTCTGAGGGAAAACAGCCAGCACTTGGCAAATCAGTGAGATGTTTGCTGTAAACAGCACTGTTTTGGAGACTCGGTCGGTGTTGACTATAGCAGGCACGGCTACTCTTTGCTCAGGGTATCGTACAGAACATGCAGTACGTTTACTCATCCTGCAGCGTCAGCCAACTTACAGAAGCATAACTTCACTAAAAACAGTCAATATAAAAATACTGCTCTGTAATAAAATGAGATTATGTTTACACGAAAAAAAAATCTGATTCAATTTTCGCAATACTTTGATTATTACGATTATTATGCTTACATGAGATGCATACGATCATGAGAAACATGTAGTCTACTTTAGTCAGAAGTGATTAATTACATTTTTGTAAGCAGGTTCAATAACGTGGTAAATGCAGATGTAATGATAGGACTAGTAATGTGTGTGTATCACTGAGTTGAATAAAATTCTGCAGCGGGTGATTTGAAGCTGTCTGATGCTACAAAGTCGCCTTATGACATATTTCTAATGTGATTATAGAGAAAGTCATGTGTAGTAGAGTCATAGTCATGTGATTTTGCTTTTAAAATGTAGCGAGTAATAATCATATTGCACTGTTTCTTCCCTCGTGTGTTTATCACCAGAGTGTGAGAGAAGACATATGCCAAGACCATGACGTGAAAAATAGATATATTCACATATACTGATGCCGGCTGACAACGTAAATTCCAGCCAGGATTACAGATTAAGATTCGGATCCTGCAACTTCAGTAGGTGTCAACCCTAATAAAATGTGCGTTACGTCAAACATCCAGGAGTGTTCAATTCCCAAGGCTCGCCCTAAACACCTCTGCCAGAGTACTTTCAAGTACTTGAAAAATAAATTGCAGCAGAGATGATAAACATATGGGGAAAAACTGGCCTTAGCTCAGAGACTCTTCTAAACATTTTCCAGCATGGCTCCGGTAGCAGATCCTCTCCAGCGTCTTATGATCGGAGATATCATAAATAAGAATAAATAAGAATAAAATCACACATAAGGACACACCACGGGTCAATACTACTCACACAATTTGGTAGGAAGCAGCTAAATTATGTAGCCTGTAAAACTCATTCAGGATATTATGGTGCTGTGCAAATGACACTGAATTAATTTTTTTTTTTTTGGGGGGGAGAAAGACAATATATTTCAATCCTGGACTGAAACTTCCCTTTCCACATTTGTAAATAAAGTGGACTTTTATGAACTTTTCTGAAATGACTTTTTGAGATACCTCCAAATCCAATGCTACTTCAACTAAATTGTGGTAAAAGCATTAGAAACAAAAAGCATTTGTCTGCAGGCAAACTGGAGACATGCAGAAAAGTTATTTCCAGGTTATATAAAGGCTTTTTTTCCCCCACGCACAATCTAAAATACATTGTATATTGAAAATAAATGGGTAAATGAGGGTAATATGGCGATTACAGAAGAGGATTAGGATAAAATACGGCAATTACAATAAAATAATAATAATAATAATAAAAAAAAAACAAAAATAAAAAAAAAACCATCAACTTGTTCAGCCATGTGGAGAGAAAAATATTGTAGGTTTTTTTATAATGACAGGATGTACAGGATGTTAGAGAAACTGTGAGCTACATGATGTCAACTGCTAGCAGGTTTTCTGGAAATACACAGGAATTTGGAAGCCATTTTAGGAAATGGCATTCCTTTCAAATGCGATAAATGTGGTACTGTTCCTTTCACAGTGTGGGAAAGCAGCTAGCAAAATGGAAATGACAGGAAAATGACTAAAACCAGACTGAATCCACCCATCATTAATAAATAGACGGATATAATACATGATATATACGTAATAGAGCAGCGATATTCCTCACGGAGCATTCAGAGAGGAAAATCTTTTTTTAGCCAGATTTGATCTAAGTGGATTGAGTATAAACTCACAAGGTCAGATTTTTTTATTCTTATTTCATTGTTTTTCTTTTTCTCCATATTTCGGTGTAAGGTGGAACGTAAGCGCCCCTTGTTCTATGTAGCTCAAATAGTTTTTTTTTTTTTTTTTTTTTTTTTAAACAGGAAAATCTATAAATGTTGGAAAAGCTTTTTGACAAATATGGTTTATTACTGTGGAATTAAAGCTTTTTACTGAGGAGTGGGACTTGTTTAGTTAGCCAAGCGTTAGGAGCTGCTCCTCTCTCAGCTCATATGGTCTCATCCCGTATTTAGAAATAAAAAAACTAATTGTGTATGCTGTGTGTGAGCTGAACTGTGGCTGCAAGGAAAGTAACAATAACAGTGCATTCTCAGAAATTATGTTGATAAAACACATTAAATGCAGGTATTGATGAAAATTTATGGCATTAGCCCAGCTTTATACAGGCGTGATTAAAAATCCAGAGGCTGATAATCTTCCTTTCCTTCTGTTAGGATGCTTTATCTAATATTTCCTTTGATGCACAGGGCTTAATTGTCACTAACCCCAAAATTCTGCCTGAAATAAAGTTATTATTTACTCTTGGCCACACAATGGCCAGTCCTATTTAGCACCACCTGAAAAACAATAAAGCCCCGCTGATATTGCGCCAGGTTTGTCTCTCATGGGCGTCAGATGGTAGTACCCAAAATTTGTACACCATACTATATACAGTGGCTTGCATAAGTATTCACCCCCCCCTTGAACATTTGCACATTTTGTAGCATTACAGCCTGGAACGGAAATAGATGAACTTGTAAAATTATTCACAAAATGAATCCGTAAAAGTTGCGGTTGCATAAGAAACACACAAGAAACATCTGAAGCAACCAGCTCTCATCAGAAACCACATGATTAGTTGAATGAAGTCATCCTGTGTGCAATTAAAGTGATACTTGAACTTAATATAAACTCACCTGTTCCTGGAAGAACCCACAGCTTATTAGAGAACATACCTAAACAAACAGCACCATGAAGATGAAGGAGCTTTCAAAACAAGTCCGGAAACAAATTTCTGGAAAAGTATCAATCAGGGTTTGTTTATTTAAAAAAAAAAATAATAAAATAATCATCCCAAACTTTGAGCATCCTACAGAGCGACATTAACTCTGTGTTCATATCATCGCCATGGAAACAGACCTGCCAAAACAACAGCAGCAGAACTGAGTCTGGGTGTTTCTGTAATTAACTATGTGCTTTTAAATGATCAGAAATTCATCATGATATCAAAGTTTCATTTTACTGTGTTCGCTTTAGGTCTCTGGTATCATTAGGAGTCTGAGATTCTGTCAGAAAATTTGATTAAATTATAAGTGTTTTTGACCAAATTACTCTGAATTAATTAAAGGAAGAGTGTCGTTACCTAGTGTAAATATAATTCAAATTCAACACCCATTAAAAAAAAAAAGTTAACTCACTTAAACTTTACGCTTACGAGGACATCAAACCGGTGGTTTTGGCCTAGTAGAACGAAGCGAAATAAGCAGCGAGTCAGATTCATGCATGCACAGTACAGCTCGGCTTTTTCTTCTGGCTGCCATCGCTGCTTAAAATCTGTCCTGACTGAGTAAAGAGGAGATTAGCCCGAGAACCAACATGACATGGATAAGGCACATCATCATGATTCTTGATACTGTAAATCATTTTCTTTCATTTTTAAGTGCCACACAATGCTGATTAGAAAGTTGTCAGTGGGAAACAACACGAGGTTTAAGCTCGGTCCTGAGAAATTGACTCGAGCCTACATGGATTTGCACTTTCCCTCGTCATAGCTCATTTACACAGAACGGTGTTTAATAACTAAACGGTCACTGGTTGGATGAACCTCCGAAAAAGAAAACACAAATTACAAGTGAGCCAAATTAGATGGTTTGTTTTAATGAAGCTGAGAAATGAGTGTAATGAGTAAACACGTGAAGCAAAATTCCAGCTCCTGAAGACATGACGGACGAAGACGGCTCGCTAATTGCACTTCAGCAGTACGCTGAGACATTTAAACAGTGTAACATTGAAACCGTAACAGTGTTTGTGTTTGTAACAGCATTGATCTCTTCTTTAAAAAGACATTTGATTTATAATACATTGAAATAAGCGAAGAAGACAAACTGTCAACAACAGAACGATAAAAAGCAACAGCAAAACATTAAAAAAAAAAAAAAAAAAAACTAAAATTCCAGCTAAATATTGACAAGAACAGTGTGGTATATAAACACATGAATAACAAGAGCCCTGTCCTTAACCTCAATAATGAGATGTAATGAAATGAACGCTCGCTAGTTGCTTGCTTTAAAGGCAATGACATTTCAATCCACACCATCATCATCATCATCATCCTCTTACAATACTTGAAAAATACCGATTTACATGGAAAACTAGAGATAGCTGAAATATTATTTAGACAAAATACTACATTTGAAATTTTGCATGATTAACAGTTTAATACTGATCCTTGGTTTGGCATTAGACTGCAGTTTTTGTTTTATTTTAGAGCGTTCCTCTACATCTTTGTAAATTCTTTGCTCGTAAAATTACTTACATGCTGAAATGGAAATGAGAAATGTGTCCTGTGGAAACAGGAAGTTAATTCTGCGATGTTTCCTCAATTGAACACATTCCTTTGGAGACTATGGAGCTCATTTTGTGCCAAAATTATTAAACAAAAATCTTAAACTTGCGACGGAAACGTCACTCATCGCATTTTTTTTTTTTAACTTCCGTATTTTGTTCCTTTGCTTTTGAGCAGGCTTGTGCAATATTTTTTTTTTTCCTTGAGCATGATTTTCCATTTTAAAATATCGCGATAAATGAACCAACTGCCTAAAAAAGAAAAGCGAGTGTTTCCAATATTTCAGGTTTAAGGAGAGTACAGCAGGGTGTTATAATATTATCAGCTGTGTGTTCGGGAAGTCCAGCAATCGCGAAACCTCAGCTGGATGGTGGAATTCAGGCGATTCTGTAATAATGCGCATTAAAGAGGGAAAAATAAAAACAACAACAAAAAAAAAAAGGTAACAGTACGTTCTTAATGTAATCCTGTTACAAATCAGCTGTCTAATGTCCACATGGCCGACATTTTCACTGTTGATGCTGCTTTAAGTTTTCGAACATCTGCAGTGACCGGTTGAAAAAACAAAACTTCATATTTAATCACATTCTAATGATCATCATCATCAACAGTATTTGTAAAATGTTAGATTTGACACTTTATTTAATCTCCTCCTTTCGTTTATCTTTCAGCCAAAAACCGATTGTGCTGGTTTCAGTGGCCATTTTTTGGCCAAATGTTTTCAGTTACGTACTTAAAATAAAGTTCTCTGATGTTAAACTTATATGTCTAATGTTAGCTAAAGTCGATAAAAACATGGATTAATTTTATTTTCCATTAATGAACTCAAAATGTTCTCTGTGACATAAAGCGAGTGAGCCTGTGGAAGTCGAGAAAACATGAGATTGCGGAGGAAAGGGGCGGAGCTTCCAGACTTGCAGTTCAAAACCCCTGCGCAAATCATTCTCGTCCTCCGACGTTAAATTGTGGAGCTCCTACGCACCATGCGTAAAGGTTGGCAGGTCTGGTAATTATAATATAATCAGCGATAAACGTCACTGAATATCACGGCAGTATAATATCGCGTAGGGACGATAATATTGTTTATATCACACAAGCCTACTTTTCTAGTGTCACCTTAAACGTCTATTTATCAACTGGTTTTTAAAGAAAGAATCTGACTGTTTAAAATTGTAGCATTATTTTGCTTGCAGATGTTAAGAGTTTTGTTTAAATTATTGGTATAAAATTAACTCCATACCAACCCCCTTTCCATCACATTAATGACATGTAGCTATTTATCCAAGCCTACTCGATTAAGTCAGCCTTAAACGTTCACCATTTCAAATTTATATTTATACACGGATGAGATGAATAAAGTCGATGATTATTTCACTGTGTTCGGAAGGAGACAGATGTCTTTCAGCATTTTTTTTTTTTTTTTTTTAAATCAATCTTTCGTTCACCTAAAGCCTACATGTAACATGTAGCCAAAAAAAAAAAAAAAAAAAACAAGGGGTGAAATGTAACAGCACGTACATTCGGACACGTATGAACACCTGATTATCTCAAGGAACTTGTGGGGAAAAATGAATCATTATAAAGGAATAGACGTAAGGAATATGAAAACATGTAGTGTTACATCACATAAAGTGGTCCAGAACTGCACTGCGCATGCACAAGGGGGGTGTGTGTGTGTTTACGAGTGTGTGTTTGGGGGAAGGAGTGTGAACACGGCGTGGCAGTGCAGTTCGTACAGTGTAACAGTGCAAAGTGAACGTCACAGTTTTATAAAGAGTCAGAGAGAGAGAGAGAGAGAGAGAGAGAGAGGTTTACACGTGCGACGTGCAGATTGGGACTTTTCCTAGCGTTTATCTGAAGTATCTGAAACAAAACCGGGGAAAATTTCAACATGTGTATTCCACATTAGTGTCTTAAGGGCTAGCTTAATTCCTTCTGGAGTCAATATCAGGGTCAGAGCAATGCAGTTCATTATTTTGCATTAAAAAGGATTAAACCCGCTCCCAGAGGATGTCCAGAATGCAGATAGCTGAAGGGTTTTTTTGTGTAAAACTCACTCTGTAGTGTAGTTTGTAGTAGCAGTGTCCTCAGTGGCAGCACCACCTCCCTTAAACACCTCCCTTTCAGTCCTGTTCACTCCGCCGTGTTCAGGATCAAATCCGACCGACCTTGGCATCACCGATGGCGCCCCAGACGTCAAACACAAACTCGTCCGGGAAGGCGAAGTCGCCGAGCGTCTCATCCAAAGCCTCCGCAAACTCGTCCGGGTTCTTTTTGTCTTTGCCCAACTCCACCATGGTGGCAGCTGAGACACAGAGAGAGAGAGAGAGAGAGAGAGAGAGACAGACAGAGAGAGGAAAGGGGGAGAGAGAGAGAGAGAGAGAGAGAGAAGGAAGGAAGGGAGAGAGAGTGAGAAAGACAGGGAAAGGCAAAGAGTGAGAGAGAGAGAGAGAGAGAGAGAGAGAGATAGAGTGAGAGAGAGACAGACAAAGAGAGGGAAGGGGGGAGAGAGAGATTCAGGGAGACAGACAGAGAGAGACACAAAAAAGTGAGAGCAAGAGAAAATACAGAAAGAGAGAGAAAGAAAGAAAGAAAGAAAAAAAAAGAAAGAAAGACACATGAGAGCACAGAGCAAGAGAAAGAGCAAGAGGGAGAGAGAAAGCAAGAGACAGACAAAGAAAAACAGACATGAAGAGAGAGAGAAAAAGAAGACAGAAAAAGAGACAAAGAAAGAAAGAAAGAAAGAAAGAAAGAAAGAGGATATACAGAAGAAAGAAAGACACAGGGAGAGAGAGAGAGAAAGAGAGAGAGGAAGAGAAGGCAGAGAAATAGAGTAAGAAAGAAAGAAAGGTGAAAGGGGGAATAAATGTACGTCTTCTGTAACAGTTTTATGGAACAAATTTTACACAGAACTCGGCACATTTCTCACAGAGAACACTTAAAGCGCTGGTTATTTTTCAGGCTGTTACCGAATTGCTTATGAAATATTTTCTAATTTAATAATGAAAATCTACTGTAGTTTCTTTACCGTGTGGTTACTGTGACAGCCCTATGCTATACACAAATCCAGAAATGTGATTCAGGAAGAAATAAACAAACACTGCTGTGATTACCGAGCTCACTGTCTCGTATCCCCATGTAGTTCTCCAGGAGATCGTCAACTTTTGCGATAGCCTTTTCTTCAAACGCTGAGGGCTGGAAGCAAAACGAAAGTGCAACTTAAATACAGAAACAATACACTCCGTTTATCTAAAACTCCTGTATACACCGCTGCTGAATTCTGGACTCTGATTGGTCAGGAGGAGTTGATTAATTTTCTGTAACAGCAGCAGCTCTGACAGTAGCGCAGCTACAAATCACAGGTTTATATTAATGCGCTCGTTCTGATACGTTATCGTTTCTATAGTAACAACAGGGACATATTTGTTGACGTGGTTAAACTACAAATGGATAAAAAAAAAATTGTCGACATAATCGTTGGCAAACTGCTGTAGTATAAGAGGAATAAAACATTTCAGAACGTGCTGTTTTAGAAAAATTAGGAACTTAACAGCAACTCCACACACACACACACACACACACACACACACACACACACACACACACACACTTACCAGTTCCTCCACCGTTGCTGGTCCTTTAGATCTCAGTCGTAGCGTCCCTCTGCCCGTACCCAGCTGTACCGCTGACCCCGCTTTCCCCCCTGACCGCTGACTGATCATATCTGAGGAAGAAGATCAGCACAATGTAGCGTCACACCACCTCTTACCACCTCAGCATGGACTCAACCCAGAGGCTGCGTTACAGTGAATCATTACCCATCACACTGACACACACGGCTGTGAAAATTCCATCACAGTCTAATTTTATGCAACATTTTATTTTTTATTTGGCAGTTGAACAATTGAGACCTTTCTCGCAACGACTGTGTCGTAGTACCCGAATAGTGGTGAGTAGTGAATAGCGATCCGGTGGACGTTTAGGTACTGAAATGCACGAGTGACACCAAATTCCCAACCATCTACTGACGGAATATTTTCCGGAATAAAGTAACCAGTAAACAGCTAGCTAAATTTTTCACACTTGGCTGGCTGGCTAGTTTGTTCAAGTCACAGCTGCTAATGAACACAACACCAGAAAACTAGTTAGCTAGCAGAATATTAATGAATGGTTTTGATGTTCTATGTCTACGGCGGAAGACGTATACCGTGCACACCTAGAGTTCGTATCCGTCAAAATGACGGATGGCCTTCAGAATTTTCTGTCAATGATTTTAAAATTCGGTATATGACGGGAAATTCTTGGTTCACGCAACCCCTGACTCAACCCAAAAGCAGAGCTACAGAAAGTTTTCACTTTGTTTAGATCCGGGTCACTACGGACAGCCGCCATTTTGTGGGTGAATCAGACCGATTTCCAGTGAAAGTCCTGTGTAATAGTTCTTTTTCTTGTTGTTGTGCATAAATGATGCCTCTGTGATGCTCCTTCCCTGTAGCTCAGCATGAAGTTCTATGTTTTGGTGTAGATTGGACAGCCAGATACTGAACATGAATAAAGAAGTAGAAGTATAAAATATAATACACATTAAAAGTGATCTGAGCACGTCTTGGATGTTTGGCTGCATTTGGGATAAGGCAAACTTGCCAGTGACATCATCAGGTGAGATATTACTGTAACTAACACACACACACACACACACACACACACCAAAGGCCTTCAGCGGTTCCACCAGCTTCAAAACGAAGTTTTTCCCCCTCGGCAATTCTTTGAGCATCTTTGCGACCTCGTAGTGTCGACAGCCGATCAGCGTCTGACCGTTGATGGACTCGATCATGTCTCCGACGTTGATGATTTGGATCTGATGGATGATGCTGCCCTCTCTTATTCTCTGCAAAGGAAATCCAGGTCATTTTTAGCACATCCTGACTTCTTTCAAAAAAAAAAAAAAGGTTTGTGTTTCTGTGAGCCGGCTTCCTGTCCGCCTTACTTTAATAAACGCGTAGCCGGCGCCATTGTCAGTGATCGTGAGTCCTAGAGCGTCCTCGCCTTTGAACACCTCCACTTCTTTCCTCTGGCCCTTCACGTGAGCGAAGATAAAGTCCTCCAGGCCGATCTGGCCGCCCAGCAGCTTGTCCATGTCCACTTTGTGGGTGTTCAGTGTGCAAAACATAACCTGAACACAAAGAGGCATGGGGAGAGAGGTTATTAAAGAGTTCATACACATCAAAATAAATAAAATCTGCGGATATTCAGGGGCTTTTTAAACACTGCGGGAGTGCTGCAGCAACAAGGATTAAACAGAGTTTACAGCTAATCATGGATTTGATCCAAGTTTAAAGTAGAGCTGTGGTTCGATGTGCTGCAAAGCATCAAACTTTAACTTAACAACTCTGATTATCCACCACGATTCTGTAAACTTAAACCAGCTCAGCTGTAGGATTAAAATGAACATCAGACTGAAATTTAAAGCTAAAGTAACAGATGTGGCAGTGCCACATTTTCCAGCTGTGTTAACTGTTCAGTTTCTTATCTTCATGAACTATTTGATCATATAGTCAGGTAGCGTAAACTGGGATTGTGCGTGTGCGTGTGTGTGTGTGTGTGTGTGAGAGAGTGTGTGTGAGAGAGAGAGAGAGAGAGAAGGTAAGCGTGATGTCTGTGTTGCTACAAGGATTCATAAGTGTCTTTGTGCCAGATTGTGTTTTTCCAAACATTAATGAATTCAGTGAATTCACTGTTTTACAATTACATGTCTGATATTAAACATCTTACTAACGCGGTACAAACAAATCCGTATTATAACCGCGATCTTAATTCACTTGTCAATAATATTCACTTCAGGAACAGAGCAGATTCTGTCAATTCAGTCACTATTCCTCCATATTCACTGTGACCAATGAGCACAGAGACATTGTATCTCACACACACACACACACACACAGCTGACGAGCTAAACGTCTACAGAAGAAAAAGGGGAGAAACAACGTTGGAAAGCTGAGAGCTTTTCTCAATTTAAAAATAATCCAAAAGCCTAAACGTTTATTGCGAGAAACAATAAATCTGTCCTAAACAAATGTTAAACATTATATTCTGAATATTAAATTCACACTTAGTATAAACAAATGAAGACTAAATGTCTCGCTCAAAACTCCCCAGTGATGCATCACACACTACAGATAAACATCCGCTAGGAAAACGGAGCTACCTCTCAGTAATGCGACAATTTTATATACACACACAGTTCTGTGCAAAAGTCTTAGGCACATGCAAAAAAAAAAAAACCCTGTAGAGCAAAGATGCCTTCAAAAATAATGAAACTAAATGTTTCTAGATTTAAAAAAAAAATACTATAAAGAGCAGTAAACAGTAATAAATGAAACAAAGTCAGTATTTGGTGTGATGATCCTTTGCTTTAAAAAAAAAAACCAGTATCTGAGGTGCAGTGTGTGCAGTTTTATAAGGAAATGAGCTGGAAGTGTTACTGAGCATCTTGCAGAAGCAGCCACAGTTCTTCTGGAGACTTTGACTGTCGACTCGCTTCTTATTTCTGCAGCGAAACCCAGCAGCCTTCATTATGTTTTTATCTGAAAAGTGTCTCTTATGGAATCTGCTGCTTTCTTTACTGACATACAAACATTTTTCTGTAACATTTAATATTGTGCTGGAAAACTAATGTTTGGAATCTAAAATGTTTTTGAACTGAATCAATAATGTAGAAGTCACAAAATAAACATCTATAATAAAGTTTGCACTAAAAAAAATAGGATGCCTAAGACTTTTTCACAGTACTGTGTGCGAGACATTTAGTCTTCATTTGTTTATACTAAGTGTGAATTTAATATTCAGAATATAATGTTTAACATTTGTTTAGGACAGATTTATTGTTTCTCGCTACAAACGTTTAGGCTTTTGGATTATTTTTAAATTGAGAAAAGCTCTCAGTATATATATATATATATATATATATATATATATATATATATATATATATATATATATATAAATTTTTACAAAACTGCTCAGAGAATCATGAGGGACAATCGTGACCTCGGTTTCATTTACCCTAAAGGCTCAATTATAGTTTCTCTTATCTACACTTCCGCAAGATGACCTCTGAGCATACCCTGTGGTCATTTGGAGCATCGTTTGTGTTCGTCCTCAGAAATGAAAGTGACTAAGTAAATAGTGGAGGCAGTATAGCACCATGTGACACTGAATAAACTCAATTATTATGTGCACAACTGAATAAACAGACTAACGTTGTGTCTCGAATGTACTAGAGCGTTATTAAATATTAACACTAGCAGTTTTCCTATTAAAGTAACTGAATTTTTAAAATATCTTTTTAAAAACTTACTAAAAGGTCTGTTTTGCGTTCTGGATTTTCAAGATTTGTAAAGCGCTTTGAAGCTATGATCAGGGGTTACATTTTGAGACGCGGATCATGACAACAATCACGACAACGGCTTAAAGTTATGAAGAGAGACAGAGCTTATGAGTGTGTTTGACGTCACCGTGCGCTGTGTGAAATCACTAAATGTTTTACAGTTGGACTTGGAAACCTGACAGACAGCGGTGCTTTGGCTCGGACATGCGGACTAGCGCTAGTGGACGTCGCATTTAATTCTCCAGATGCTCATAACATACGCAGGCGAGTGTGTGAACAATGCCGCTGGAGTTGCTGCATCTGCTTCATGTCACACATCAAATGTAAACCATCCTTTAGTCTTACTTTAACCCAAGCACTTTCCTGTGCCTTAATTTTTAAAAAGCTACTTTTCATTAAATAAGAAAGAACCAACTTTCTGAAACATGCCGTGCGAGTCTCACCTCTGCCGGCGGGATCCCGAAGGCTTCCCCGATCTTGGAGTAGAGCTCGCGGACGTTGCTGAATCCCTCGATGCGGCCTGTCGGGCTGCCGTGCGCCAGCTGGGTGTGAAAAATGAGACGAGGCCGCAGGTTAGTGGGCGGAGGAGGCAGACCTTCCTGTGTCACACCTTCAGCGATTCCAACCCTCCCACTGTCGAGTCCATCGACGTTGAGTCCGGCGCGGATCGGCTCGGCTTCCTCGTTTTCCACCAGCGGAGACGCCTTCTTCCTTCGGCCCAGTCCGAGCGGCATGTTCAGGGGTTTCTCTTGGTGTTCAGTAGTACGGACGAGAGGAGAGAATCTGGAGTTCGCAAAGTTTCTGGATGTACGTGGTTTAGACTCAAGCCATTTACACAGAAGACCTGGAATTAAAAACGAACAGTAATAAAGATTACAAGGTAATAAAGATTATATTTTCTGCAATCATAAATGATTTACTAACCGTCTTCCCTTGACATCGTATAAACCCAGTGATTAATCTCACACTGTTAGCGCATGTCGTATTACAGCCATATTAGACCTATTCGCATCGTGGCTCCATATAAATCAACCAAAACAACTTTTTTTCTGTCAGTAACGTGAGCTATTTCATTACAAATCATTAACAAAGATCATATCACGGTGCTGTTGAATTCTAATTGGTCTGAAGATGTTGACAGTAGTGCCAGGCTTATATTATATTATATTATATTAACGTGATCGTTCGAATACGTGAGCGTTGCTATAGTAACAGCTCATTCACGGCGGACTCTCCAGATAAAAAAGTGCGTGTAATCCTTGATATGGTGACGTTTTCTGTAATGAGACGTTTTACGGAAGGAGTCTCCAGCGTCAGCGCTCTGTAACAGTCCGTAAGTCTTCCGACATCTTCAGGACAGAGGAGTTTACGCCTTCGTGGTTTCCTGGTAACAGGACAAGCTGCGATTTTTTTCGTCTTATTAACGTCAAGTGAGAGAAAAAAAGAGAAGATGTGAAGGAACGACCTTTTTACAGCTGCTATAACGTAACTTACACGTAACTATAAATAGATAAAAAGTATGTGTTGTTCTTTGATAAATAACAAATCATAATCATTGGCACATGACTGTGGTGTAAGAGGAACAAAACACTTCAGGAGGATGTGGTGTTATTGGGAAATAACCTGTTGTTGATTAGTTTCCTTTGACAGCACAATTCTTTAAATCATATCTATATTAGGCAGTCTATAAACAATTAAAAAAAGAACTTGAATAATTAGGATCTTTAGAATGTGGAAAAAACATAAGCAGGTTTATATTTTAAAAAATTAAGTTTCTACTTTTTACTTAATACAATAAAACCGTGATATATTTGATGAGAATATCATACCGTGATCTATCATATCGAAACACCTCTAAAATGCAAAATATCGCCTACACATTGGTTCAAATGCTGATTTTATTTCTAGATTAGCTATCTATAAAGCTTATCATTATTAGGTTTAGTAACAGTTCGACTAAATAACTCAATAGTTAAGGCTAAAAACACTAAATAAAGAGTATTTGGGTGGAAATGAACTGCTAGTCTGATAAGTTTGCTAGCTACAGGTTAGGAGTTAATTAGCAAGCTCTTAGAGAAACCTAAACATTTTTAGCAAACTAACAATCAAATACGACAAAAACCGACACTTATACGACTCGTTCGTGTTATTAAAAAGTCTCACATAACATTAGAAATGATGACAAAGTTAAGAAATGTATTCTGGATAAGTTTAAAAACCGGGTTGCTAGCTTGTTTAGCTAAAAAAAAAAAAAAAAAACCGTTAGCTATTGGTGTTGTTCCTAGCCGCGATTTTAGAGACCTGCCCCCAAAAAACTCGATCAGACTCACCACTATAACGTGATTAAATCCTGTTATTAGACCACTAAACTATCAGACAAACCGATTTGTTCATTTAAGACTAATTTTATACTCTGTACACTGAACGCGTTCCCATCACAGGACAGGATGAGAGGATGATGATCCGCTGGAATGTCGCTGCCAGGGCTGGTTCAGTCCCAATCCCAGATGTAGTGCCCTACTTAGTGCGCATGCGCTATTCTTTCACACACTACATAGTGCGCTTGTATTAGGGAGCAGTGAGGCGTTTGGGATTTAGCCATTCTTGCACTCTTTTTCTCTGCTCTTATGGGGGCCGAGAGCCAGTTTAAGGAGAAGTGCACTCCTACCATCTAGCGTTCAGGAATTTAAATTAAACACGCCCTAAACCTGTGGGAAAGAAAAATAAGGAGAAACAAAATGCACCACACACACTCCATGATGTCTTTTAATCAGCTAGACACACAAATGTAGGATAGTTTGTATGGAGAAAATGACCACACTGAAGCCTAGGTGTTGTGATGCACAGTGTATAAGATCTCCTCTGACTGTTACAGCCACATGCATAAAATATTGGGATATTGAGAAAGTTATTTTATCTGTCTACCACAGTATCTATCCATCCATCCATCCATTTTCTGTACCGTTTATCCTACACAGGGTCGCGTGAAGCCTGGAGCCTGGAGCCTATCCCAGGGGACTCGGGCAGAAGACGAGGACACCCTGGACTGGGTGCGAACCCATCACAGGGCACAATCACTCACACACACACACACACACACACACACACACACACACACACACACACACACACACTACAGACAATTTAGCAATGCCAATCAGCATGGACTGGGGGAGGAAACCGGAGTATCACAAATTATGTAATGAAATGAATATGAGCTCAAAGTGCAGAGGTTCAGCTTTAATTTAAGAGTATTTAGAACAGCACTTTTTATATGTGGTTCCCTCCCCCTTCCCCTTTTAAAGGACCAAAAGTAATAAACAATCATTAATTAAATTGTCACTTTTAATACTTCATTGCAAATCCTTTGCAGTCAGTGACTGCCTGAAGTCTGGCCCCCGTAGCCATCAGCAGACACTGGGCTTCTTCTCTGGTGAAGTTCTGCCACTCCTTTACTGCAGAACTCTACATTTTCCACATTGCTCAAGCCTACAGTAGAGAGCAGAAAAATACAGTCAAAGTGATTTATCATTATTTTAAGCTGTAATTAAGCAGCATTAGTGTTGCAACACTAACACTGTGGAAAATACAACTGATTAAACCGAGTTTGACTGATCACCTAATTTCATCTGTAACCTGCATCATTAGTTTATTTTGCACAGTTCAGTTGCTGCCATTTTTTTTTTTCATCGTTTGCACAAAATGTTATCCGGTACATCCTCATGGTGCGCCGTGTAGTGGACTGTCATTCTCAGAGAAGGAGGTGTGGCCTGTGTGCCTGTCAGTCTAAATACAGGAGGCGTGGCCTGTGTGCCTGTCAGTCTAAATACAGGAGGTGTGGCCTGTGTGCCTGTCAGTCTCAGAGAAGGAGGCGTGGCCTGTGTGCCTGTCAGTCTAAGTGAAGGAGGCGTGGCCTGTGTGCCTGTCAGTCTAAATAAAGGAGGCGTGGCCTGTGTGCTTGTCAGTATAAGTAAAGCAGGCGTGGCCTGTGTGCCTGTCAGTCTCAGAGAAGGAGGTGTGGCCTGTGTGCCTGTCAATCTAAATAAAGGAGGCGTGGCCTGTGTGCCTGTCAGTCTCAGAGAAGGAGGAGTGGCCTGTGTGCTTGTCAGTATAAATGAAGGAGGCGTGGCCTGTGTGCCTGTCAGTATAAATGAAGGAGGCGTGGCCTGTGTGCTTGTCAGTATAAATGAAGGAGGTGTGGCCTGTGTGCCTGTCAGTATAAATGAAGGAGGCGTGGCCTGTGTGCCTGTCAGTATAAATGAAGGAGGCGTGGCCTGTGTGCCTGTCAGTATAAATAAAGGAGGCGTGGCCTGTGTGCCTGTCAGTATAAGTAAAGCAGGCGTGGCCTGTGTGCTTGTCAGTCTAAATGGAGGCGTGGCCTGTGTGCCTGTCAGTCTAAGTAAAGGAGGTGTGGCCTGTGTGCCTGTCAGTCTGAGTAAAGGAGGCGTGGCCTGTGTTCCTGTCCATCTCAGTGAAGGAGGTGTGGCCTGAACCCCACTAGAGGTTAATAAGACAGATTTTGAGGCTCCTCCCAATGATTGCAAAAAGGAGTCTGGCTTTTTAAATTTTAAAGGATTACCCAGTTTATCCTATGGTGTGTAATATTTCATCTTAACTCTTAACTCCCAGTATTCAACACGTTCAGCACTTACCACTCAGCATCCTCTCTGCTACAGCCTGTCCGTCTCATGTGGGGAAGCAATCCTGACATCATGCTTGAAAGATCAGTAAGAGCCGAGCTGAACTCTCATCGTGACAGTAGTCAGGTTTGCTCACAAGACATTCTGAGAGATCCCAGGTTCCCGAGAGTCAGGAACTCATGAGTGATTCATCCGAAAATGTGAGCTGTTTTGTTCTGTGGTTTGATGACTGATGGACGATTCAGAACACAAAAAGAATCTGTAAAAATCTATCTGGTGTCTCACATTTTCCATATCAGTCAGGAACATATAAATCTTACAGTATTGTACAGTCAATAAACTCTTCTGTTTCTCCCAGTGGAATTTTTATAAGTCAATAAATTCTAAGTAAATTAAATGCATGAGATGTCTCTGATTTTACTGACTTTAATGCTTTTAAGTCCCAGCTAATGAGGCAATTAAATTGGTTAATAGCTATTTCTGACTTGTTAGTTGCTCCATAAACATTCACACAACGAATATCTTGCATGTTTTTGGAAGTAGCAAGACCTGGGAGTTCATCTATCTATTTATTAATTAATGTCATATATTAAAAAAACAATAATGTGTGTAAGGCAGCTTCCTCAGCTCTCTCACACACAAATTTGGCACAAATCTCCATCACAATCTCCATGGAACACAATTTAGAGTGTTATAACTGAGAAAACCGAGACATTTCACAAGTGGTTAATCTGTTTAATTCGTTTTGTTTGTACTTTGCACGCTTACTGTTCACACAAATCATTACAGCCCTTATTAGGGCTATTGCCTATCTTCGGAAAGAAATTTTTCAAATCTTTGAAGAGATATTTTAACAGAAAACCAAAGAGCAGCTGTTTTTATGAGATTTTTGTTGACCTTCTCACTAAAATAAAAATTTCTAGAAAACCAACCGCTAAGTGCGTATTCAACAAGAACCCATTTACCTGCTCGTTTCATGCGTCTTCTGTGTCGAGATTGTAATCCAGCAACAGATTATTCACATAAAAATACAAATGTTAAAACAGATTTAAACCTGATCATCTCCCAAAAACCAACTCACCCTGATCATCACCCAAAACCCCTCTCGGTACATTAGTACTAATTATTAATAACAAATAACAACTGACTCTTAGATGCTTGAAGGATTCTTATATCAAATGGAGAGCATCAGCAACAACCAAATGACAAACAAAGAATAAAAATTTATTAAGCAATTAATTTTTGCCGAAATTATTTTTGTTCATAATTCTGGGACTAACCAGAGGATTTTGGTGTAAGAGGTGTGTATCGGGACCGAGATCCCGCCAGAGCCAACGAAAAGTCTCTAAGTAGGCGGTTTAACTCTCAGGCATGTGGGAGGAATTATGACCAATGGTGAGAATTCCTTCACAGCAGGCAGGATTAGATAAAATTCCTTCGATAGTTTTCAGGATTGCTCAGAATTACAACAGAAGTGGGAGGGGTTGGTCAGAATTCCATTGGAAGTGGGCAGGACTGCTCAAAATATATTCAGTAGCAGGCACAACCGGTCAGAATTCCTTCAGCAGAGGACATGATTAGTCAGAATTCCTTCGATAGTGGGAAGGATTGCTCAGAATTACTATGGAAGCAAGTAGGATTGGTGAGTATTCCTTCATTAGCAGGCAGGATTGATTAAAAATTCCTTCGGTAGTGGGCAGGATTGGTCAGAACGTCAGTAGTAGGTGAGATTGGTTAGAATTCCTTTGACAGCAGGGGGCTGGGACAATTCATTTGAGGCGGGAGAGACTGCTCAGAATTCTTTTGCCTGTACGCAGTATCAGTCAGAATTCCTTCAGTAGCAGACCGGACTCGTTCAACATTCCTTTGGAAGTGGGTGAGATTGATCAAAATGTATTCAGTAGTGGGGAGGAGGGGTGTGGTCAGAATTCCTTCCTGTAGCAGGCAGGATTGGTCAGAATTCCTTCAAAGTGGATTAAAGCTCATACTTCTGCTGTAATCTCAAGTTCTGGTGTTTAGAAAACACTGAAGTCAGCATTTTTTTCAAAAATACAACGATGCATGTAACCCGTCCGATAGCACACTTTTATTTGTTACTATAGTGTCTATAAAAGATAATGGAAATACATTAAGCCTTGGGTTTTCATGATGGATGAAAATAATATTATTAAATGCATTCACGTTTTACAAACAGCAAATGGCCATCCTGAAACTGAAAAACACAATGTTTTAAATATAGTTTTATAATTGCTGTGAGGTGTCCAGTGCTGCTGAAGCTGCCACCACCTTACAAAACTGCTTCTTTTGATGCATATATTTTTTTGGCATTAAACAAATGGAAATGAAGAACAGCAGCACTAACAGGACATAACTTAATTTGCATACACATGATACGGAAATCTGATTTCAGTAGACCACACACAACATGGGAATGCATGTGGTTCAAGTGTGTTTCAGGATCTGAGACACAAGACGCATGAAACGAAACGGGGTCACGGTGAAAAGCTGCATTCGGGAGTGTGTGGACGTACCTGAGACACACTCGCTGCACCGGCTGCAATGCAGAAAGAGAAAGAGTCGCTGTGGAAGCACTGGGAGGAAAAAAAAAAAAAAAAAAACGCAGGCTCCGAAGTGGAATTCCTGAGTCTGCCTTTCTACACACACACACACACACACACACACACACACACACACACACACACACACACACACATGGCTGTCTGTTCCAAGTTTCCACGATGAACGAGGAAAAAAACATGACAGCCAGTAAATAATTATGTGTTAAATAGAAAGAGAAGAAAAATAAAACAGCACGGTCCCTAATCTCACAAGAGCTGAAAGAGTAAAAATAATGAAGGCAGCTACAACGACTCTGAGGTAATGCATACCCTGTATATGTGTGTGTGTGTGTGTGTGTGTGTGTGTGTGTGTGTGTCTCGAGTGTCTGTCAGTACTGTGCAAAGGGTTCACAGTGACGTCAAAAGTGCACTCAACACAGGTAAGTGGTTTATAAATTAATACTGTGGAGCAGTCTGGCCGTGTACAGCAGGAACTGTCTCCGCCCCCCACCCCACCCCCACCACCCCCCCCCCCGACCTGGCCGCTCACGGTGGGAGAATCTGCAGCAGAGCATCGCGAGTGTTCTGCGTCACTTTGTCCGGAAACTTCACAACGAACTCCAGCACCATGTCCCCTCTCTTATCGGGATATTTGGACAGGGGCAGTCCCTCTCCCACGATCCTCTTCTTCATGCCCGGTTTGATGACGTCGCGAGACGTCACGGTGATGGACCGGCCGTCCAGCGTCGGCGCAGTGATCGAGCAGCCGCACAGTGCCTGTGGATACGGGGAAAAAAGAAAAAGAAAAAAAAAAAACACACAAATGATAACGCTCACTGCGTAAGTAAAAGCGTCAGTGTGCTAACAAGCCTCATGTTTTTGTTGCCATAACTGACTCGGCTAAAAAGTTTCAGCTAATAATGTAAGCGCCAGCTAATTAGCTAGTTAAGTGCATTAATACAGATGCAAATGAGTATATAAACTTCCGCGTAGAGGAGAACTCGGCCGTAACGATTATCCTTTTTTAACAAAGTTTCTGATGTATCGTGTTTGTGCCCCTGACAAAAAGTCAGCGTGTTTCAGCTACATAGTTTTCTTTTCGCATCATCGTTTGAGTCACTTCCTCACTGCAGTCGAACCACTCCAGAAGAATTCGCTTGGAAGCAGACTGAGACGTCCTCAGATTGCTGTTTTCTTCTCACCTGCCTAAAGAACCGCACCACAGAGGAGATCACACCAGGGTTCCCTTCAAACGGACGTATGTGAAAGCATCCTTAGACGTTATACAGCGAAAATGCAATAGTACATGACAATTGTACTATAACTGTAAATTATCAGATGGACATGATAATTTCTTACTGAAAGTAATTTTTAATTTTATCGCAAGTAATTAAACGTACTACCTTTGATAGTGGGACTCCTTCGACAGCTGCTCCACTCAGGAGCTCCGACAGTGCACTTTAAATTTGCTCTTGTATGAGAGTCAGTATTGTGTATTAGAAGAGCATAAGGAATAAACCACTCCGTGTCGTTTCGGGAAAATAACTAATGACTGTGTAGCGTGATGAAGTGGAGCTACCTGAAATTATATTTTCCTATAATATTATTCCTCACAGTACTTTATTGCTCTTACACCTCAGCAATTTACAATGTTCTACAAAAAAAAAAAAATATGGTCATCATACTATTTACCCATTTACAGTTACATATAATGTTGGGGAACGTCCATAAAACAAGTTAGTTCCTGTTATCGCTTACGTTTTAACAGTTAAAACAGTCCTAGCATGAAACTGAAAATCGTAAACTCCTCTGTCTTGAATACTTTCCCATATTGGAAAATTTAATGACTGTTGCACATGGCTGAAGCTGGATATAGCACCTTATCGATGATTTTATGTTTCTTTGTTAAATAAAATGTATTTTAATCCAATTTTATGACCTTTAGATTAAGTGGCGAATCTGTTATACAAGTCCTTGTGTAAACTGTTACTATGGAAACGATAACGTTTCAGAACGAGCGCATGAACATAAGCCTGTGATTTGTAGCTGCACTACTGTCAGAGCTGCCGTTCTAGAAAATTAACACCTTCTGACGAATCAGATTCGAGATTTGAACGGTGCTGTAGTATAAAGAAGCAGCTCTAACAGAAGGACACTTACGTCTCGGAGGGATATCCTCGCAGGGTAGATGATATCGGAGCCGTCTCTGCGGTACACCGGATGCGCCTTGTCTTTTACGACAAA
The DNA here is from genome assembly GCF_027358585.1 of Pangasianodon hypophthalmus. Taxonomy (NCBI): domain Eukaryota; kingdom Metazoa; phylum Chordata; class Actinopteri; order Siluriformes; family Pangasiidae; genus Pangasianodon; species Pangasianodon hypophthalmus. The sequence goes on from NC_069732.1 coordinate 3,944,923, forward strand.
CACGATGTCGGCGGGGATGTTGGTGGGCGTTTCGTCTCCCTCTTTGGGGAACGTGATCTTCGTGCCCTCTTTCCAGCC